>NC_035444.2:124100111-124436795 GCF_002127325.2 Helianthus annuus
CAAGGAAACATTTCCACCTGAACGTTGCTAGCGAATCAATCTTTTCATCGATATCTGGCAAGGCAGAACAGTCGCGCGGGCATGCCTTGTTTAGATCCTTGTCATCTACACACATTCTCCAACTGCCATTTGGTTTTTGTACCATTACAGGGCTCGCCACCCAAGTTTGGTATCACACTTCTCTGATGATACCAGCATTCAACAGTTCCATGACTTGCTCTTGCATAGCATCATGCTTTATGTCTCCCAAGTGGCGTTTGGCATGTACCACAGGTTTTGCATTTTCTGAGACGTTTAATCTGTGTTCTGCTATGTGCCGTGGAACACCCGTCATGTCAGCTGGTGTCCAGGCGAACACGTCCATGTTTTCAAATAACAACTTCTTTAGTGCCGCACGCGTGAGATCAGACATTGCAGGGCCCAAGGTGACCGTTTGTTCTGGATATGCGCTGTTTAATACCCATTTTTCGACTTCTGCGCGCGGTGCGGGTTTGCTTGCTTTTGCTGGTTGGATTTTATCCGTTGCTAAGACTTCTTTGCTTGCATAGATTATTGCTACCCCTGTCTCTGTTGGGAATCCGACAGCTGAATGTGGTCCGGAGCAAATCATACTAAAGTCTCCTTGGGATTCTCTTCCCAGAAGGATATCGTGTCTTGAATGTGCGGGCATCACCATGAACGTGACTTCTTCTGTTCTTGAATTTCTTCCGTCTGAGAGTAGCACCGGGAATGATATCTGGCCAAGAGGAAAGACGGCTTCGTTGCAGAAACCAATTAATGGGTAGTCAACTTGTTCCAAGCGCGCGTTGTCTTCTTGGTCAAATTGATTGAAACATTGCTCGTATATGATGTTCGCGGTGCTCCCTGGGTTGATGAAAATGTAGTCGGTTTGATAATGACCGATTACCCCAGATATGACTATGGGTCTTCTCTCTCTTGGACCTCCTCTTACTATGGGGAAGACAACTTGTCTTTCGCGCCATGAGTCATCTTGTGTGTGCTTGTTGTAGTTTTTTCTTGGCCGCCGTGGTCCCCCTTGAACCATGTGGGTTTCTAACTTTCGAAGCATTTTGTTATCCGACCCTTCCTCTCTTCTGTGGATTTGACGGTTATCGCGCTTCCCACCTTTTACTAGGTGTGTGAGCTTTCCATCCCTTAGGGCTCTTTCTATCTCTTGCTTTAGGCTAAAGCAGTCGTCAGTTAGGTGACCGGTGTCTTTGTGGAATTCACGGAAGAGATTTGGGTCTTGGCCTCTTTTGTTGCGCATTTATAGAGGTGGTTTAAATTGGTGGATCTCAGTTTATAGGACCTCAGAAGGTGTCTTTGTTAGGGGCGTCCATTGTTTTTCTCTGTTTTCTCTCTTTACTTCTTTGCGATGAACGATCTGGTTGATCGTGTTGCGTGCGATCGTTTTTGCTGCTTCAATGAAGGTTTCCCAATCTTTGTGTCCTCCGTCTCTTCCTTTCAATCGCTTGATCAGGTTGTCACACTTCACTGCCCTCATGAAGTGTGCGTGCATCATCTTTTCGCCTACGTCTCCAATTTCCAGACATTCTTTGTTGTATCTGGTGATGAAGTCTTCTATGCTTTCATGATCTTTCCTCCATATGTTCAAACAATCAGCTGGATCTCTGGTGTGCCTGCGCTGTTGGGAGAAGTGCGCGAGGAACTTGTCTCGAAAGTCAGTCCATGACTTGATCCTTCCTGCTGGTAGGCTGTCAAACCAGACGCGCGCTGCGCCGACAAAGGTTTGAGTGAAGAGATGACACAAGGTTGGTAAATTCCATCCTCCTGTAACTCCCGCGCCATTGAAAACTTGGAGGTGGTCATCAGGATCTGTCAAGCTGTTGTATTTGCCCACGTTGTGTGGCAGTTTGGTCTTGTCAATGTCGGCTGTTGCGATCTCTTTGATGAACTTGGAGTTTTCAGCCATGCCGTCTGGGCGATAGCTTAGAGAATAGTTATATTCTGCCTTTGGGTTGTACCCCGCGCGCTTGTAGGGTTTGTACGACTCATGTTCCTTTGGCAATCTGCTGAATACTGTGCTTTCTCCTTTCTATGTTGGATCGTCCTCCTCATCATCCCATTCGGCGTTCATGTTGCGCGCGCCTAAACGACTTTGTATCGGCTTTCTCTGTGGATGGGAATGTTGTACGTAATTGCTTTCTGTTTCACCATAAGTGTCGCGCGTGTCATGCACACTTGGCTTTCTGATGTTTGGCATTGGTCCTTTTTCTGGACGCAAGTTTCATGCGTTGGCCTGCTGAGTCGTGTGAGTGCTCAGAGACATTTGCTGTGGAGTAGTAAAGACAGATTGGTTGGCTTGTGCCTGGAGCAAGGTTGCTGTGCGCTCAGCTGTGTGTAGACGACATTTAGGGATGCCATTTGTTCAGTATACCAGGAAGCCAGAGTTTTTCCTTCGGGTAGCCCTAAAAGTGCTGAAAAGTTCAGCTGTGTTTGGACCGGTGGGGTTGATGGGCCAGCCCCACGGTTTTGTGTGGGTATTTACGGAGGTGTTTGATTGACTACACCTGGAGGTTGAAAAACGGCCCCATTTGTTGTTTGGTTAGCAACTCTGGTTAGGGGTTGGAAAGTAGCTCCATTTGTGGTTTGGCTAACCACTCTGGATGCGCTTCCGAAGATGTCTGGGAACTCATTTATTCGCCCTTCTCGGATGGTCTCGTTCTCCTAGACTCTTTGGACGTGTCCGGTGTCCTGGATGAGTCCAAATGAAGATACTTCTCCATCCATTTGAGGAGAAGGGTTTTGTTCAGCCATTTTGAAGAGTTTTTTAAAGAAAAAAGGAGATGAGGGTGGTTTGCAAAAGTGCGGATGGCGCCAATGATGAAACACAGGTTAACACAAAGGTTAATCAGTGGGGTAGTCTCTTCTGTGGGTTCAATCTCCTCTTCTACTCGTCGAATGACTATAATCCTGCAAAACAGCAACACCGTTAGCTCGTTAAGAGGGGAGTATGGGGGTTTCCCTCTTAACAAGGCTCCGACGTGAGAATAAGTACTGTTCCGAGGAATAAAACAGTGTGTGTTGAGTGTGAGAGTGTGGAGAGTCGAATAGAATCAACCTGAATGATGAAGGGTCCAATTTATAGCCGGAGGGTGAAGGAGGGAGGAGCAACATTGCCAGCTGCTATGGGGCGCCAGCTGTCCGACCAAGAGGAATATCCTCTTGGTCTCCTCTGTTGTGGTCAGGGTAGTGGTACACGTGGCGCGTCCCCATTTGTCTATGTTGGAGACGTCGTTCCACCGCTGTCGGTGTGCTCCTTAGACTCGTTGCAGGTCCACATGGAGCTTGGTGACTGGTGACACGTTTTGTCCTTCTTGTCGGGAGGAGCATCTCTTGGTGCCACCTTGACGTCTTCCAGAAGCTTCTGGAAGCTTCTGGATGTTCTTGCTGATGTAGGCGCCATGTTGGATGAAAAAGTGGTGTGGTCCCTGCCATGTAGGCAAGGAATTGGGACTATACCTCTTCAATATTGTATCAAAACGTATTATCTATTATAGCTAAAAGACAACTATAGACATAGATTATCGGTTAATGTATTCCATTCTCTTACCCAAAAAAGCACGTATCCACCCATTGACAATGTAAACTGTTTACCCAAAAAGACAATATAAACTATTTATAGACATAAGTACATATAAAAGATGTCTAACAAAACTTAATAGAATTTGAATACAACTTAAGTTTCAACAAACATTAACTACAAACACAAAATCACCTGCCTCAACAACTTTTAGCAAAGCTAAATCAAGGAATCAACAGACTTTAGAAATCAGCAGATCTTTATTCTCTCATCAACCTTTCCCGGATTTGCCCTTTGAATTGAAGCTCAAAATCTAAGGAATCAGTATCATCTTCATCCCTATCAAGCTGAAGGTTAAAAAGATCTTGGAGGTCAACTGGATTCAGACCAAGTGCATTATCCCTTGATATCTTTTCCACACTACCATCAAACTTGATCAAAGTCAATTCATGGGTCTGTTTGTCAGACTTCCACTTTAGTATTTTTGGGTCTAATGAGTTTCTTAGGAGAAGTTTTATTTGAGAGGAGTTTGGCGATTGAGGCCTGCTTGCCAACGTTTGAAGTGTTTAAGCAACTTGAGCTTGTAATTACAACGAAGCATCATCCAATCCATATCGTAAATGATTTCTGATAGACTCTTTTCTGATTTCAACTTCTCTCTTTTCATCTTCCTCATCCATCAGTTGTTGTCTTTTTCTTTGGTTCAAGACAACAATGGATACATCTGCTGATGAGAACAACTTTTTAGAGGTAGTGGCCTGCCGACGTCTAACAGTTGTTTCATCTTTGTATACTGGCTTTTTAGGAAGAGATGGATCTATCTTTCTTCGCTCTTCTAGCTATTACGCCCTAACGTACGTTTAGTCTTATTAACGACTCAGCGGAAAACGAGCCTTCAAAATTTGTTTATTAACTAGATACATTGCTTATGTAAAGACTCAATTACAAAATGTTAACATTTACTAAAAGAATTAACTACATTCATGATAAAATAATACTACATGTGTTACATAATCCAAGCTAGGTGACCGTTCTTCCCGTACAATCCTTGCTCCTTGACTCGATCTGCGCCCGCTTATCTTCGTTAATAATAGAGAAAATTCGTGTAGTTCCTGCGGACATCATTTACAACTTAACCATTAGTCATCGACAACATCATACAACATTATTATCATATAATTAAAAACGTATAACATTCAATAATATAAACTTAATCCATTTGATTATCCTCTTGAATTCTCTTGTTCAAAGTTCGACTTCAATTCTTCATGAACCCGATGTTATCATACCTGCATTACATTCCAATCTCAAGACAAATCATTAGTATTCGTCAATACTCAAACGCATTGAAACAGTTCGTACTTGCATTCATAGCAACTTACAACATACATACATGCATCCCTACATTCATATATATACTTACGAGCTCTTGATTACCATTTTTATTAAAGTTATACTAGCACGTCAGAAATCACAGCCTTCCATAATATATATCTTATACACATTATCATACGTACTTACTCGTTCCTAAACACATTTGCCCATAACTTTCCTTTTCTAACACGTAAGCAAATCCATATTTATACTATCTGGAGAACCATAACATTCGTTTATAAACAACCATCATCATAAACAATGAAATAAGATAATCATTCGGAATATATAAGCGTTTACAATCGAAGCAGGGTGGTTACACCTAAAACTCATAAAACATAAGTTGGATTAGTCATACGTAGCTTAAAACGTATTTAAACGAGTTCGCAATACAAAACGAATTAATTAAACAATTTTCGCCGCAATAGGTACCCGTCGCGTCGCACGACGGCGTCGCGCGACCCCCTGTAATTACCAGAATGTTGCAGCTGAAATGCTGCATTATTCCCCAACTTCGAAAACTCACCAAAACGTACATAACTCTTCGTAAATTGATTTTCTATCATATGAGCTTGTAATATAACATTTGGACTAAGAGCAATCTTAACTTAAAGCCTTCGGCTTTACATACTTGTTTTCAACTATTTAGCCCAAACATATTTTTATTACTAAAACTCGCATATCTCGGACATTCCACAACCAATTTACTCAAAACTTATTTCTATTGTCCGTAAAACATGGCTTTACATTATTAACTAAAAATCTTTACCCCGGGTCCTTAATCTTTAAGTGTTTCATTATCATTACAAAACTTATGCACATTTATTCGACACGTTCGTATTATGGTCAAACAACTCTTTTGTTTAAGGTCAAAAGCTAAGTCTATTGACCATTAACCTAAGTCCCCATTCTCGGTTAGCGCACTTATATGCCATTCTACCCATTACCCGGTTACAATACCGCAGCCATTACTTAGACATCATTCGGTCATATCAATACCACCTCATATTGACCGGTTCGGTCTACTTAGCTAAAAATCACCGATTTCATACAACCAAAACCATATTTAACTTCAATTGTCATCATGCTTAATTAACTAAACGCTACCTTACTTAAACAAAATAAGAAGTGATTCCGGAAATCACTTACCTTATGCATCTGTGTTCGTATCCGCTTCCTTGCCTCATCTTGACCCGTTAGCATCCCGTGCGTGAGTCCATTCTAATGTGATTCCATCCTTCCATGCCATCATATCCATAACATCGTTAGTATTTATATTTGTCCATATCGACATTCTTTTCAACTCTTAGTTACATTGACTTCCGTTAGTCAATCGTTCGCTAGTATGCATAAAAATACCATTACATTGTTTTACATTCACGAAATTTAATCACTCATCATACGTGACACATCTTTAGCCTAACACATACCACACAGTTATTCCTAAACCTCACAGTAACGTTCATAACTTGAACCATACCAACGGCATCCTATGCATTTCATAATCACATTCTAGGACACATACAACCATATAATTACTTGTCTACGTACACACACACATATTCGTAATCCATTCCATTCATACTAGTATTTCTATAACACCACATCTAACACTATAACACATAATAAACTAGCCTTACATATTTCAACAATACTCCTTTATAGGAATTTCATATGCTTCACATATACTTCTAGTTCACAACTGGTGGATCAAACAACCACATGGTGTACATCACATCATTAAAACACATAGTTCAAGCCACTAGTGCACACTTCTACTCGGGCATGAAATCAACGAAATCTCCATATGGAATCAATCTAACACGTCTTCTTCATGTAAGTTTACTAGCAATCACATAACTTTTACCATCTATCCATATTCATCTATTGTTATCATGTAATTTTACATAAGGCATTTCCTCAAACACCTGGCGTGCGTACCACAAATAAGGCATAATGTACAACTCTTTTCATGCTCATCTTCCTAATTTTTATATTCACTTGTCATTAACAACTAAATAAAAATCACATTACTTCATACCATACTAAATCTAACTAACAAGAATCAATTACATATATCATAATACATCGAAACTTGCATAAGATTTGACATGGGTAGTATACCCATGTCGCCACCCTACTCATAACAAGTGGGTTTTCCCAAAATCATCATCATAGTCAAAATTAAGCATACCTTAGCATCTACACATTCATCATAACTAACATTCATGTTTAAATCTTACACTATATTCACGGATTACACAAAACCCACTTAATCAAACATCATTAAAACACCAAATTCGACTTACTTGATGTTAGAAACACTTAAGTGATCGACATTCCTGGTTCATGCATTCGTTTAGCCCCTAAATTCCCTTTCAATTTGATGGATTTTGTGACCTAGGGTTTGACCCCCTTCTCCCTCCTCTCCTGGTCGAACATCAACACCCACACACACACTCAGTGTGTGTTTTGGGTTTTAATTTTTAATTAAACATAAACTTCCCCTTTTTGACAACCTTGGCCCCTTTAGTTGTTACTTGATCACAATTTTTAGCAAATTCCTTCCCTTGATTGTTTTGTTAGACATTTAACCAAGTTTAATAACTTAGTTATTGTATTTATTTAATTAGACATGGTATCATTCTAACGGATTTTAAAATTCGCGTTTTGGGATGTTATAAATCTACTCCCCTTAAAGGAGGTTTCGTCCCCGAAACCTTCGTCATCCCTACTTGGCCAATTCTACTCCCAATCCATTCATCTTTTCATTCATAGTGCTCATTACTTGTGACTTATATAAGAGGTAGGATTCGCTTACAACCATTAGAGTATATCTTGTCCTCACCCTAGAATTTAGGCGTTTAACTTTCAGGCATTTACCGTTCATAGTGGGTCATACTATCCCTACCTCACTCATATAATAAAGAAAATATTACATTCTGGGATTAGCCCCACGAATACTTATTGTGGTCTTAACTCAGTTTTCTACTTTAGCAACCTTTCTAGGCACTTTCTCTAACACATAATACTTTTGATCATCTACTGACTCAATTTTACTGACATTCATTTTGAGTTAAACGTTACCACTAGATACTTATTATTAATCCATTCCCGCTTATCTAGGGCAACCTCTACATTCCATTACTAATGTCGTTCTTAGTTTCTTTCATACCCCCATTACCCATTCTTGTTATGAGGATTAATCATTATCCTACATTTTTATCGCCACTTGAACTACTTATAGCTTTATGTCTAACCTTATATTTAATCTTTCGCATCACTTCATTATACTAACCAAGTATGTCGTGCAAGAGCATCCTCCTCTTAATAATACACATACTTTCTTATGCGGATCGTTAGAAGTCAATTATTTCATACCTTCCCATAACTATTCTACCATTCATTTTGTTTACACGTACAGATAAATTTTACAGTTCTTACTTACTAATCAAGAATTAAACATTTTACTAACCTTGCCTTCATTGCATAGATTAGTGATCCGTAAGCCGGATTTATCTGCTTCCTTATAGGTACCTTCCGTAGCAGAATTGGTCTCATTCATCCGTGTAATATGCTCTCATTCGTGAGCATCATTCCTTCAGCATTGTTACTATCATTTTACTAAAAAAATTATCATTATTATCTGTAAAATTAGCGGTTAGCACATAACTTTTTATAATTGCATCCCACATGGTATTTATTTGCCTATGACTCTTTTGCAAAGTTTTTACGCTCATACTTAAAACATATCATACACTCCATTTCTTACATACAGTCTTTTCACTTTATTGTTTATTTCGTCTACTTTTGCAGTTTGACTTTTCGAAATTCCAATTGTAAATACATTCTGATCCATGTTTACCAATTACCCAATTCTGACACATCCCCCTCTAGTCGAGCTACAAGCTCCCATTAAAAGCATAACCTTTATACGTACCTAACATGAGTTAAGTCCATTGACTCATTATCCATTCCTTGTGTTGGTCATTTCTTCCCAAATTGGCGGCATCGCATAATCATACCTTATGCTCACCTACAAGTGTAAGACTTGACAGTTTCAAGCATTAAATACCGGTTTCAAATGTCAATCGCCATTTGATCCGTATGACTTATTTGTCCCTCTCAAACATCTTGTGTACAACGCATTCACATAATTATATTTATATAGATAAAAGTTTAAAACATATCTTGGATAATATTTGCTTTAAGAATATTTACTTCTTTGGTCCGTACTTACTTACGAATTCAGACTTTTCATTCCACTTTCCATTTCTTTCTATGTTTTGAATCTGTCTCGCGGATTCAAACATATCATTCATACTCTTCATTCATTCTATGTTTCGAATCCGTCTCACGGATTCTAACATATCATTCATACTTTCTTTCTTTTATCGTATAACATATCATTCATACTTTCTTTCTTTTATCGTATCACTTACCATTTCATTTCTTATGATACGTTTTGATATCAATCTTCTACATTCAATTTCAAGTGTTGCGTCCCAACACTTCATTCCATATTCTATTTCGTGTATCGCGTCTCGACGCGACACTCTACATTCCATCTCTAGTGGTGTTCCCACCCTTCTTTCTTAAGTTTGATTCACATTCCATCATAAGCTTAAACTTTCCTTTCTTTTATTTCTTTCTTACATTTGATCCGATCCTTTAAGAATCGTTGGACCCCAATTTTTACTAGTTTGACCAGACATAAGTGAGGTAATTCTCATGTTTTCTCGAGCTTCCTATGCATCTTGCGCACTGGCCAGGCGCGCAATCCACATACTAGTTTCGAGTCATCATGAGAATCACCTTCTTATATCCGGGGAAACTATTTTCAGTTTGTGACTCATTTATTTAAATCCTTTTAAGGTTTCATTCTTATCCTTAAAAATATACTACCTACCGGTACATACAAATTTTCTCAAAAATTCGTGTACCTGAGCTTCAATGCTTGTCTTGTCACTTGCCTTCCCCTCCTTGCTAGTCCGCGACTGCGTAACATCCTCATTGTCCATGCAGGCTCACCTTAAAACATCCATCATTATTAGTATCATTACACATATACTTACTTGTATTAAGTTTTACCTTTCGGTCTTGATCGAGTCTCGGATTGTACGGTCACTATAAACAGAGCACACAGGTTTGAATTCAAGTACTTACCTCCTCGTACTTGATTTCACTCAAACCATGGCTCTGATACCAACTTATTACGCCCTAACTTACGTTTATTCTTATTAACGACGCAACAGAAAAGGAGCCTTAAAAATTTCTTTCAGTACTAGATACATTGCTTACGTAAAGACTCAATTACAAAATGTTTAACATTTACTAAAAGAATTAACTACATTCATGATAAAGTAATACTACATGTGCTACATAATCCAAGCTAGGTGACCGTTCTTCCCGTACAATCCTTGCTCCTTGTCTCGATCTGCGCCCGCTTATCTTCGTTAATAATAGAGAAAATTCGTGTAGTTCCTGTGGACATCATTTACAACTTAACCATTAATCATCTACAACATCATACAACATTATTATCATATAATTAAAAATGTATAACATTCAATAATATAAACTTAATCCATTTGATTATCCTCTTGAATTCTCTTGTTCCGAGTTTGACTTCAATTCTTCATGAACCAGATGTTATCATACCTACATTACATTCCAATCTCAAGACAAATCATTAGTATTCGGCAATACTCAAACGCATTGAAACCGTTCCTACTTGCATTCATAGCAACTTACAACATACATACATACATCCCTACATTTATATATATACTTACGAGCTCCTGATTACCACTTTTGTTTATATTAAAGTTACACTAGCACGTCAGAAATCACAGCCTTCCATAATATATATCTTATACACATTATCGTACGTACTTACTCGTTCATAAACACATTTGCCCATAACTTTCCTTAATCTAAAATGTAAGCAAATCCATATTTGTAATATCAGGAGAACCATAACATTCGTTTATAAACAACCATCATCATAAACAATGAAATAAGATAATCATTCGGAATATATAAGTGTTTACAATCAAAACACATTGGTTACACCTACAACTCATAAAACATAAGTTGGATTAGCCATACGTAGCTTAAAATGTATTTAAGTGAGTTCGCAATACAAAACGAATTAATTAAACAATTTTTGCGGCAAGAGGTACCCGTCGCGTCACGCGAAGGCCTCCGGCCCTTGCTGTCGCATCGCGCGACCCTCTGTAATTACCAGAATGTTGCAGTTGAAATACTGCATTTTTCCGAACTTCGAACACTCACCAAAACGTACATAACTATTTCGTTATTAATCCGTTTTACACGATTATTTTTCCTACGCGATCGTATCCATTGATTTTCTATCATGAGCTTGTAATATAACATTCGTACTAAGAGCAATCTTAACTTAAAGCCTTCGGCTTTACATACTTGTTTTCAACTATTTGGCCCATACATATTTTTATTACTAAAACTCGCATATCTCGGACATTCCATAACCAATTTACTCAAAACTTATTTCTATTGTTCGTAAAACATGGCTTTACATTATTAACTAAAAATCTTAACCCCGGGTCCTTAATATTTACGTGTTTCATTATCATTACAAAACTTATGCACATTTATTCGACCCGTTCGTATTATTGTCAAACAACTCTTTTGTTTAAGGTCAAAAGCTATGTCTTTTGACCATTAACCTAAGTCCCCATTCTCGGTTAGCGCTCTTATATGCAATTCTACCCATTACCCGGTTATAATACCGCAGCCATTACTTAGACATCATTCCGTCATATCAATACGACCCCATATTGACCCGTTCGGTCTACTTAGCTAAAAATCACCGATTTCATACAACCAAAACCATATTTAACTTCAATCGTCATCATGCTTAATTAACTAAACGCTACCTTACTTAAACAAAATAAGAAGTGATTCCGGAAATCACTTACCTTATGCATCCGTGTTCGTATCCGCTTCCTTGCCTCATCTTGACTAGTTAGCCTCCCGTGCTTGAGTCCATGCTAATGTGATTCCATCCTTCCATGCCATCATATCCATAACATAATTAGTATTTATGTTTTTCCATATCGACATTTATTTCAACTCTTAGTTTCATTGACTTCCGTTAGTCAATCGTTCGCTAGCATGCATAAAAATACCATTACATTGTTTTACATTCACGTAATTTAATCACTCATCATACGTGACACATCTTTAGCCTAACACATGCCACACAATTATTCCTATACCTTAAAGTAGCGTTCATAACTTGAACCATACCAACGACATCCTATGCATTTCGTAATCACATTCTAGGACACATGCGACCATATAATTACTTGTCTACATACACACACACATATTCGTAATCCATTCCATTCATACCAGTATTTCTATAACTCCACATCTAATACTATAACACATAATAAACTAGCCTTACCTATTTCAACAATACTCCTTTGTAGGAATTTCATATGCTTCACATATACTTCTAGTTCACAACTAGTGGATCAAACAACCACATGGTGTACATCACATCATTTAAACACATAGTTCAAGCCACTAGTGCACACTTCTACTCGGGCATGAAATCTGTAGGATCGTGTGTCGACCCAAACGAGTCGTTCAGAGAGGTTTTCGTCAATTACAAGTGCGGTAAACAAGTAATCAACGTAGGAATAGCTAGCAAATCACTTTAAACGCCTCTTTGTATTGAATTATAACAGTTTACAGGCAAATCTCGATCCGGCAGCACTTCGGTACGAGTTTCAACATCCGTTCTAAATGATTCGCTCTTGGGACTATATATAGGTGTACTAGGTCCGCTCCAATGGACGTGTCCGTATAAGCGGACCTCCATTGGACAGATGAGCGAACCTACATACTTGCACTATAAGCGAACCTCTATTGTCCATTTGAGCGAATCTACCTTTAAACATCTATACAATATCCTATTTTCTCGTAATACGTGCCCTGATCTAACACTCTAAGTATATGACTCGATCCAAGACGAAGTCAACAGATGAAATGCGCCAACACACTCCCCCTCAAATGTTGACGGAGTCGTCCATCGAGTCATGACACTGTTTAGTCTTCACATCTTCAGTCTTGATCAGTCTTTGGGCTTCTCTCTCTCTATCTTCATCTCTTTCTCTTTTATCATCAACAGACTCCCTCACTTTGATGTTGACATCTTTTGAGTTTATCAAGTCCAACATGTGCTCCCCCTCAAATGTTGATTCTTCCTACACAATAACTCAACCACAACATAAGTTTTTTTGATAAACGTTTAAGCATATAAACATCACCAAACAACAAACTAACCAGCCAATCAGATACTGATGAACCACTTGGAATTGTGACGTTTTTCTTATCAAAACAAACACAAACTCCCAAACCAACTTTTCATCATGTTTAGCACTTAGAATTTAGAAAATCAGCTTTTCAATATCAGTCGTCGAAAATCTTTTTGACTTTTCAAAAATTTATGCTAAAACACACCAAAAATCTTTTTGGATTTTCTGAAAGAAAGTACATGCAGAAATGAACTATTTACATACAATATTTTTGTGAGTTCGTGCAAGAGGATCATATCAGTATATGAAACATATCACCAACACCGTTAAGCTTTAAACATTCTTAGTTCTAAACAATTTACCTAGATTGTCAGTATAATTGTCCACTTAAATTTTCACACAGACTTCAATTGATTCGAGATACGATATTAATGTTTTAGAGACTTAAACTTAATTGTGTATCACTCCACTCAAATATACTCCTGTATCCAGATCTCAATGTTCAGTCTTACAGGTGAGTATACCACAGATGATATCTGTAAAGGGGTTATGTGCGAGGGCCGTGAGAGCTCAGGTCGATACTTCCGTATACGCATAGAGATCACGGCTTCGACTTTAGGTGGGTCCCCTTTAGAGGATCTTTTGATTACAACAGCAGCGACTATCAATTTTATTGTTTCATCAGCTTGCTGAGGGCGATGCTCTGTTTCAAGCATTTTGCAGAAAAGCATTATCCGGGGACTAGGTCAGAACTTCCATTCAGCAGAAGTCCCGGGATAATACCCCAGATATCACTGAGTATAAAGACCTAGTATCTCAGAATACGGGACCTTTCAAACAAGATTTCGGGGGTTACCCATATATTCAAGAATAGTTACCCACGAATCAAGTAAGTTTAAATTTTAGGTTTATATCTCGTTTCAATTTACTAAATGTGCGAAAACCTACTGACACATCCGCAGTAAGATCGTTTATCACATTTTGACTTTACATATCTTTAGCATGCTGTGATAGTCCACTGATGTACTATCATTTCCTCTTGTACGCAACAAAAACTCATTTTTCAGTTTTATCATGTTTTTGGCTTTTTCAAATTTTCTAATGTTTTTGGATTTTCTGAAAATTTCTACTCCCCCTAAAATGCAAACACATTAACGAAAACTGAAAACAAACTGTACAGAAACATGACAACCGATAACGAATTACATCAATTCGCCATTCACTAGCGCATAAACAGAACTCCCCCTATCAACAAACTATTTTCCCATTTAGATTTCAAAACACTTAAGTTTGTTTTAATCAAAATGGTTTTTCCGGAAAATAAGTCTGATTGAATTTACCACTTGTAGGTTTATCAAACAAATGTTCGGGGATGTGGTTCATCATCTTGTCTTCCAACCAGATGTAGGAAAATACAAGTACAAATTAATGTCCTTGATTTACCCTATGCAATCAAATCATCTAACCTCTTGTAATTATAACCAATAAACATAAACAAACCTCTTTACCGTTTGTATGATTGACATTACCGAATAAAATTCAAGAAAGATGCCGATTCATGCTCCACGCTTACCAACCTGGGAGCTCCGGCAAGTCCTGAGACTTATTGTTCATAATATGTACCATCCAAGTCACAAACCAGGGATGGTTCAACCTTTTCCTTCCTTGTTTTCTTCTTATAAAATTCCTTAACCCCTTTGACTTTTCGATCAATCATCTTTCCAAAGATATGTTTTACCTTGGGGTTAAAGACCTTCTCAGCATCAAATTCCTGTTTATTATTATAAAATTGATTAGGAATTTCAATTTTACCAATTTTCTTTTTATAATTCTCAGCCCGAAGTAATGGAAACTCCTCATCATTCACAATCGTAACTGATTTTTCATCTTTTACATCAGCTTCACATTTTGAAACAACTTGTGGCTCATCTGACTTTGTGGAGTCAGTTTCATCGCCTAAAGATAGCTCCTCTGATTTTGACCCATCAGAATCATCGCTAGAGCTTTCACCAACCTTCTTAACAATCCATTTCTGGTTGTCAGATTTTGCTCTTTTCCTGTAAAACTTGTTTGAACTCTCACCAATTTCAAAAATAGAATTTTTAAACAGTTTGGTTCGATCAATTGGTGGTTCAAACTCAACCACTCGTTCCTTAAGTTTACAAGATACTCCCTGTTTTGATTTTGTTGCCTTAGAACAATCCTTGGCAATATGTCCAACATTGTTGCATTTGAAACAGGTTCTCGAGTCTCTCTTCTGCTCAGCTATCTTCTTCAACTCAACTTGCTTCTTCGTCAGAAACTCACTGTTTGATTCTCTCCAAAAGTTTGTCTTTTCTTCTTCATCAGTTGATGTACCTGAAACAAATGACATTTTGGATTTAAAATCACGAATATATTTTTCATTTTTCTGTTTTTCTGTAGGAATAAACCCTAAACCTTTCTTTTTGAAATTACCGTTATGGTTTGATCTCTTTGGGAAATCTGAACCAGAACTGTAATTCTTTTTCTTGTTTAATCTCTGTTGAACTCTTGAGGTGTAATATCTTGGTTTTTCGTTAAGACATAAGCCTTTTATTTCAGAAATATTAATTTCTGTGAGTACGAAAACCTTGTTTATCAATTCAGTTTTGACACCTCTTATTGGAAATTCTTCATCCGAATATAATTTGTCAGAATCATTCAAAGTGTAAGCAACTTTAAAAAATCCATCATCCAAATTAGATTTTGACAACAAAAACTTTCTATCATAAACTAATTTGTCATGTTTTTCTGCATGACACGACGTGTTTGATTCAGAATTTGACCCTGACACCGACACCGACTTTGATTCCTCAATATCATCATTATCTAACACATGATCCACGACTTTCTTCATCAATTGAGAGTGTTGATCAGTGTCAGATGATGTAAACACAATATCAATACTTTCTTGTAAGTTTACTGATGATTCTGACTCCCACTGTAAATTTGTGGCCTTTTTGACTCTTTCATCGTTAGGATATCTAGGCAAATATCCATTTTCCAGCGGGGGTGGACAGTTGTTATAACTGACACCTTGCTTCTTACCAGATAGCGTCTTTTCAGTGTCTTTTTTCTTGTCATTCTTCTTCTTATCAGCAATCTTTTCATCAGCACCCTTTCCAACTTCTTTCTCTTCGGTTATCTCATCATCTTCCCATATCTTCATACTTTCAACCGTAGGATAGATCCTGTCAATAACATAGGAAGTACATGAGTAACTTTTTAACAAACGATTAACTCTTTCAGTTTCAATTCTTTGCAACTCAAGCTTTTGTTCCAAAGCAGCACACTTCTCAATGTAATTGTTCACAACTTTCTGCTTTGTCATGAAGGCTCCCTGAAGTGTCTTCATTGCGGTTGCTTGTTCTTCACTCGTTTGATTGTATTGATTCATCGTTTTATTCAGTATATCGTAAGACTCCTTCAAACTATTCAAGTTGTAAATCAATGTGTTGTTCTGCTTCTTTACAGCTTCACATTTTTCACACTTTACTGGAATCTTTTTCGCATCAACTTCTTCCTCAACCTTGAATTTTGGCACTTCTTTCACCTTTTGTCTTCTCACCACTGGAACATCTTCATCATCACTGCTCACTGGTGTCTTGATCTTTTTCTTTTTCTTCTTAGCTTTTTCATCTTCACTATCACTTTCAGCAAGCAACTTCATATCAGCTTTGAATTTTCTTGCCCAATACTCTGTATCATCATCACTATCATCTTCAACCTTTGCCATGAAAGCAGTGTGAGCTGTAGTTTGATCAGGGATATAATCATCCCAGGTAAAATTTTCCCAGCTAAAACCCTCTGGTAATCTCTCATCATCTTGATCAATTATCAAAGCACTACCATCCTTTCTTTTTCCACACAAGCTATCATAATTACCCACACAAGCTCTTTTTCCAGAATCTTCAATCACATCTCTTCCATGTGCAGTTTGAGCTTGATGTTTATGTTGTTGAGATGATTGTTGACCAACCTGGTGACAGATGGCTTTCCGATAATAATCATTATTGTTATTGAACGGATTTTGAGCTCCACTTGATTCTCGGTTAGTGCACTCCTTCTTGAAGTGTCCTTTTTCCCTGCACCGAAAACAAGTGACTTTAGATTTGTCGAAACCTAAAGTAGAAACATTTTCATCACGAAGATCATCTCTCCCCGTGATTTGTTTGAATTTCTCAGCTCTCCGTAACACGCTAGCCAGACACCACTTTATGTCCATCAGCTCCATCTCTTCAGCATCTATCTGGTCGTAATCTTCCTTGGTTAACATTGGATTGCCGATACGACCTGCAACAAAACAAGTATAAGATTCCAAAATCATTCCTGATAAAGACATTTGATTTTTAGCAACTTCCTCAGAATAATCTTGATCATTTTCAAGATTTAGCACAATGTTGCATTGTAATTTTCTCCCTTTCTTAGTTGCAGAAATGTTTGGATCACAAGATGGAAACGAAGTGAAACTGGTTTTGCTGTTTGACCCAGATGAAGGACTTCCCAATGAACTTTTGGCACTATAGGCAGCCTCAACCTTCGGAGATAGATTTGACGATTTCTCATTCACCCCTGCCTTATAATATAACCCTATATCCTGTTCACCATCAAAATCTTTCATTCTAATAACTTTCCGTTGTTCCATCTCTTGAGCTTCGATCTTTTCAATGAACTTACTTAGCGTCAAATTACTAAAACCCTTCTTGTTTCTGAGCATCATAAGGTATGTGCCCCAAGTCTCATATGGTAACGCATCAGCAAGTTTTTCGATCAACTCATCAGTGCTTTTCTCAATACTCAATCTCTTCATATTAGCAAGCAAATTGCAGTATCGTTCGATAATCTCTCTTGTACTCTCATTCTTTAACCCACGAAATAGATCAAACTCTTTCTTTAGAAGCGATTTCTTGCTTTTAACCATCTCTTCACTTCCCCTAAACTTTGAACGTAATGCTTTCCAAATAGAATATGATGTTCCATTGTGTTGCAAAAGCACCATAATATCCTCTTTCACTGCCTGTTGAAGAAGACTTAGCATCATTTTCTCATCTTTGTACTTCTTCCTAGCATCAGCATTAGATCTTTTATCGGAACGGGTTCTTCATCATCATTCAAAGGTCGAACATACTTCGTCTCAACGCATTCCCAAGCATCTAGGTAGTTAGCTTGCACCCAATTCTCAAACCGACCTTCCCAACCTTTAAATTCTTCTATGTTCATGAGCTTAGGTGGTTTTTGCATTGTACCCGTTTCGTTTTCGAGCATTGTATTTTGTGCGAAAGTGATTGGTGTAACTGGAGTAGCGAACGCGTTGAAAAATTCCTCTTCCATTATCAAAAATTCATAACACTTTTTACAGCAGCCTTAAAAGCGAACCGAAATGATGACCAAATAAGCGGATCTGTGTTATGACAAATAAGCGAACCACAGTTGTTCACACAAGCGAATCTATGAAGTGTCAGAAGAACGGATCAACTTGGTAAGTATAAGCGAACCACTTCTGGTTCCAATGAGCGGTCCAAAAATATACCCACACGAGCGAACCTGTCAGCTACCTGTCAGCTAAGTGCACACAAAAGCGAAACTCACAAGTTCTTTTGGAGTGGATCTGTATGATGACACGAGCGAAACTATCTGAACTTTGGAGCGGAACTCCTGTTTGATATGTATCTACGAACGGATCTATATGGTCACACGAGCGGACCAAATATCCAAGTGTATATAAAAGCGGATCCCTTGAGTGAGACTACTTAACAAATGGAGCGAACCTACTCTTTAAGCGGACCTAATGTGTTTGTTGGAGCGAACCTAATAAGCGAATCTTTCAATTGTTCGTAAAAGCGAATCCAACTCGGACACAGGTTTGACCCATTTTTACTCAGTATTTTGACACCAAACTTTCCAGGGTTTGTCTCTATACAGTTGCACACAATCTTTGAAATTTTGAGCCAATTTTGACCGTTGAAAGTGTCTGAAATGAAGAAAGAAGGTGTAGAAGAAAGAAAACTTGATGAATTTCAGCTATTCTCTGCAGAACTCCTCCTCCTGAAGCTCTGATACCACTTGTAGGATCGTGTGTCGACCCGAACGAGTCGTTCAGAGAAGTTTTCGTCAATTACAGGTGTTGGTGCAGTTGTCTGTCGACTACATCTTCGTTCGAGTCTTAGGATAGGGCTGATTGTATAGTAAACGATAAACGAGAAATCATGTATTAGATTTAGGACCGCTTATAGGGTAGTTGAGCTGGACCGCTTTTGTGGCATTCATAGTGGACCGCTCATCTGTCACTTGGTTGGATCGCTCATATGGACTTGTCCATATGAGCGGCCCAAGACTCCTATATATAGGTGTCATATGGGCGGTTCCAGGTAGAAGTCGGTGTGTGTGTAAAGGCGAAGCCCTGTCCATTTGTCTCCACGTGCTTGTAAACTGATATATAATCAATAAAGGAGACGTTAAAGTGTGAAATCAAGCTTTACTAAGACTAATTTAATGAATTCCGCCTCTGGATTAGTCTAAGTGCTCTTCTGAACGACTCATCGGGTCAGCAAACGATCCTACATGTGGTATCAGAGCTCAGGAGGAAGAGTTCTTGCTGTTTAGCTCGATTTTCGCTCGAAATTCTCACTTCTACACCTTTCTTTTTCTGATTCGGGAAGATTTCACGGTCGGAATTTGATCAATTTTTCACAGATTGTGCTAAATTGTGTTTAGACAAACCCTGGAAAGTTTGAAGCAAAAATTTGAAGTTTTTAGGGGTCAAATTGATGTTTGAAATGGGATCGCGTTTCTGAACATTGTTGGACCGCTCGAAACCAATTGTTTGGAACCGCTTATCTGTACATTTGAGAACCGCTCATAAGGTCGATTGACTTGAACCGCTCGTTCGAACATAGCTTGAACCGCTCATCCGAACAAATTCCCGAACCGCTTATCCAGACAAGGTCTTGGATCGCTCATTCGGACGGATAATTCTTGGCTCGCTCGAACGAATTATTTCTGGACCGCTTATCTGGATTGGTTCTGAACCGCTTATTTGGAATAGTTTGGATCGCTTGTCTGGACCGCTTATTCAAACAAAGTCTGGACCGCTTATACGTTTGACTGTGAATCGCTTATTTGGATATCCCTCATCTGGTCCGCTTATCTGACAAATTGTTGATTCGCTTTTGTGATCACTAAAGATTTGTCGGAATTTTTGGTAAAATGACAATGAGGTTTGATGTGCAGGAAAACAATGATCTTGAGAGAATGAATAGTTGGTATCGAGGATATCTTAGTAGTTCTTATCAGAAAATATCAAAAGAAATTTGGTATGAACGTTTCAAAGGATTTTTGAGTAAGAAAGATGAAAAATTGGATGATTTGGAAAAACGTTTTGATCGCTTGATAGACTATTTGAAAGAAAATCAAATAGTGATATCAGAAGCTGAGATGGTATCAAAGTTCGCTAATGGTTTATCAGTTGAATGGGATGATTTTTTGAAAAATTTGAAAGAAAATTCTAATTTTTCAAAATTAACTATGAATGAATTCATCGGCGAACTTAAAAATCATGATTATGAGAATTATCAATAGAAGAGAGAATTATTGGATAAGATAAAAATAAATTTGGAAGATTTGAGTTTAGAAGTGATAAAAGAAATAAACAAAAGAATTAATTTGTGTTTGGGAACAAAAAGAAAGTCGGTGTATGATATGAAAAGAGGCTGTTATATTGATGATAATAGAAATCCTCTTGATCTTGTTACAATCTTTGGTGCAGGTACATATAAGATAGAGAAAGAACAAGTGCCGAAGGTTGAAGAATCTGTGAAGCATGAAACTTCAAGCTCTGCATCAGTTTGTTCAAAATGTGACCGCTTCAAGACTGAAAATGACAAACTCTTGAAGAATGCGGAAAGTTTGACATTGGAAGTCAAGAATCTAGAAGATGTGAAGCAAACTGATGATAAGCAGATTCTTATAGTTCAGGAAAATTGTGAAAAGTTGAAAGAAAATATAAAGGTTTTTGAAAACAAACAGAAATCGTCAGAAGATGAGGATTTCTGGATCAAGCTTGAAAACAAAAACCTGAAAGCCAGTGAACAAAAATTTCAGGAACAGATAAAAATTTTGAAAAATGAAAAGACTGTTCTTGAAAACTTGAAAAATGAAAATGAAAATTCAATCAAGTCTCATCTTAAAAGAATATCTCAGCTTGAAAGTGAAGCTGAGAATTCGAGGAACAGAATTGATGAACTTGAAAAGAAATTGATCGGTTTTGTGACTTCATCTGACAAGTTGAATATTCCTTGTCCAAAACCAATCAACTCTGTTCCAATGAGTGACAAAGTCACAAACTTTGACAAAGTCAAAGTTAAAGATTGTGATGAAAAATCTGATGATAAAAAGGAAAAATTTCAGAAAACTGTTCTGCAATCAACTGAAAAAGGTGAATGCTCGAAGCAAAAACCTTTGAAGAAGAAAGCAGAACAGAATCAAAAGATTAAAAATGAGAAAATTGTTCAAAAAGATAGAAAAAATTCATCAGATCGTTCATTCAATCAAAAGAAAAAATTAAAAAATATAAAAAATGAAAACTCAAAAAATGTTGGTAATAAGTGGTGCAGGTTTGACCACAGTGCTCAAAAGCCAGCCAAATCCAGCAAACTTGAGGAAAGAATATCACCAAGCCAGACAATGCTATGATCTGAGCGTTTGGTGTGAAGGTGGTATACGGTACGATAACAGAGTGTGTTACCGATGCGGTTATCAAGGACACATTGCTGTTAACTGCCGAAATTGGAGTTATGAGACCAGAAGATGCTACGATTGTCAGATCAAAGGTCATATTGCCAGAGATTGCCCAAGGAGATCAAATAAAAGATCGAGGGCTATATCTCAGAAAGTGGCAAGAATTCCAGTCAAGGTCAAACCCAAAGAACTGAAAGTTCAAGAACCAAAAGTTCAAAAACCAAAAGTTCAAGAACAGAAAGTTCAAGAGACGAAAGTGAAGCTTTCACAGGGGCAGAAAGACAGACTGAGGAAGAAGAGGAAGAAGGCGAGAGAGTATCTCGAGAAGATTTTGTCCTCGGGTTCACCGGACAGAAAGAATAAAAGTTCTGTTGAATCAACTTCCTCGATTGCAAAGTCAAGCAAGACAGATTCATCAGATACAAATCTGAGGACTAAAGAGGAAGAGAAAAAGAAGAAAAAGGTCGGCGATGAATCTGACAGGTCAAAGTCAGACAAGCCACCTTCAGGCAATGATTCTGGTATGGTAAAACCAGAGGAGCCATTGGTTGAGGTAAAAAAGGAGAATTCAAGTTTAACAATGAATGATGCAAATTTTCCATCATTGTTGAACAAGAATTCGAAATCACCCAAGGACCGTCAGGCTTGGGTGAATCTGTTTAAATGAAAAACCTGACTTGCCGGAGATCCCAAGATGGTATCGTGGATCATGAATCGGCACATTTCTTGAGAAATTTCACTTTGGTGATTTTTCGCTTTAAATGTGGTAAATCAGGGACATTAAATTGTACTTGATTTTCTGCAGATGGATTATGTTAAAACTGGAAATGATATATCTTTAAAATGTTTGAAGAAAACAAGATGAAGAGATAACCCCGAACCTACAAATGGTTGGTTCACAAACTAGTTTTTCCGGAAAAACCATTTTGATTAAAACAAACTTAAGTGTTTTGAAATCATAATGGGAAAATAGTTTGTTGTGAGGGGGAGTTCTGATTGTTTTTGCACAAGAATGGTGAATTGAGGTAATTCACATAATGTTGTCAAATTTTTGTATAGTTTGTTTTTCAATTTTTCCTCAGAAAATCAAAATTGAAACATATTTTGATTTTAGGGGGAGTAAGAAAATTTTGAAAAATTTAAAAAAATTGAAAAATGAAAATGAGTTTTGTTGCAAAAAGAGGAGATGATAGTACATCGGTGGACTATCACAGCATGCTAGAGATTTGTAAAGTCAAAAATGTTTTTAAACAAGTCTTACTAATGATGTGTCAGTAGGCTTCACACAGTTAGTAAATTGTATTCGAGATATAAACCTAAATTCAAACTTGCTTAGTTTGTGGGGAACACTACTTGGATATATAGGTAACCCCTGAAATCTCGTTTGAAAGGTTTCTTATTCTGAAATACTAGGTTTTTATACTCTAATGATGTCTGGGGTATTATTCCGGGACTTTTGCTGAATGGTGGTTCTGACCTAGTCCCTGGCTAATACTTTCTTCATATGCTTGAAACATAGCATAAAGCCCTCAGCTGATTAGACAATAAAATTGATGATCAGTTGTTGTAGCTGAAAAGATCCTCTAAAGGGGACCCACTGCTAAGTCGAAGCTGATATCTCTCTGCTGAACGGAAGTTCTGACCTGAGATCCCTCAGTTCTCGCATTTTTTCCCTAATTTATATACAGATATCATTTGTAGTTATACTTACCTGTAGATCAGAATATTGGGATCTGGATACGGGAGTATATTCAAGAGGTGGGACACTCAAATAAGTTTAAGTGCTAATACATTAAATACGTATCTTGAATTGATTGAAAACTTGTGTAGAGGTTTAAGTGGACAACAATACTGACAATCAGAAGTAAATTTGTTTTTAACATTTGCTGATTAATCAAGATCAACGGTGTTGGTGATATGTCTCAAAAAACCGATATGATCCTCTTGCACAATCTCTCAAAAATAGTGTTCATTTTTGTATTTCATTAAATTCAAAAATCCAAAAATATGGTATTTTTGTTTGATATTTGAAAACTTCAAAAAGATTTTCGACAACAGAGTGTGAAGAACTGATTTTCGACATTTCAAGTGTAAAACATGTTGAACTTGTGGTTTGGGAGAGAGTGTTAAATTGTGAAGATTTGAAATGCAAAATTGGTTCATTAACTTGATGACTAAGTTGAATGGTAACCTACAATTTGATCTTCATAGTTTTTCTTATACGATTAGTTAACTCATTAAGTTGAATTACAAATTGTGTTGTTTTTGTGATAGTGTATTTGAGTTTTGCAGGTTTCTGATCCTGTTGCTACAGATAGCCAGGAGACATATCAGAACCAGAGAAGAGCTTAAACAGAGAAAGCCAGGAGTTGATTTCAATGGTGATAACGATTTCCAAACAGAGATCCCAGCATGATGATAGGGGGAGTCTGACGAAAGTTAGAGCCAGAGAAAGACCCAGGCATATGATTTCAGGAAGAAGTTTCTGTAGAAGATTTGATTCCAGGCTGAGTTCCTGAAGAAGACCGAACAAGAGTGAAGAGCTGGAAATGATTGAAGACTCTCACTGAAGATTCCGTCAACATTCAAGGGGGAGTCTGTTGGTGCAGTTGTCTGTCGACTACATCTTCGTTCGAGTCTTAGGATAGGGCTGATTGTATAGTAAACGATAAACGAGAAATCATGTATTAGATTTAGGACCGCTTATAGGGTAGTTGAGCTGGACCGCTTTTGTGGCATTCATAGTGGACCGCTCATCTGTCACTTGGTTGGATCGCTCATATGGACTTGTCCATATGAGCGACCCAAGACTCCTATATATAGGTGTCATATGGGCGGTTCCAGGTAGAAGTCGGTGTGTGTGTAAAGGCGAAGCCCTGTCCATTTGTCTCCACGTGCTTGTAAACTGATATATAATCAATAAAGGAGACGTTAAAGTGTGAAATCAAGCTTTACTAAGACTAATTTAATGAATTCCGCCTCTGGATTAGTCTAAGTGCTCTTCTGAACGACTCATCGGGTCAGCAAACGATCCTACAACAGGTGCGGAAAACAAGTAATCAACGTAGGAATAGCTAGCAAATCACTTTAAACGCCTCTTTGTATTGAATTATAGCAGTTTACAGGCAAATCTCGATCCGGCAGCACTTCGGTACGAGTTTCAACATCCGTTCTAAATGATTCGCTCTTGGGACTATATATAGGTGTACTAGGTCCGCTCCAATGGACGTGTCCGTATAAGCGGACCTCCATCGGACAGATGAGCGAACCTACATACTTGCACTATAAGCGAACCTCTATTGTCCATATGAGCGAATCTACCTTTAAACATCTATACAATATCCTATTTTCTCGTAATACGTGCCCTGATCTAACACTCTAAGTATATGACTCGATCCAAGACGAAGTCAACAGATGAAATGCACCAACAAAATCAACGAAAACTCCATATGGAATCAATCTAACACGTCTTCTTCATGTTAGTTTACTAGAAATCACATAACTTTTACCATCTATCCATATTCATCTATTGTTATCATGTAATTTTACATACTAACTTATACTAGGCATTTCCTCAAACACCTGGCGTGCGTACCACAAATAAGGCATAATGTACAACTCTTTTCATGCTCATCTTCCTAATTCTTGTGTTCACTTGTCATTAACAACTAAATAAAAATCACATTACTTCATACCATACTAAATCTAACTAAAAAGAATCAATTACATATGTAGGATCGAGTAACGACCAAAACGAGTCTTTCAGAAGAATTCTAGACCAAAACGAGTGGCGGAATCAGATGTTTCGGTGTCGGTTCAGCTTGATTTGCACTAGAAAGTAGTTTAACCGTCTTGTTTATTGATATGACAACATTTACAGACCTGTAGACACTTCAGCAGAGCTTCGCTGCTGGATTGGGAGAAGTTACAAATGAAATGACTAAACTCCCTATTTATAGAGTTTCCAATTCCCCTTGAAAGTGCCATGTCTATTTCGTGGGGAATAGACATTTCGTGGGAAATGATCTCTAAAACTCTATTTACCTGAACTACATGACTCGATCTAACTATTTTATTACAAGACTCGATACAAGACGAAGTCGACAGACGTATGCACCAACAGACTCCTCCTCGGATGTTGACGAGTCTTAAGTGTCGAGTCTTCAACGTCTTCAGTCTTTATCAGTCTATTCGCTCTCTGAAGAATCTGACAGTGTAGGCATCCTCAAACTTTATCTCTTTCTCCTCCTCTTCAGCATCAACATACTCTCCTCGAACAATCTCATTTACCCTCGGATGTTGATTGCAATCTGACTTTCACAGGATCAGAATTGTGTCCTGGCTCTATACTTAGACTTCAGAATCCAGGCTATCCTGCACATCCTCTACCTCACAATAAATTTCACAAATTTAACATTTGACAAATTTATATAACCAGACTCCCCCTCAAATTTATCCAGAATGATATAACAATGTTAATAATTGATGAACCACTTGTAATTAAATATTCAAAACCTTTTCTCATTTAAACACAAGCTCCCCCTCACCACATGCTCATCATGTTTAACGTTTGGAATTTTGAAAATCAGCTCTTCAACACCAGTTGTCAAAAATCTTTTTGGATTTTTCAAAATTTATGCTAAAACACACTTAAAATCTTTTTGGATTTTTGAATGAAATGAAACATGCAGAAAAGAAGTATTTACAATCAATATTTTTGTGAGTTTGTGTAAGAGGATCATATCAGTTTTTGACAAGTCACAAGTACCGTTGAGCTTAGTTACACATTAAGAATTAAACAATTCACTTAGATTTCCGATATACTGATCCACTTAAATTCTCACACAAATTTCAACTGATTCAGGATATGAATTAGGTGTTTTAAGGACTTAAACTCATTCATGTGTCCCACCTCTTGAATATACTCCCGTATCCAGATCCCAATATTCAGTCTTACAGGTGAGTATACTACAGATGATATCTGTAAGGGGTTAAATGCGAAGAACCGTGAGAGCTCAGGTCAGAACTTCTGTTCAGCAGAGAGATGACGGCTTTGACTTTTGGTGGGTCCTCTTTAGAGGATCTTTTTTACAACAGTACAATAATTAGCATTTTTCAATGTTTCATCATTTTTTGTACTGAGGGCAGGCTTTTATTTCAAGCAAGCGTAAAGTATTCTCCGGGGACTAGGCCATTGCTTCCGCAAAATCAGAAGTCTCGGGATAATACCCCAGATATCACTGAGCATAAAGACCTAGTATCTCAGAAAGAGGGATCTTTCAAACAAAATTTCAGGGGTTACTTATATATCCAAGTAGTGTTCCCCACAAAATAAGCAAGTCTGAATTTGAATTTAAGTTTATATCCCGAAAAAGCTTGCTAAATGTGTAAAAACCTATCGACATATCATCAGTGAGACCGTTTAACGCTATTTAAACGTTACATTTCTTTAGCATACTGTAACTGTCTACTGATGTACTATCATTTTCTCTTTTTCACAACAAACTCATTTTTGCATTTTATCATGTTTTTGGCTTTTTCAATTTTCTAATGTTTTTGGATTTTCTAAAAATTCTTACTCCCCCTAAAATTCACAAACATTTAAAGAAAAATGAAAACAAACTATACAAGTAAAGTTGACAACTGATGTCAAATCACATCAATTCGCCATTCACTTAGCATAAACAATCAGAACTCCCCCATTCAACAAACTATTTTCTCATTATGATATCAAAACACTTAAGTTTGTTTTAACCAAAATGATTTTTCTGGAAAATAAGTTTTGCTGATTTTACCACTTGTAGGTTAGGGGTTCATCGCATTGTTTTTCTCAACCATTTGACAAATATAACAATTTTGAATTTTAACAACAATATCATTTGTAGAAAATCAAGTACAACTTAATGTCCCTGATTTACCACTTTGAAAGACGAAATATCACAAAAGTGAATTTCTCAAGCAAGATGCCGATTCCTGCTCCACACTTACCAACCTGGGAGCTTCGTCAAGTCAGATTTTTCAATGGAAGAAAATGTCCACCCAAGCCTGACCATGTGACAACTTGAACTTTAGACTCACTTTGATGTAACGTTACGTGTCTATGTGATACCTTGAATTAATGAATGTTACGTGAACCTTGTGAATCATGTATGTTGTGTATATATTGTATGTATGTATTGAACCGCACAAGGATCGCACAACACACACACATCACCCGCACAAGGCCTTTGGGCCATATTACTTGTAAACGTACTCAAGGGCAGCCCGAGCAAGGGGCCGGCCCATCCCTTGTATGCGTTCAAACACCTTAGGGACTTGGTTTTTTTTCTCATTTGTTACAAAACACAAGAACACACACCAAGAACCCTAGACTTCTCTCTCTCTCGTTTGCTTGGAACCCGACGACAAGATCTTTCCCTGTTCGGATCATCCTTGTTCCTTCTCTAATCTGGTTAGTATGATTAGTATTTGTTGTTGTTTTTGGATGTTGTATCATATTTATTAATGTCAAGATGAATCGGCTGTTATGTGATGTGTTTCGGATGAATGTTGTTATGTTAGGTTGCATGATGTAGAATCAAAACCGAATAGATGATTAATCGGTTACATGCTTATGAAATCGGTATTGTAGGATGATGTTAATCCGTTATTATGCTATGTCTCGGGTTGTTCTTGATTATGGGTTAGTAAGATTCATACGAATTCATGATGAAAAGACCTGTTTGATCGACATTAGATTAATCATATGCTGGAAATCATCTTGATTGATTGAGGAAAAATAGGAAACTGATGATAGATTGTAACTGATTGCATAAATTCTGGATTTTTCAAACCGATCGCACAAGGGTTGGTGCATCGCACAAGTTGTCCAATTGTTCAACTGTTGGGCTTATCCTGCCGGTTGGGCCTTAAGGCCCAAGACCCACTCGCACAAGCTGATACCAGACGCACAAGGTGCCCGAGTCGCACAAGTGTGATGTTGGTCCGGGTGTACAGTTTGGGCCGGGCTGGTTCGACCGCACAACCCAACTCTGGATCGCACAAGCCCTTTTTCCAAGTCGCACAACCCAGCTGAATCGTACAAGATCAGCTGGATCGCACAACGTCATTGTGTGTTTATTTTGGGCCGTATGTTATAATTGGGCTGGGTATTATTGTTGGACTAATTTAATCAGGTCGCACAACACGAACTGGATCGCACAATGCCATTTGTATGATAATTATTGGGCCGTGAATGTTTAAACTGTTTATGTGTATGATGGGCCGGGTATAGATTGGGCTTAGTCATGTAATCGCACAAGGTGGTTGGGCTCGCACAAGCTCTTTGGCCCAACCATCCGAATCGCACAAGTGGTGTATTTAATGTGTTGACTGTTTACGTGCATACGTGTTTGTTATGATGTATACGTGCATTACTTGAACCGAACCTGACTTGTATGGTAACCCTGTTAGGACGTGGTTGACCACTGTTAGTTCAAGAGTCTTTTAATTGTGTATCTGCCGAGCAAACCAAGGTGAGTTCACACAGCCAAGGCATGGGATTCCCGGGTTGGGAATTGGGTTGGATATGTTGGATATGGAATGATTACTCGTACTTACGCAATCACTAGACTATAGACCATCATCCTCAGGATAGTCAGGACACTTACGTAAAACCTACGTAAACTAGTATCTACCATTGTCTCCCGAGTCGGGAGGACACTCACGTAAATCCTGCGTGACCTAATACCCACTACTGTCTTCCGGGTCGGAAGGACACTTACGTAAATCCTGCGTAAACCCCACGCGTACCACCGTCCTCGGGGAAGGGCACTCACGTAAATCCTGCGTGACCTAGTACGTATTCCTGTTCTCGAAATTAAGAAGAACACATGGTTGCAAATAGTCTAGTAAGCACCATAATGGGAATCCCCCATTGTTAAGGATAAATGTGAGAATCCCTCACCAATAGTATATACTTGTATGGGAAGCCCCCACTAGATGAACATACGCACTATTAATATGAACTTACTTTCTGTGAACTCGCTCAACTAGTTTGTTGATTACTTGCTGCATGCCTTGCAGGACCTTAGGTACTTTATGGAGCTTGCACAAGGAGGAGCGGGTCGTTGTGGACAAGGATTCATGAATGCTTACTAAACACTTATGATATTTCATACGTTAACACTTATGTTTGGGTTTTACTTAAATGCTTCCGCTACATATACAATGTTTGGTTTTGAACATCAATTATGTCTATGGTTATTATTATATACTATGTTTGATATAATTGGTGGCTTGGTCCTTGTCATGTCACGCTCCCAAGCGGTGATACTCCGCAGGTGGATTTTGGGGGTGTGACAGATTGGTATCAGAGCCATTGGTTATAGAGAACTAGGTTTTAATATGGAAAACGTTTTATTAAAACCAGACTATAACCAGAACAGTGCTCTCAACGATCCACAACGACGCTTCGCTCCACGTGCAAGACTCGACATCCTAGGTAATAAGGTTTATGTTTATTGCCTGTTTGTTAGAACTTCTTATAACTTTGCTCGCATTACGCTTAGATACACATGACTTTATTACATGAGGATACCTACGTGCTTACGCTTTTCTGTCATCGCCCTACTCGCGAACCACTCTCACTTACGTTACTTTTACTATGAAGATCATGTCTGGACGAATCAACATGACACAAGCCCAGCTAGAGGCTCTCGTTCAAGCTCAAGTTGCTGCGGCACTTGCAGCTGCTCAAGCAGGTAGTATATCCTGTAGTCATAACTTACGCTAGGATCTTTAGATCCTACATCCCTAAACTAGCTCTTGTATTTAAACTTTGCCCTATTCATATACAATAGGTCAACCAGCGCAGCAAGTTTGCACCTTTAAGAACTTCATGGACTGTCGTCCAAGTACTTTCAGCGGCACAGAGGGGGCAGTGGGACTCCTCCACTGGTTTGAGAAGCTCGAGTCAGTTTTCGAAATGTGTGAGTGCCCTGAGGCTCGCAGGGTGAAGTACGCCACTGGCACTCTCGAAGGAATAGCACTAACTTGGTGGAACGCCCAAGTTCAGATCTTAGGGTTGGCAGCTGCTAACGCCACACCCTGGAACGACTTCAAGGAACTCATCAAGCGTGAGTACTGCACGCGTGACGACATTCACAAGCTGGAAAATGAGTTTTATCACTTGAAGATGACGGGGTCAGAGATAGAAGCTTATACGAAGCGATCGAATGAACTGGCTATTTTGTGTCCTACCATGGTAGACCCTCCGATCAAGCGCATCGAGTTGTACCTCAAGGGTCTAGCCTCAGAAATCCAGAGCCACGTTACGTCGGCTAACCTCGATAACATCCAAGACATCCAGCGTCTTGCTCATCGCCTCACGGATCAGGCGGTGGATCAGAACAAGTTGCCCAAACGCATCAGTGCTACCACTTCAGCCGCTACTCCCACTACACCTAGTGACAACAAAAGAAAGTGGGATGGGGATTCTAGCAAAGGTTCAGCATCCGTTCAATCCCAAGCTCAGCAGCAGAAGACTGACCACTACCAGAGTCCTAGTCAGCAATCCTCTGGTGGCCATAGACAGAGAAGGTATCAAGGGTTTCACCCCAAGTGTCACAACTGCAACAGACATCACAGCGGCCAGTGCAACAAGGGTCGTTGTCAAAGGTGTCTCAAGATGGGTCACGAGGCCAAAGACTGTAGGAGCCCACGGCCTGCAAACCAGAACCAGCAACCGCAACAACCAGCTCCACAGAACCCACAGCAGCAGCGGCAGCCACAGCGTGGAAACCGGGGATGTTTCCAGTGTGGGGCTGAAGGTCATTTCAAACGCGACTGCCCTCAGTTGAACCAGAATCGCAACAACAATAACCAGGGCAACGGGAACAACAACGGTGGGAACAACAACAATAATGGCAACGAGGCTAGGGGACGCGCTTTTGTGCTAGGTCGAGGTGACGCAGTGAACGATCCCAATGTGGTTATGGGTAAGTTTCTCCTCGACAATATTTACGTTACTATTTTGTTTGATTCGGGTGCGGATACAAGCTATATGTCTGTGAAAATGTGTCAACTGCTAAAACGTGCACCAACACTTTTACCCACCAAACATGTAGTAGAGTTAGCTAACGGTAAAAGTCTAGAAGCCACGCACGTAGTTCAGGGTTGTAATCTTATCCTAGCTGGTCAAGCTTTCTCTATCGATCTCATTCCCATAGTTTTGGGTAGCTTCGACGTCGTGATTGGGATGGATTGGCTATCCCAACACCAGGCAGAGATCTTATGCAGTGAGAAGATTATTCGTATTCCTTGTTCTGGTCAAGAACCTCTTGAAGTTCAAGGCGACAAGAGTGGTGCTGTGGTTGGCATCATCTCTTTCTTGATGGCTCAGAAGTGCCAGCGGAAGGGTCACACCGCAATCTTGGCACTCGTTACAGACGCATCAGCAAAAGAAAAGAAATTGGAGGATATTCCAATTGTACGCGACTACCCTCAGGTGTTTCCTGAAGACTTACCTGGCTTACCGCCTCACCGTCAGGTCGAATTTCAAATCGAGCTCGCTCCAGGAGCAGCACCCATAGCTCGCGCACCATATCGTCTAGCTCCATCAGAATTGGAGGAATTGTCAAAGCAGCTACAAGAGCTCTTGGAAAAGGGCTTCATTCGTCCAAGCTCTTCGCCATGGGGAGCTCCAGTACTTTTCGTGAAGAAGAAAGATGGTACGTTCAGAATGTGCATAGACTACAGGGAACTGAACAAGGTGATGGTGAAGAACCGTTATCCTCTCCCACGCATAGACGACTTATTCGGCCAGTTACAAGGGTCGTGTTACTATTCGAAGATAGACTTGAGGTCTGGTTATCATCAGCTGAGAGTCCAGGAGGAGGACGTCTCCAAAACCGCATTCAGAACTCGTTATGGCCACTACGAGTTTCTTGTCATGCCGTTCGGGTTAACGAACGCGCCTGCCGTATTTATGGATCTTATGAACAGGGTGTGCAAACCCTATCTTGACAAGTTCGTCATTGTTTTCATCGACGACATTCTGATCTACTCCAAGAGTCAGGAGGAACACGAGCAGCACCTACACCTTATTTTGGAACTCCTTCGGAAGGAGCAACTATACGCTAAGTTTTCGAAATGCGACTTCTGGCTTCGTGAAGTCCACTTCTTAGGCCATGTAGTAAACAAGGATGGGATCCATGTTGATCCATCCAAGGTAGACTCGATCAGAAACTGGCCTGCACCACGTACGCCAACGGAAATACGCCAATTCTTGGGTTTGGCGGGTTACTACAGACGATTTATTAAAGACTTTTCAAAGATTGCTCAGCCGCTTACGTTACTGACACAGAAGGGTGTCACCTATCGCTGGGGAGAACCCCAGGAGACTGCTTTTCAGCACCTAAAGGATAGACTTTGCAGTGCACCTATCCTCTCTTTGCCTGAGGGCACAGCTGACTTCGTGGTTTATTGTGACACATCCATTCGGGGACTTGGATGTGTGTTAATGCAGCGCGACAAGGTCATTGCTTACGCCTCACGTCAACTTAAGATTCATGAACGGAACTACACGACGCACGATTTAGAGCTGGGAGCTGTTGTTTTCGCGCTTAAGATATGGCGACACTACCTGTACGGTACCAGGTGCACGATTTACACCGATCACAGGAGCCTCGAGCATATCCTTAAGCAGAAGGATTTGAACATGCGTCAACGGCGATGGGTCGAGTTACTAAACGACTATGAATGCGCTATCAAGTACCATCCAGGCAAGGCCAATGTTGTGGCTGATGCCCTCAGTCGGAAAGACACTCTGCCTCGGCGCGTGCGAGCGCTACAGCTTACGATTCAGTCTAGCCTTCCTGCACAGATACGAGATGCTCAGGCAGAAGCATTGAAGCCCGAAAACGTCAAGGCTGAAGCCTTACGCGGCTCACGACAGCAAATGGAACAGAAGGCAGACGGCGCCTACTATGTAACGGGGCGTATTTGGGTCCCACTTTATGGCGGTCTACGCGAACTTGTAATGGACGAAGCACACAAGTCTCGCTACTCGGTACATCCAGGGTCAGACAAAATGTACCACGACATCAGCACTACATACTGGTGGCCTAGTATGAAGGCCCACATCGCTACATACGTTGGAAAATGCTTGACCTGTTGCGAGAGTCAAGGTCGAATACCAGAAACCAGCTGGCCTACTTCAGCAGCCTAAGATACCTCAATGGAAATGGGAAGAAATTTCCATGGATTTCGTCACGGGCTTACCCAGATCCCAGCGTGGGAATGATACCATATGGGTGATCGTGGATCGACTCACCAAGTCTACACACTTCCTACCTATAAAGGAAACGGATAAGTTCTCCACTCTCGCAGACGTCTATCTTAAAGAAGTTGTTTCGAGGCACGGGGTGCCCACATCCATCATTTCGGATCGCGATGCACGATTCACGTCAGAACTTTGGCAAGCAATGCACAAATCTTTCGGCTCACGATTAGACATGAGCACAGTATATCATCCTCAGACGGATGGGCAGTCTGAGCGAACGATCCAAACTCTAGAAGACATGCTTCGGGCATGCGTCATCGATTTCGGCAACGGCTGGGAAAAGCATCTCCCTTTGGTGGAGTTCTCGTATAATAATAGTTATCACACCAGCATTCAAGCCGCTCCATTCGAGGCATTGTACGGGCGTAAATGCTGGTCACCTCTCTGTTGGGCAGAGGTGGGGGATAGTCAGATCACGGGTCCAGAGATTGTAGTGGACGCCACAGAAAAGATTGCACAGATACGACAACGCATGGTGGCAGCACGCGACCGTCAGAAAGCCTACGCGGACAAGCGTAGAAAGCCATTGGAATTTCAGGTCGGGGACCGGGTTTTACTTAAAGTCTCACCCTGGAAGGATGTGGTTCGTTTTGGCAAACGGAGCAAACTAAATCCGCGGTACGTCGGACCGTTCGAAATCATTGAGAAGATAGGCAAAGTAGCCTACAAGTTGAACCTACCAGCTGAACTCGGGGCAGTTCACAATGTCTTTCATGTATCGAACCTAAAGAAGTGCCTATCAGATGAAACCCTCATCATTCCTTTCAAAGAACTCACTATCGACGAGCGGTTGCAGTTCGTCGAGGAACCAGTTGAAATCACGGACCGGGATGTGAAGGTCCTCAAAAACAAGAGAATCCCTCTTGTTCGAGTACGTTGGAACTCCAAACGTGGCCCAGAGTACACCTGGGAACGCGAAGACAGGATGACAGAAAAGTACCCCCAGTTATTCGAAACCAATGCAACCACTACTGAGGCTGAAGCTACTACTTCGGAATTTCGGGACGAAATTCCAGATCAACGGGGGGAGGATGTGACACCCCAGGAAAATCAGTGAACAATACAGTTTACCTAGCTTCCTTAGTGAGTGCATACCAAATTTCGGGATGAAATTTCCAATTAGTTGGGGATAATGTGACAACTTGAACTTTAGACTCACTTTGATGTAACGTTACGTGTCTATGTGATACCTTGAATTAATGAATGTTACGTGAACCTTGTGAATCATGTATGTTGTGTATATATTGTATGTATGTATTGAACCGCACAAGGATCGCACAACACACACACATCACCCGCACAAGGCCTTTGGGCCATATTACTTGTAAACGGACTCAAGGGCAGCCCGAGCAAGGGGCCGGCCCATCCCTTGTATGCGTTCAAACACCTTAGGGACTTGGTTTTTTTTCTCATTTGTTACAAAACACAAGAACACACACCAAGAACCCTAGACTTCTCTCTCTCTCGTTTGCTTGGAACCCGACGGCAAGATCTTTCCCTGTTCGGATCATCCTTGTTCCTTCTCTAATCTGGTTAGTATGATTAGTATTTGTTGTTGTTTTTGGATGTTGTATCATATCTATTAATGTCAAGATGAATCGGCTGTTATGTGATGTGTTTCGGATGAATGTTGTTATGTTAGGTTGCATGATGTAGAATCAAAACCGAATAGATGATTAATCGGTTACATGCTTATGAAATCGGTATTGTAGGATGATGTTAATCCGTTGTTATGCTATGTCTCGGGTTGTTAACTTATTAATGATTTATTAATCGGCCCCATGATTGTTAAAATCGGATATGTTTAAGTGTTCTTGATAGGTTGTTCTTGATTATGGGTTAGTAAGATTCATACGAATTCATGATGAAAAGACCTGTTTGATCGACATTAGATTAATCATATGCTGGAAATCATCTTGATTGATTGAGGAAAAATAGGAAACTGATGATAGATTGTAACTGATTGCATAAATTCTGGATTTTTCAAACCGATCGCACAAGGGTTGGTGCATCGCACAAGTTGTCCAATTGTTCAACTGTTGGGCTTATCCTGCCGGTTGGGCCTTAAGGCCCAAGACCCACTCGCACAAGCTGATACCAGACGCACAAGGTGCCCGAGTCGCACAAGTGTGATGTTGGTCCGGGGGTACAGTTTGGGCCGGGCTGGTTCGACCGCACAACCCAACTATGGATCGCACAAGCCCTTTTTCCAAGTCGCACAACCCAGCTGAATCGTACAAGATCAGCTGGATCGCACAACGTCATTGTGTGTTTATTTTGGGCCGTATGTTATAATTGGGCTGGGTATTATTGTTGGACTAATTTAATCAGGTCGCACAACACGAACTGGATCGCACAATGCCATTTGTATGATAATTATTGGGCCGTGAATGTTTAAACTGTTTATGTGTATGATGGGCCGGGTATAGATTGGGCTTAGTCATGTAATCGCACAAGGTGGTTGGGCTCGCACAAGCTCTTTGGCCCAACCATCCGAATCGCACAAGTGGTGTATTTAATGTGTTGACTGTTTACGTGCATACGTGTTTGTTATGATGTATACGTGCATTACTTGAACCGAACCTGACTTGTATGGTAACCCTGTTAGGACGTGGTTGACCACTGTTAGTTCAAGAGTCTTTTAATTGTGTATCTGCCGAGCAAACCAAGGTGAGTTCACACAGCCAAGGCATGGGATTCCCGGGTTGGGAATTGGGTTGGATATGTTGGATATGGAATGATTACTCGTACTTACGCAATCACTAGACTATAGACCATCGTCCTCAGGATAGTCAGGACACTTACGTAAAACCTACGTAAACTAGTATCTACCATTGTCTCCCGAGTCGGGAGGACACTCACGTAAATCCTGCGTGACCTAATACCCACTACTGTCTTCCGGGTCGGAAGGACACTTACGTAAATCCTGCGTAAACCCCACGCGTACCACCGTCCTCGGGGAAGGGCACTCACGTAAATCCTGCGTGACCTAGTACGTATTCCTGTTCTCGAAATTAAGAAGAACACATGGTTGCAAATAGTCTAGTAAGCACCATAATGGGAATCCCCCATTGTTAAGGATAAATGTGAGAATCCCTCACCAATAGTATATACTTGTATGGGAAGCCCCCACTAGATGAACATACGCACTATTAATATGAACTTACTTTCTGTGAACTCGCTCAACTAGTTTGTTGATTACTTGCTGCATGCCTTGCAGGACCTTAGGTACTTTATGGAGCTTGCACAAGGAGGAGCGGGTCGTTGTGGACAAGGATTCATGAATGCTTACTAAACACTTATGATATTTCATACGTTAACACTTATGTTTGGGTTTTACTTAAATGCTTCCGCTACATATACAATGTTTGGTTTTGAACATCAATTATGTCTATGGTTATTATTATATACTATGTTTGATATAATTGGTGGCTTGGTCCTGGTCATGTCACGCTCCCAAGCGGTGATACTCCGCAGGTGGATTTTGGGGGTGTGACAGACCAGCCTTGAGCGATACCAACTCCTCTTTTGTTGGGGTGTAGGTTGCTTTTTTCGTAGCATAAAAATCTTTTACCCCTTTAACCTTTCTATCGATCATCTTCCCAAAGATTTTCTTTACATTTCCATTAAAAGCTTTCTCAACATCAAATTCATTCTTCTCAGAATAAATTGATTCGAGATCTCAACTTTCCCAATCTTTTGTTTAAAATTCTCAGTCCTCAATGGTGGAAAGTTCTCATCATCCATCGGAGGTACTGAGTTTTCACCTTTTTTAACAACATGTGGCTCCTCTGATTTTGTGGAATCAGACTCATAGCCAGATTTTACATCTGATTTCTTAACAACCCAGACTTGACTGTCAAGATTTCCCCTTCGTTTGTAAAATCTTTTCGAACATTCACCAACTTCATATGTTGAGTTTTTGAACACTTTAAATTTCTCAGTTGGTGGTTCGGTTTTATCAACAACAATTTCTTTCAGTTTTTTTGAAACTCCCTGTTTTATCTTTGTTGCCAACAGACAATTCCATGCAATGTGACCAACTTCATTGCATCTAAAACAGGTTCTTGTTTCTTTTCTCTGAAGAGCTTCATTTTTCTTCTTTTCAGCAAGAAATTCTTGATTTGTCTGTCTCCAGAATGAGCTCTTCTTTTCCTCTTCAGCAGATGGACCTGAAACAAATTTTGTTTTTTTAGAAATTTTCTCATTTTTGTAATTTTCTGGTGGAATAAAACCAAGACCTTTCTTTTTGAAATTACCATTATGATTGGATTTCTTTCGAAACTCTAAACCATAATTGTAATCCATTTTCTTGTTCAATCTTTGTTGAACTCTTGAAGTGTACTTTTTAGGTTTTTCAGAAAGATTTAAATCTTTTATTTCAGAAATATTAATTTCTGTAAGTTTGAAAACCTTTTTGATCATTTCAGGTTTAACACCTCTTATTGGAAACTCTTTATCAAAATATAATTTGTCAGAATCATTCAAAGTATATGCAACTTCAAATGTTTCGTCATTCAAATTTGATTTTGACAACAAAAATTCTTTACTATAAACCCGTTTTCCCGACGATTTTGAACTCATGACAGACGAACTTGAACTCCCGACTGACAAACACGGACTTTCGGACTCGGACTTTGACTCTGACTCCTCATCGTTATCCAACACCTGATCGACCACCATTTAATTCGGACTCATGATCTGTGTCGGACGTTGTGAATGTGACGTCGATATTGTCTGGTAATACATCGGTTATCTCGGACTCTAACTTTATATTGACTGCTTTTTTTAGTTGTTCCTCATTCGGTTTCCTAGGCGAATACCCTTCCCAAATTAGAGGCGGACACTTATTGTAAAAGTCACTCTGTTTCTTACCAGTATCCTTCTTCTTTGACTTCTTGTCTTCAAATGCTTCAAAACCTGCAACAGTTGGATAAATTCTGTCAATTATATAATCGGAATTTGTATAACTTCTCAACAATCTTCTGATTCTTTCATTTTCAGCTTTCTCAGTTTCCAACTCTTGCTTCCATTTCGCACATTCTTCGATGTAAAAGTTTATCTCTTTCTGCTTCGACATCATTGTTGCATTCATCATCTTCAAAGCATCTTCTCTTTCAGAGTTAGTTTTCTGCAAACTATTCACAGTTCTGTTCAAAACATCATACGACTCTTTCACATTCTTAACATCAAACAACAACTTTTCTTTCAACTTTTCAGATTCACTAAACCTATTGTCTTTTTCTTCACATTGTTTGCAGGATTTCAAACATGTAAGACATGGTTTTGTGACTTCAACAATCTTCTCAATCTCAACTACCTTCTCTACTTCAACTATCTTCTCAACAATCTTAACTTCCTTCATTTCTTTTGCAGCTTTTCTCTCTTTAAGTTTCTTCAATTTTTCTGCAAAATAAAATTCAAAACTGTCAGAAGATAAATGAGTTTTTCCAACATTTATCTGTTCAATCTCTTCATCATCATCACTACGTTCTGTTGAACTGTTTTCTGAAGAAACAGATTCTTCATCTTGATTTTTCTCTTTATCAGATAACACAGCTATCCATTCTTTTATCAACTCTGGCTTTTGGACAATTTGAGCAATGAAAGCCTTAAACTCCCTATTCTCATCCACATATTTATCCCAGCTAAATCCTGGAGCCATTTTCTCATCATCTTGATCAATGATACCATAATAAGCTTTCTTGTTTGCATCTTCGATCATTTTCCCATGTGCAGTTTGTGCAGTTTGTGATTCCTTTTGTTGATACGGTTGATGAGAAACCTGCTGATATATTGCTTTCCGGTAGTAATCATGGCCACCAAAAGGATTCTTTGCTCCATTTGCTTCTTGATTTTTGCACTCTCTCTTGGAATGACCTTTCTCCCTACATCGAAAACAAGTAACTTTAGATTTATCAAAACCTAAAGCTGAAACATGAGCATCCAAAAAGTCATTTCTTCCGGTAATCATTTTGAACTTTTCATCTCTTCTCAGGACACTAGCTAGACACCATTTGATGTCCATGAGCTCTAATTCCTCTGCATCTATCTTGTCATAATCTTCCTTGGTTAGCATCGGATTCCCAATTTTTCCAGCAATCAATCCTTTGTAAGATTCCAATGCAGTAACCAGTAATGCCATATGATTTTTTACAACTTCTTCAGAAAAAATCTATCCATTTTGAAGATGCAATGCCACATTGCACTGAATCATATGTCCATTACCAATATTTGCACTTTGAACAGTTGGAGGATTAACATTTGAAAATCCACTAGTGTTAACTGAACTTTGACTGACTGATCCAGATGAATTTTCTGCACTGAAAGCAGTTTGGATCTTAGGACTTGGTTCAACAGATTGAACATTTCCTTTATAGTATAATTTGATATCTTGTTGATTGCTCGAGCTGTTCATTCTGGCAATGTTCTGCTGTTCAAGATCCTGTGCCTCAAGCTTTTCAATGAACTGTCCGATTGATAATCTGCTAAACTCTCCTGAATTCTTTAAGATCATAAGATAAGTACCCCATTCTTTCTGCGGTAATGCATTCGCTAACTTCTCAACCCATTCTGCTGGAGTTTTAGTAATCTTCAACTGAGACATAGTACGCACAAGATGACAGTATCTCTCAATGAGAGTCTTTGTAGTCTCACCAGGCATACTAGTAAACAATTCAAACTCCTTTTTCAGCAACGATGCTTTACTCTTGAGCATATCGGTACTTCCCTCAAACTTCTTCTCAAGTGCTTCCCAAATCGAATACGCACTCCCATCATGATGTAGTAAAATAAAGATATCTTCTTTGACAGCTTGTTGTAAAAGAGTAATCATCATTTTCTCCCCTTTATAACTATCTCTCTCTTGATCTGAAAATTCTGAGATAATTTTGTCAACTTTCAAAGCAGTTTGGGGTCTAACATACTTTGTTTCAATGCTTTCCCAAGCTCTCAGATGATTTGCTTGAACCCAATTCTCAAAAAGATTTTTCCAGCCATGGTACTCTTCAATCCCATAAGTTTCGGGGGTTTTTGCATTGTTCCAGTTTCATTTTCCATGTTCATATTCTTAGCAATGTCAGCCGGAGTAGTCGGGGTTGTAGCAAACTCATTGTAGAATTTAGAATCCATGTTTCGGTATCGAAGAAATTTTTCAAACAAGCTTTCAAACTAACTGGTTCACCTCGTAAAACACCTGTATCACCTGTAGACAAACAAACAAAGAAAACACAATCAGTTTAAAGACTTATCAATTAGCAGAATAAGACTGGTACTCGAACTGGTGATTATTCTGTGTGAACTGAGGTTTAAATTGTCAAACCATGAGAAATGCTATGACCCGAATCAAATTCAAATGACCTGACCCTTTGAAACCTTTGAACTCCAAACCGTACGAACTGAAACTAACTTTCAAGCGAATTGATGACTTTCAAACGAATTGGACCTTTTCATGCGACCTGGCCACACTAAACGAACTGGAATACAACTCAAACCATGTGTACTGACATGACCTCACACGATCTCATGCAATCTGATGATTTTAACCCACTTCGAGCCAACTGAAACAATCTTTTAAAACTTGATTTATTTCAAAATAATCTTTACTCAAATTGATTGGGCCGAAGCAAGTTATGATGGGCTTAAACAATCTTTGAATTAATAATCCACTTTAATTGAATTCACATGGGCCGACAACAGCTAACACTACACCATTTTCTTATTGGGCCTCTAAAAGTATTTACATGCACCTTCGATTACAAACGATTTTGAAACCTTACAACATTCTCATTGGACCTCACTATTACCCAATATCATGTGCCGAAAACTTTAAGAACACTAACTTCTCATTGGACCAACAAAACCACCAAGTTGAAAACTTCAAGTGAAACACATGGGCTGATTTATTATAATATGCAATGTCCGATGTCCTTTAAATGCTATACTCATTTATGATTCGGCCTATAATCATAGTCACATGTATACTATTACCAATTTTCAAGACAAATTGATGAACTATTTCGACAACTGTGATCATGTGAGCTGACAAACAATCACGTGATTATGACACTTTCCCATAATCAATTTTCTTTATCCCATGTCAAATGCTATTATCAAAGACATATGGCCGACAACTTATATACCAAACTTTAAGTTCATTGGACCGATACACTTAGATTCACGTGACGACTGTTGGTTTTTCAAATTGATCAGATGTATCTCACCTTTTCGTGTGAACTAAACACACAAACTCAAACGGAATAATGCTTTCACGCGAAATACCAATTGAAGCGGAATACCCTTTTTATGAGAAATAAAACCTTTCGAGCGGAATCACGAATATGTAATTTCAAGCGGAATAAGATGTTTTTTCAAGCGGAATAAGATGTTTTTTCAAGCAGAATTAGGTGATTTCAAGTAGGGCTGGCAATTGGGTACCTGTTAAGACACGATTAGACCTGTTTGACTGAAAAATACACACTTTGACTTTTTTAATTTTTAAAATAATTAAAATTACAATGTTAGGATCTATCTTTTAGTCATCTTTGTACATAAAACATAAAACTGTTTTATAAACATGAGGTAGAAAGTAGTTAAACGAGTCGTAATAATGTTTGAAACTTATGTTGTGCGCGCCATTAGATACCTGTTAAACCTGTTAAGACACGATTTGCCAGCCTTAATTTCAAGCGAAATTAGGCTGTTTCAAGCGGAATTAGGTGTTTTTCAAGCGGAATTAGGTGATTTCAAGCGAAATTAGGCTGTTTCAAGCGGAATTAACCTGATGTCACTCGATATCGGACCGAAAAATTCAGATTTCTCCCAAACGGCTTGGAATTAGGATCTGAAACTTTGTAGGGTTGTAGATCAGGTGTTTTCGCACAACATATCAAAAAATCAGCCGATTTGGACCGTAAAAACCCGTTCAATTTTGAAAAAAATCAGTTAAAAACGTGAAAGAATGAGTAGAAATCAGATTTTTTGGATGAAATCAAGCTGAATCGGTAAGATCTCTTCCTCCTGAGCTCTGATACCACTTGTAGGATCGAGTAACGACCAAAACGAGTCTTTCAGAAGAATTCTAAACCAAAACGAGAGGCGGAATCAGACGTTTCGGTGTCGGTTCAGCTTGATTTGCACAAGAAAGTAGTTTAACTATCTTGTTTATTGATATGACAACATTTACAGACCTGTAGACACTTCAGCAGAGTTTCAATGCTGGAATGGGAGAAGTTACAAATGAAATGACTAAACTCCCTATTTATAGAGTTTCTAATTCCCCTTGAAAGTGCCATGTCTATTTCATGGGGAATAGACATTTCGTGGGAAATGATCTCTAAAACTCTATTTACCTGAACTACATGACTCGATCTAACTATTTTATTACAAGACTCGATACAAGACGAAGTCGACAGACGTATGCACCAACAACATATATCATAATACATCAAAACATGCATAAGATTTGACATGGGTAGTATACCCATGTCGCCACCCTACTCATAGCAAGTGGGTTTTCCCCAAATCATCATCATTGTCAAAATTAAACATACCTTAGCATCTACACATTCGTCATAACTAACATTCATGTTTAAATCTTACACTATATTCACGGATTACACAAAACCCACTAAATCAAACATAATTAAAACACCAAATTCGACTTACTTGATGTTAGAAACACTTAAGTGATCGACGTTCCTGGTTCATGCATTTGTTTAGCCCTTAAATTCCCTTTCAGTTTAATGGATTTTGTGATCTAGGGTTTGACCCCCTTCTCCCTCCTCTCCTAGTCTTACATCGACACCCACACACACACTCAGTGTGTGTTTTGGGTTTTAATTTTTAATTAAACATAAACTTTCCCCTTTTTGACAACCTTTGCCCCTCTAGTTGTTACTTGATCACAGTTTTTAGCAAATTCCTTCCCTTGATTGTTTTGTTAGACATTTAACCAAGTTTAATAACTTAGTTATTGTATTTATTTAATTAGACATGGTATCATTCTAACGAATTTTCAAATTCGCGTTTTGGGATGTTACACTAGCTTATTGTAATCTTGATCAATATAGTGCCTAGACCATTTTCCAATTTCTCTAGCAGTCCCATACTTAGCTGCTACAGGTTCTGCCCTCATTCTCTTGTACTTCAACACTTCATCCACTTCAACCTTTTTGTATCGTTCCAAGTTGGGAGCAGATTTTTGCATTTGAGGATCTTTATTCATCTTTTCAATTCTATTAACTTCCTCTTTAAGAGCTTCAAGGGGCTAACCTTTGAAATCAGACCTGTAGGCTTCGTAGGGCTTGGTATCCATGATAATGTTCAAGAAATTATTCCTTAATGTGTTTTGTAGCTCAGCATTTGGTGACAGATTTGACATTTTCTTACTCAGGTCTCTAGCAAAATCTTCTAACTTGGGGGGGGGGGGGTTATTGCACGGACCTCCCGGCCGCTGGAGTGATCCCACTCCACAAGCTAGCAACGTCCCAATGCTGCCTGGCGGTGAATACCCCATCCCGAGCTGAGTCCGTTTCCCTCTGGGAAGAAGGTAGCAGAATACCCCCTGCCTGGACTCGAACCCGGGTCTCTGTGAAGAGTAGAGGTGGGACTGGCCAACTGGGACACCCCAGTTGGTTAAAATCTTGACTAAGCCAATGTTGCATGCGACTTGATAAGTTGGTGTCCCCTAGCCCTTTACTCTCTTCTTTTGCCTGATATTCTGCTTGTTTGCCATTTAGCTTCATATATTCATCAATATTCTTTGGAGTTTCGAATCCATGAAGAGATGGGAAGGTTCTTTTGGATGGCTCATCCTTTGTGTAAAGTTGAACCATTTCATCTTGAATTGCAAGTAGTTCCAGAGGGAAATTTACTGCCAATAGGTTGATTTTTGTTGATGGAGATGGAATGAATGCTTTGGGTGAAGTTTGAATGAATGGAGTAGCTGATAACGGAATCGGTGCATGTATATCTTTTTCTTCCTTCTCTTCTTCATGCACCATGAATTTTCTCTTTCTTGTGTAAACAAATTTTGGAGAAGGAGGAGTTTGGGAAGAAGAACGTGCTATGAGTGTAAGGGTTGATTGTGATGGGAATTGAAATTGGGTAGAATCAGTGGATTGACTAACAACTGTTGAAATAACTGGTGTCTCAACCGTTGTTGTCTTAACATCTGTTGAAGCATTTGTTGCATCAACAATTGTTTCAGTGGAGGTTGGTAGTGGTGATGAGGATTTTGTATTCTGCTTTTTGACAGGTGCTTTTTCTGGTGAGACTTTTGGTTTAGGTGTATCAGAATCTGGCTTCTTAGGTTCAACAGTGGTTTTAAGTTTCGCAGAAATGCTTGGTTTTTCTGGTGGTTATTGGTTTAGGAAATAGGAAAATAGGAGATTTGTTGTGTTTGTGTGATTTTCTTCTATTTGAGGTTCCAATATTGAGCACTTCGTCTTCCTCTTTTGTATCCTTCCTCTTCTGCTTTCGTTCAATCTCCTTATCTGTCTGTTTGTTAAGGGTATCATCAATTTCCTTTTTCTTACCAGTATCAGATTTTCCAGAAGATTTTGCAGAAGTTTGCTTGGCAGGCTTTGGATTTTGTTTTGGCTGATTCCTTGGTGTTGGTTTGCCAAAGTTTTTCAAGGAATCCTTTTCCCTCTTTTCAGCATTATCTTCATCGTGTTTTTCACACACAGGTGCAAGGGTAGTACCAGTTAACTTTGCAATGCATTCTTTTATGCCCTTGATGTCAGCCTGTGTGTCTTTGTATCTTGCTTCAACCATATCTCTAATTAGCTTCATGTGGGGATTAAGTTGAATCTCAGCCAGTTCCCTTTGAGCTACAAGAATGGGTTGTACTGAATTCCAAAGCTCTTGGCATAACTGCTGATGAGAAGGCCGACTTTTGAAAGTATATACCAACTGCTTCAATTGATCTTTCATATCAGCAACAGTTGTTTCCAAGTTGGATATCCTCTCCGTCAAATCCTGGTATTTTAATCCATCACCTAACTTAATAGGATCATCTGAATTCCCACCATGTGCTTTGATAAAATTTTAAACGCTCTTAGTTAGGATAAACGTGGTGAATGTAAAACGTATTTGAGTATGTTAAAGTGTGTAGTTGGATTACGTTAAGTGTCAAATGGTTGAGTTGGGCCGCTCATGTAATGGGCTACGATATTAAATGGTTTATAGTGATCAGGAATAGTCCAACATATGTGTTTTGGATCTCGGCCCTAAACCGTGAGCGCGAAACGAAGCCTAAAGCTGGGCCGGTTCTTTTGTTGGAGCGCATACACACATATGGTTTTGTGTGTGTGTGTTCTTTATATAAATTGCATGGGCTTGAGCCCATTACAGACAACCAACATGAACCGCCCAAAACTCTTATTGATATGTATATGTATTATGTTCTAGTTAGCACAAAAACTCAAATTAAAACCCTATCTTTTCCAAGTTTGTGTGCGGCAGGAGACCTTTTCCTCCTTCTCGAGATATCAACCTAGTGGTTAGTAAATTTATATAATATTGTTTATATGTTTTATTAAATGAGATTGATGATTATTATTTGGTGATAATATGTGAATTCGGGTAGTATAATTCTTGTAAGTATAGATTCGGGATTAAATAACTCACTGAAAGGATTATGTAATCATGTTCTAGAAGCCGTTGATGTTTTATTAGTGATTCCTGAATATTAGAGAATGATTATGTCAACCCGATTGTAGGTGGTTATGGTTAACATAATAATTGCCAAAGAAGGATACTTGAAAATATGAAACAAACTGATAACAATTATTAGATTGAGTGCACAAAACTAATTGATGATCGGATGTTGATATGAATGGCCGGTTAAGTTGTAAGTTAGGTATTAAAGTTTCTGAAAGTGTGAGAGTGCAATTCGTTTGATTTAATATAGGATTGGGCCTGATATATTAGAGTGCATATCACAAACTAGTACACCTCTATTTTTGGGTCGTCTTATATTGGGCCACAACCACCGTAATCACTTAAAGGAGTTGCGTAGATCATTGGACTAAATTACATATTTGGGCCACATAACTAACATTAGTTACTTAGTGAACTGGGCTGCACGACTGATTGCACATGTTGTTGGGCTGTGATGGGTCGTATACACTCACATTTCTCGTATAGCCCGATTATATTGTGTTGCACAAAAATTATATGGGTCCCTAACTTGGTTAATGCACATGTTCTAAATCGAGGAATTTTGGTGTTGCGTGACTTGTATAACTGATAGAGGTGAATTCATGTATGAATGGAATACCGGATGAGAGAATAATTAATGATATTTAACCAACGTATAAATTGATTATGACTGGAACCATATGTGTGTACTACCTGTATCTTGATTGTATGATATGCGAACAAGGAATGCATGTATGTGAAATGTGTGGATTAGGTGCACTATTGACTGATTGTTGTCGATAACCATTTTAGGACGTGTTTGATTAACTGATAATCGAGTACCTAATCTTACCGAGCAAATCAAAGGTGAGTTCATCTCTTGAGCATGCGTTCTGGTAGTTGGGACAGTCAGTGGGTATCCCGGGGAGGGATAAGTCTTTTGGGTAAAACTGGGATGTTGGATAATAATCCCACCCTATCATTCTTAAGTCCCATCTTTTGTGTTACTGGGGAGGTAACGTGTATTAGTTGGTAGCGCTACTTAGGTTTGGCAACCTCACCCCGTACCTAGGAGGACGGGTGTTGAACTAATGACCTAGTCATGACCAATGCTTTGATAGGAGCATTGGAGAAAGGGCAATGTAAATCAGAAGCCGTCTTGTATTCAGGATATTATCAATATTAAATTCAATGGATTAACTAAACACTTGGTAACCAACGTTTTCGTAAAACTATGAACTCACCAGCGTTGTCTGATACACTTGTTGCATTCTCGCAGGTCGTTAGATATCTTGGATTTGGGAACTTCCTATCTGGAGTAGCAGGAGTGGTCATGGGTCGACTGGAGAGATTCTCGTGATTGAATTCTTGACATTATACATTGGTTTTGAAATAGTTTAACTTGGTTGGTTATTTGCTTCCGCTGAACATGTTGGTTTTCATTTAAACTCGTTGATGGTATTTTTCATTAATAATTAAGGATGTTATTTTGAAACTTGTACGCGTTCAATGTAATTTGTGGCTCGTTGTTGGTACGTCACACACCTAACAGGGACATTCCCTAGGTGGAATTTTGGGGGTGTGACAGTTTGGTATCAGAGCCACTGGTTATAGTGAACTAGGTTTTAAAACGTTTTCATAAAACCAGACTATAACCGAACAAGTTCTGAATACGACCATGACACTCAGCTCCAGACTGCAAGGTTCGTCTCTCGTATACTCATTGTACTGCATAACTAGTGAACACTTACATATGATATTGCATGAGATTGCACGTTTAGCACAACAGTATGAATTCATGTATTACTTACCTATGTTATGTGACTGATAGGGTGGTATTTCCCTAAACATTCATGACTCACATTTCGTGATGCTCTTTGGTTGCTACTCGAGTTGGAGGAACCATTTGACATGAGTTAAGAGGAACTAAGATGAGAATGCAAATCATAGTATTATTGTGGGTGCACACATAATAATAATGTGGGGTGCATGTGAGTCCCAATGAGGCTTAACAAGTGAAAAAGGTGTTCCGTCCCGTTAATAGATCAATGTGAAACACAACAATCTATAGGAGTCATAGCAGTAATTGTCTCCTACTCGAACGTGATCTTTTCACTCCTCTCTGAATCCTTACGAATCTCGATGCTATCGAGTATCACCTGAACACTCATCTGAACGCCTAGCGAACTGTGTAGAATGTTAGGTGCTTGTACGAACATCCGGGAGTGGGATGTTGCAACATCAATGATTGGTCTATACCTCTCACACTCCTCTTTGTTTGCTGGAACTCACTGTACTAACGTCTTAGACCCCGACGTGCGATCACTTCTGCAAACACTCTGGAAACATATCGTGTAGTACTCAGTCAACATGCAAGAACGATGGACATGAGGATGAGTGTAGTGCCTTACCAACCTCAGTACTAGAACGACCCTGATTACCGGCAGCGAACACCAGCAAATTGACTTCAACTGAATCCTTAAACCCTAGACAACGACTTATGAGAGTCAACTCTCACGAATCAATTGGGGTATAAACGATGACTGTCGGCCATGGAGTAGAATGTGTAACTGCCAGCACAATAAGTAGCGCCTTATGACGTAGCACGGAATATGAAAAGGTGGACCCTGTTGGCGAAAGGCCGCAGGACTCCGTTTCGAGCATCGACATTAGAAGCAACAGTCACGATGACATCAAGGTAGTTGCAAATCATAACTTTCGGTATGGAAAATGATGGTGGCTTCAACAAGGAATGGCCGATGTTAAGGCAAGACGCCAACAACCCAGGGAACAATGACAGTTTTGGGAGTTCTAGTAGCAGTAGCAACAACACTGGATGTGGTACTCGTAGAAGGGCATTTAGGATGGGCGTGGACGATGCCAGGATTATAACAACATGGTGGCCTACACGTTCTTGGTAACTAATCACTTTGTCACTGTTCTGCTTAACCCTGATGCTTCTTGAAAACGAACCTGTGGTGGACTCGACTTATGGCAAGTCAACTGAAACCTCATATGATTGTTGGGATGCAAACTTGACCTTGTGGGACAATTGTTCGACGTCGACCTTCCTTCTACTACCCTTGATAGTTTGATGCAGTAGTCGATATGGATTGGTTATCCATACATCGCGCAGATATACCATGTGAGAAGAAAACTTTGCGTACCCCATCCCTAGTGGAGAATCGTCATTTGTTCCAGAATATCAGAGTTGTGTAAAGGTTAGCATCAATTCTGCAACGAAAGCGCAGAAGTGTCTACGGAGGGATTACCTTGCCATTGCTAGCAACGGTTACTGATGATGAGGCTAAGGAAGAGAGGATCGAGGATCCACCAGATGTTTATAATTTCTTCCGATGAACTACTTGAAGAACATCCAGGATTACTTCCACAGCTGTTAGGCAGAAACTCAGTTTGATCTCACACCAGGAGTTTTGGCGGAACTAGTTTTTTCGCTTTGGGGCGCCCTAGTTACACCCTTGAAGACAAGATTTTCCGTACGTGTACTGGTTATCAAGAACTTAACAAGGTGACAGTCGAGAACCGTTTGCCTCGACCATGTAGTGACAATCTGTCAACTAGTTGTGAGGGACAAGCTTTCATTCGAGGATTGAATTATGAACGGACTATTATCGGATGGAAATTCACGGGGAGAATGTTCTTAAAGCGGCTTATCAAACGCAATTCGGCCATACGACTTTGTATTCCATGACATTGGGGTTAATCAAACACCAGCAGCTTTATGGATTAGATGAACCGACCGTGCTTATTGAGGATATTTTAAATCATTACCAGGCAAAAGGAACAGCATGGGCGGCATTTTTATCTTATTTAGAGCTCCCGAGGATGGAGCCACTACGCACGAAGTCCTGTTAAAGGTAACTTTTGGATTCGAGAGGTACATTTATAGGCATATAAACAATGAAGTGGGAATACACGTGGATCTCGCCAAGATCCATTTTGTTAGAAACTGATAGACACCAAAGATCCCTTCGAGGATGCAGCAATTCTTGGCCTCACTGGATACTATAGCAGATCCATCAGGAGATTTTCGAAGATCGTGCAGCTTAAATCTCTTTAACACAGCAGGGTGTTGTGTTCGTGGAAGACAAAACGGGGGGACGTCATTTCAGCTTTCAAATCCCAATTCTACAATGCACTGAGCATCGTCTTTACCTAATGGTACGGATGATCTAGCGGTATACCATGATGCTCCGAATCAGAGTCCCAGTTACACGCAGATGCAACACAAGAGAGTGATGACTTACGTAATGGAGTTACGAAGAGGAACTGCACGACATACAATCTGCGGTGGAAACCGTGGTCTTTGGATGTAAGTGGGAGGCATTACTTGGACGGTACCGAATGCACTACTTAGACTGATCACAAGGGCCTCCCGTGTACCCTGGTTACGAGAGAGCTAAATCAGTTAATGGCATGACTGGATAGAACTTTTGAATGAATACGACCGTGAAACCTGAACATGCACGAGCTTTGCGGCTCGCAATCCACTCTAACATACCTGATCAGACTCGCTTTGTTTAAACCGAAGAACTGAAGGAAGAGAGTTCTCAAGATTGACCCATGCGGGGCATGGGGAATCAACCTTTGGCAGGTCGGACGATATTTGCTACTTCATGGAACGAATATGGACCTCACTATACAGCAACCTTAGGGAACTGGTGCAGGCAAAGCACACGGGTTTCGATATCCTATTCATTTGAGTTTTGATAGGATGAATTAAAACCTGAAGACCATGTACGGATGACCGGGCCTGAAGGCCCACATAGCAATGCATGAGAACGATGTTTGACTTGTGGGAGAGTCAAGGTGGGATATTAGCAACCAGAAACACATATATGGAAATGAGAACAGACTGCCATGGATTTTGTCACTAGTCTACTTACAACTCGAAACGGAAACATTATCACCTGGGTGATCATTGATGGACTCAATTTACCAGCACATATTTTTGTAATCAAGAAAACTGATGAGTCTTCACAGTTGTGAATGTTCCCCTGAGAGAGGCGGCTTTTAGGTACGAGGTGCCAACTTCTATTACCTCTGAATTTGATCTATGCGTGATTTATGTCAGGCAATACACAACATGTCACACCCCGACCGCGTATAACATGCAACCGCGGCGGAAACGTCGGGGAGTGTTGGGACAGAATTAATTGTTTCAAATCCATGGCAATTGAAGTTTCGTTTTATTAATCAAACATGAAAGTTTACATTGTTTTAAACAAGAACCAAAGAGTACATAACATAATTTAACTAGTTCTTGTCTCGTTTTAAGTCACTAAGGCACAGGTCCGCTTAAGTATGTCTTTGAAGAAACACTAGATAAATGGTCGGAACCGAGATATCTAGGGGGTTTGAATCCGCATAAAAGGTTAGTTCTCTCTCAATTGGTTCAGTGGTAATCGAGCTCCTTCTCCGGTGATCCTGTAAAACAGAGCACCGTTAGCCTCGTCAAGGGGAGAAGAGGGTTCTCTCCTTGACCCGACTCCGGTGTGAGAATAAGTATTTGTATGGAGAAGATAAAGGTATTTGAGTAGTGAAATTGGATCTGAATTTTTACCTGAAGTATTCTCCTATTTATAACCGAGAGTTTGGGAGGGAAAATCTGTTATTGAAAAGATAACGGAAGATGCTAACGCCGTAGCGGTTATCTTTCCTTCCGTTAAGTTTCTTTACTCTTCGTTAAGTTGCTTTGATCTGACGTGGGTGCACACGGATCGTGACTTGATCCTATGGCTAGGGGATTGCCACGTGGAAAGTGATCCAAGTGGAGATCATTCTTCAATCACATGCTATCGTTGTGATTTCAGGAATGTTTGTGATGGTGACACGTGTCCAGACGGTTATAACCGTCTGGGTGGTGCACGATGATATTTCTTCTAGAAGATTACTGCTGTAATCTGGTGTGACATCTTACAGTGTGCACACAGTTGGATAGATCCTAAGTCTGGGTAACATAATATCCCAGTCTGGATATTTGGGCGGACATATTGATCTCCGGGTTTGTTAAATGGAAGATGGCGCAAAGGTTCAGGTTTCCCTTTGGGCGCGTTACTATCGCTTGTTAGTTTCTTTCTTCCTTCTGTAAGACCAATGCGCGGCCGCGCAAGGTTTAGAAGGGTTTGAAAGACCGGTTGGTGGTATGGTCCCATATCTCTTTTGTGAGGTTTTTGGAACCTTACCCCTTCAAGTCCCCCCAGTCTAGTGTTGTACTTATGCATATAAGTGGAGCACTGGACTTAGGAGAGGGGAATGTCTTTTTTTTTTTTTTGAGAGGAAAAAATGTGATTCGTAATCATGCTCTGTCGGGTAATGATGTCACCTGTCAGTAAGAACGAGTATTTTTCCTCATTGGTCTCGAGATTTGTAACGGCGCTTTGTCAGGCTTCATTAATGAAGAAGTGACCCAGGTTCCTGTAGCGCCGTTTGGATGTGATGGTTCTGACAGTTAATGATGGATTTCTCTTTCTTCGAGGTGCTGAGTTCTTTTATATGTGTATGTTCGAAACACTTGATCTTAATTGAGTTTTGTCAAAGAAGATGAAGCGTTCTTACCACACTCGTCTTCTGCTAGATGCTCTTATGGTGTATGATGCTGCCGAAGGTCTCGTTCTTCTGTCTCGTTCACCGCCTCTCATTATTGCACCGGTGAAGAAATTGATCCAGCCTGTTTCTCCTGAAATTGCTGATTCTGAGTGCAAAATCTCTTGTCATACTAACGTTTCTGTTTGTGCTGCTACTGTACTGGATGTTGAAGGATTGATGACTCGGTTTCCGATGCTTCAGAGGGGGGAATGTCGGTTGGTGTACCGACGTCGGAGGGATCGCCGGAGTAGGCAGATGTCTTCTGTTGATGATGGTTCTGGTGCTGACTAGGTGTTGAGGCCTATGGTCTTCCTCCGTCTTTGTTAATGCTTTTGGGTTGCTGGATAGGATTATATATATTTTCTTTTTTTTGAAGATCATTGTGATGATCTTGCTAAGTGTTTGTGTTACACTTTTTGATAATGTATATGATGATATACTTTTTTGAAGATTGTTTGCTATGATTCGTATATGTGCGTATTACAATATGTTGCATGTGTAATTACTTTTGAATAGGTGGGGCGAATGAGGAATGGTATTGTGCTCATGTGTGAACGTTTGTCAACAGTTTGCCTGTTTTGGGACTGTTCATGAGGTGTACAATGTTTGACCATGTCGTTTTCGCGCGAACCAAAGAAATTTCATGCAATTTGTAATAAACAGTGATGTTACTAAGAGTAATACTTGTATTGATAAAAGCGCAAGGCCCGTGATACAAGATAAGATAAGGAAATTCATTGCCTGTATGCTCTTTTTGTTTTATAGGCTTGGTTTACATGTAACACCTGCGCAATTGTTGCGCGTTCCAGGTGCGGGGAACTAGAGTCCCATCGACCCTTTTTAGGGTATATGCTCCTTTGCCTAAGACTTCGTTAATGACATACGGTCCTTCCCATCTTGGCGCTAGTTTGCCGGGTTTTTCGGCGTTTGAAGCCTCGTTGTCGCGCAAGACAAAATCTCCGGGGACAAATGTGCAAATACGTACCCGCGCGTTGTAATATTTTTCTAACTTGGACTTGTACCTTGCTTCTGCTATGGCCGCGTTTTCGCGCCTTTCTTCCAGAAGATCTAAATCCATCCTCCGTTCTTGTTCATTATCCTGTTTTTCTATTGCTAACATGCGCGGCGAGGGTAAGCCTATTTCAGCTGGAATGACGGCCTCCGACCCATAGACTAAACTGAACGGAGTTTCTCCGGTGCTAGTCTTTGGCATTGTTCGGTGCGCCTAGAGGATGCTGGGAAGCTCGTCAACCCACCCCCTGCGCGCTGTCCCAAGTCGCGCTTTTATACCGTCAACGATCTGCTTGTTTACGCTTTCTACCTGACCATTCGCTTGAGGGTGCGCGACGGAGGCGAAGCTGTGCTCGATGTTCATTTCTTTGAACCATTTTTGAAGGTCTTCCGCGGCAAAGTTTGTACCGTTGTCGGAAATAATACGCAATGGTAACCTAAATCTGCAAATGATATGTTCCCATCTAAATTTGCGGATTACCATTGCTGTTGTTGAGGCCAAAGCTTTGGCTTCTACCCATTTTGTGAAATAATCCACTGCGACGATGATGAATTTTACTGCACCCGGCGCGTCAGGAAATGGCCCAACAAGATCGATGCCCCACTGCTGGAATGGCCAGGCGGAAGTAACAGGAATTAGCGGATTTTTGGGTCGGAGCGTCTTTGGTGCATGGCGTTGACACGCGTCACACCTTCGTAATAGATCAACCGCATCCATGTGCATGCCTGGCCAATAGTACCCAGCGTTCATTATTTTTGCCACGACCATGCGCGGTCCTGCGTGTATCCCGCATAATCCCTCATGGATTTCTCTGACCAGATACCGAGCGTCTGTTTTATCAACACAACGAAGTAATGGACCCATGAATGATCTCCGATAAAGGACACCATCCGCCATTTCGTAATTTATTGCTTTGTGTTGTATTTTTCGGGCTTCTGTCTTTCCTTCCGGAAGTTTTCCGTGTTGAAGGTATAAAATAATTGGAGACATCCAGGACGGACTTCCCATTTCTATGACATTTACTTGTTTCAGGTGAATGGAAGGGTTGGATAGTACCTCTATGCGCACCTCTTTTGCTAAGTGTTTAAAGCTGGTAGCGGCTAACTTGCTTAGCGCGTCAGCATGTTTATTCTCGCTTCTATTTATGTGATTGACTTTGAATGTCTGAAATTGATTGATTAACATCCGTGCTTGTTCAAGGTATAACACCATAGCCTCGCCCTTCGCGTCATAACGACCGTTAATTTGTTCAGCTACTAGCTTCGAGTCGACGTTAGCTTCCAGGTTTTTTGCTCCCATTTTGAGTGCTAGACAAAGACCTGCTAGAAATGCTTCGTATTCCGCTTCATTGTTAGTACTTTGGAAATCCAAGCGGATAGCATATGTGAGTTCGTGATTATCCGGGCTGACTAATCAGAGACCTGCTCCTGCTCCGTCGTCATTGGACGCGCCATCGGTATGCAAGGTCCAGACTCTGTCGTCAAAAACAGGCGTTGGGTTTTGGATTGCCTCACATTCTTGTACTTTATCAATGGGAACTTCAGTGGCGAAGTCTGCCAGAACTTGCCCTTTGATTGCTGGTCTTGGTCTGTAAAAAATGTTGTAGCCTCCTAGCTCGATGGCCCATTTGGCTAATCTCCCCGCTATGTCGGGTTTTGACAAGATTTGACCCAGATGATAATTTGTCAGTACTGTGATGATATGGCCTGAAAAATACCTGCGCAAGCGTCTGGATGCGTGTACTAGCGCTAAAACCAGCTTTTCTATCATCGAATAACGAGTTTCAGGGCCGGTGGGCATTTTACTGATGTAGTAGATTGGAGTCTGAATATTTTCCCGTTCTACCATTAATACTGCGCCTACTGCCACCTCCGCGGCTGACAGATACAAGATTAATGGTTCTTTTTCCTTTGGCGCAGCCAGTGTTGGTAATTGGATTAAATATTCTTTCATTTGCTTGAATGCTGCTTCCGCTTCGGGTGTCCATTGAAAGGGAGTTTTCTTTCCGCAGTTTCGCAGCGTACTGATAAATGGGTAAGATTTTGCCGCATGATTGGCCAAAAATCTATTTAGAGCTGCTAATCGTCCGGCAAGCCTTTGCATTTCTTTGACTGTTGCCGGTGATGGCATTAGCTGAATGGTCTGTACCTTTTCTGGGTTGACTTTAAAACCGTCTTTGGTAACTATGAAACCCAAAAACTTTCCTTCTTCCATTCCGAAGGAGCATTTTGTCGGGTTCAATTTTAAATTTACGCTTCGTAAGGAATCGAAAGTGCGCTGGATATTGTGGAGCATTGTCTCCTCTTCATGACTCATGATGACGAGGTCATCCATGTATACTTCGACAGTTTTGCCAATATCCTTGCTAAAGATTGTGTCCATTAGGCGTTGATACGTTGCGCCTGCGTTGCGCAACCCAAACGGCATTTTTGTGTAGCAGTAGATGCCTTTATCTGTGCGAAATGCGGTTTTTTCTTCGTCCTCTTCCTTCATCTGGACCTGGTGGTAACCCTTATAGCAGTCGAGAAAGCATTTCCATCTGAATGATGCTAAAGAATCGACTTTCTTGTCTATTTCTGGGAGCGCATAGCAGTCTCTAGGGCATGCTTTGTTGAGGTCTTTGAAGTCGACACACATTCTCCACCCGCCATTATGTTTTTGCACCATGACTGGATTGGCAACCCATGTATGGTATTTCACTTTGCGCAAGATTCCCGCGTTAAGCAATTCTGTTACTTGCTCGTCCATTGCTTTTGCTTTTTCTTCGCTGAAGCTGCGCCTTCCCTGAACGACCGGATCTACTGATGGTTTGATGTTTAAACAATGTTGCGCGATATCGCGTGGTACCCCAGTCATGTCTGCTGGGCACCAGGCAAATATATCTTTGTTATTAGACAACAAGCTTTTCAGCTGTATACGTATTGTTGGTGACATGGCGTGTCCTAGCAAAATGGTTTGCTCTGGGTATTCGCCGTTCAGAACCCATTTCTCTGGTTCGTTTGGTGCTGAAGTTTTGACTGCCTTTGCTGGCGGTTCATCATCTACGGACATGACTTCCTTGCTTGAATAAAGAATTGCAACTCCTGTTTCTGTTGGAAATCCACAAGCCGCATGTGGAATGGAAGTGATCATGCTGAATTCTCTTTGCGACCTTCTTCCGAGCAAAATGTCATGTCGTGATGTTGCTGGCATGACCATGAAATTTACCGTAACTGTTCGTGAGTGTTTGCCATCTGACAAGGTTACCGGGAAAGCAATTTGTCCCAACGGGAAAACAGCTTCATTACAGAATCCGGTGAGAGGAAAATCGACCGGTTCCAATCGTGCTTTATCTTCCGGATCTAGCTGCTTAAAGCACTGTTCATATATGATGTCCATTGAACTTCCTGGATCTATGAACATATAGTCCGTCCGGTAATGACCAAAAATACCGGTGATAATTACTGGTCGTTCTTCCTGAGGGCCCCCAGGAACAACAGGGAACACGACTTGTTGTTCTCTCCAGTGTTGATCATAATTTCGTTTGCTTGTTCTTCGTGATGGTCCCCCTTGAACCATGTGTACTTGTTCCTGATGACCGCCATCTTTGTGCTGGCTGAATTGGATGTTTCCCCAAGGTGGGGTTACCAGATTCAATTCTGTAATGTTGACTCCTTCTCCAGATCTGATGTCTGAGGAATCAGATCTGGTGATTGTGTTCACAGCAGTTTGGTATTTACTAGTCCCATGCTTTGGGAATCTTATTTTCTGGAGACTGTTTCCGACGTTTGGTCGAAGACCGTGCTGTCGGTGAGAAGATGAATTTTCTGCCATGTGAAAAAACAGAAAAATGAAATGAACTGAACCGAAACGAGATAGAAACTAGAAAAACTGAGAAAACGGTGGGCGCCAATGAAGAAACACTAGATAAATGGTCGGAACCGAGATATCTAGGGGGTTTGAATCTGCATAAAAGGTTAGTTCTCTCTCAATTGGTTCAGGTAATCGAGCTCCTTCTCCGGTGATCCTGCAAAACAGAGCACCGTTAGCCTCGTCAAGGGGAGAAGAGGGTTCTCTCCTTGACCCGACTCCGGTGTGAGAATAAGTATTTGTATGGAGAAGATAACGGTATTTGAGTAGTGAAATTGGATCTGAATTTTTATCTGAAGTATTCTCCTATTTATAACCGAGAGTTTGGGAGGGAAAATCTGTTATTGAAAAGATAACGGAAGATGCTAACACCGTAGCGGTTATCTTTCCTTCCGTTAAGTTTCTTTACTCTTCGTTAAGTTGCTTTGATCTGACGTGGGTGCACACGGATCGTGACTTGATCCTATGGCTAGGGGATTGCCACGTGGAAAGTGATCCAAGTGGAGATCATTCTTCAATCACATGCTATCGTTGTGATTTCAGGAATGTTTGTGATGGTGACACGTGTCCAGACGGTTATAACCGTCTAGGTGGTGCACGATGATATTTCTTCTAGAAGATTACTGCTGTAATCTGGTGTGACATCTTACAGTGTGCACACAGTTGGATAGATCCTAAGTCTGGGTAACATAATATCCCAGTCTGGATATTTGGGCGGACATACTAATCTCCGGCTTTGTTAAATGGAAGATGGCGCAAAGGTTCAGGTTTCCCTTTGGGCGCGTGACTATCGCTTGTTAGTTTCTTTCTTCCTTCTGTAAGACCAATGCGCGGCCGCGCAAGGTTTAGAAGGGTTTGAAAGACCTGTTGGTGGTATGGTCCCATATCTCTTTTGTGAGGTTTTTGGGACCTTACTCCTTCAGTCTTGATAAGTCCTATGCATCATCTCCTGAAAACACATGTGAAAATAGGTACGTCAGCATATTAATGCCTGTGAGATACATTGGTTTTGTGAAAACGGAATTCATGACTTATGTTTGAGAAAATGTTTAGTCATGAACCTTGTAATTTGCTTTGTCTTGTAAATCATTTGAAAAACGATAAGATCAGATGATATGTATAAATAAGAGAACACTGTATGGTTAAATGGATAACCATGTAAAACCAGTTTGTATAAGATAAGTCGTTTGTAAATCAATGTCTCGTGAAAAGTGTGTTATTTGTATAAAATGTTATATGTCTCAAATTACGATATGTAATACCATACAAGCATTTATATATAGGAAGTACCAGCGGCGTATCCACCATGTTTGTATCATATTACATACGCCACGTTACTCAAACCATTTACCCAAACCAACCACCATGTAAATTGTTCATGTATAAATCAATTGTCAAGTGTTATTGTGTAAACCATATCGAAATGTCTATGTTCAATGTAAACCACCAAGTATGTATATCAATGTCAAAATGCTTATGTTTAATGTAGATCATGTAATGTGTACCCAAAATATATCTTGTATGGTAAGTGAGATGTATCAACTAAACCATATGTAAAATGCACAAAACAAGGTATTGAAGTAAAACATGGTTTAAATCAACGTTATGCTTTGTGGAACAATGCATGCTATACTGATACAAACATTTATGCGGTATTGTGAAATATGCATACATCCAAGCCTTGAGACTGTGGCGATAAACCCTTAAACATATTAATGGTTTATCTAAGTTATGTATATCGAATTCGGTCATTCCTTTCATCCAAACCAACCTAGGATGTCCGGAACGGGAGTTGTCAATTCCTATGGTACCACTACCTACTAACGAACGGCGTAGCTAATGTTAATGAATGTATTGTTCCATGTTAAACAATCCAAATGTCATACCAAAATGAAGGCATGTGATGTAAGCAATTGTACTAAGTATGCACACAATGGGCATGAATAGCATGAAATGTAATGTGAAACAATGTACTAGGTACGCACACAATGGGCATACATAGCATGAAATGTAATGTAAAATAATGTACTTAGTACGCACACAATGGGCATACATAGCATGAAATGTAATGTAAAGCAATGTACTAAGTACGCACACAATGGGCATACATAGCATGAAATGTAATGTAAAGCAATGTACTTAGTACGCACACAATGGGCATACATAGCATGAAATGTAATGTAAAGCAATGTACTAAGTATGCACACAATGGGCATACGTAGCATGAAATGTATTGTAAAGTGATGTACTAAGTATGCACACAATGGGCGTACGTAGCATGAGATGTATTGTAAAGTGATGCACTAAGTATGCACACAACTGGCATACGTAGCATGAGATGTATTGTAAAGTGATGCACTAAGTATGCACACAACGGGCATACGTGGCATATAATGTTTTGAAATCATGTACTATAAATGTACTAATGAACATAGCAAGTATATGATGTGAAAACAGGAAAGCATGAAAGTACAAGTAGGCACATGTGTTTCACCCCAAAACAGTTTGGAAAACAGTAAAAGAGGGGTTCAATGTACTCACCCGAGATTGCTTTGGAGTTCTTGTGTAATAATCACACAATGCTAGAGATCACGGAATATCAAACGGCACCTAATAGGTAACTATATTAATATACCGGACCAAAATCGGAAGGATCGGATAGTATGCGGGTTCGTAAACCAAACGAGTATGGAGACTCGTGTAATATGGTTTAACAAAGCCTACATACTAAAATGAAACCTAACCTAAGTGCTTACGACCCATTACGACCCGTTTAGGTAGCTTATGCTACCTTAACGCGTCGTTCGCGTAGAACGCGTTTGGAACGCCTAACATCGTGGCCTTAAGGTATAACCTCGGAAGCTTATAGCTATGGTCACCTAATGTGTTTGGTCGGATCCTAATGATCGACCAAATGGGTCGGATTCGAAAGTATAAGCGATGGTTTAGATCGCTTACCTTACGTCCCTATATAAGCACTAAACTAAAAGTGACGAGCTAAGCATGTTAACACATGCTTAACTAAGTTTAGAAAACAGGTTTGGCATCAAAACAAACAGTTTTGATGCTCACGAGTAGTTTGGTTACAAAATACGCAAGAATCCGCATTTTGGCCGAAACTACGACTCGTCACTGAGCCTAGATAACGTGGTAATCAGTAGGTATAGTCACTACGGACTATAACCATAGTGATCACGCTCACGTTATGAAGTTCCAATGAACTTCGTGTTGACCATAGGCTGGTCACACTGAAAGTCAAACAAAACGTTGACTTTCAGACTCGAAAAGCGAATAAAAGAACGAAAGAACACTTACGAAGGGTCCCCGAAAGCTAAACTTGATCCAGGAGCTCAGGTATGAAGCAATAGCAACAACTTAGAGCTCTTTGATCAGTTTTGTGGGTTTTAACACAAATGGGGGGGTATTTATAGGAAAAGCAAAGCCGTTAGGATCGTTTCTTGAATATCGTGCCACGATCTCATGCGTACACTTGTCGCAAAGTTGTGGTGGCTCAAAATGACCCTTAACTCCTGAGATTGTGAAAGGGCATTGCCCTTTGGAGTGTTTGAAAGGCCAAGTTTTGCAAGAAGACAAAGTTTCTGCATCTGTAGGGGCCACGCGGCCCGCGTCAGGATCAGACAAAACTCAGGCGGGCCGCCTGGGCATGTTTGATCTGCACATACTTTCAGAAATGGCAGTTTTGGTCCCTGTTGCATGTTTAAGCCATTTCCGACACTTCTAAGGCCCATAAAGCCAACTTTAAGGCCCTAAAATGATGCCTAAACATTGTGGACATGAATCATGCTCAAAAATATGTCGGATGTTGGTTCTGTGACAACTCAAGTTTCCAAGATTTCTATTTCGCATTTAATGCACGTTCTTGTATTATTTAGTCGATTGATATCACAATTAGTTGTTATGGAATTTGTATATGTTTTGATTCAATGAAGTGTGTTGTGTGATTATGTGATTATGCATGATTATGTGTTAATTGTGATAAACTTGTCAAATGCATAAACTCGGTGGTGAAACTGTGAAACTATTTGAGATGGTGTACTATTGTAAAATATATTAGTTAAGGGTGTAGAGGGCCATTAGTGAACTTAAACTATACTTAACCCTAAATCATTCACTAAACCACACACACAAGAATTCAAGCACGTACTTTCATTTCTTTGGCTCTAGCAATCGTCACCATCATCATTGGCACAAGATAATCATCACACTTGATTCCTCTTCCTCTAGAATCGTTCAAGGTAATTGTTAATGATTGTGCGTTGATTATTTGATCGTATCAATTCTGGATTAATTGTTGATTGATTTATGCTTGTAAACCCTAGTTCCTCACATGATATCCTATGATTCTGATTTGGTTATGGATAATTGTGATCATGATGATGATTTACATGCTTGATAGATTGTTCTTGTTATAATTGTTGTGGTTAATCACCGGTTGATTGGTCTTTGTTTATGCCGTCCGTATGAATCTGTATTAGGGTTTTATGAACACGATTAGAAACCAAAACGTAACTGACTTGATTCTCTTGATGTTGTATTGGAATTCACATATTATTGATTGTCTGAGCTTCTATAACATGATGTTAGGTCCGAGTTTAAATGATAAATCATGTATGCCCGAGTTTAAATGACAACTTATGTATGTCCGAGTTTGAATGATAATTCGTGAATGTCCGAGGTACCTCATGTCCGAGTTATTTGATGAAGATATGGACCGAGTTTATTTATAAGAGGACAAGTGATGTCCGACTTTAAAAACTATGTGTGGACCGAGTTTTGTTAAGCCAAGGGGTCCGAGTTTCATAAGGAAACCCCCATGGTCCGACTTTTAGCACCCTTCACCTCCCCTCTCCTCTTGTCCGAGTTTAATGAAGGAAACCCCCTCCCCCGAGTTTAACTTTATGTCCGAGTTTGATGTGAATCCTTTGGTCCGAGTTTAATGTGAATCCTTTGGTCCGAGTTTAATATGAATTCTTTGGTCCGAGTTTAATGTGAATTGTTTGGTCCGAGTTTGTGTTGATGGGGGGAAGGGAGTCCGACCTTGAAATAAGATGTGATCCGAGTTTAACTCATGAGTAGTCCGACTTTCTTTGTTGAGCCTTGCCTGAATGTGTTAACATTTGAGTTTTACCATCCGTGTACTGTGTGATACAATAACAGCATGTACTATGTTCTGTTCTGCATGATATGATACCTATGTTGCTGTAATTGTGGTATATTACTGTGTTTATGTGCAAACCATGTTAGATGAGTATGTAATCGATTATCACACACAGTTGATTGAACGCCAAGACTTGTAAACCCTAATTGATAATTGATTTCAAACACTTACACTATATCATGTGCAATATATCCTAGGTCGTGTGTAACGGACTTAGGCAATTGTTAAACCCTAGAGCATAGCATACCGAGCAAACCAAGGTGAGTTCACACCCTTACTAAGGCATGGGATTCCCAAGGGCTTGGGAATGGGATTAAAGGAATGAGATTGACTAGATACACTGTTACTAGACTACCATACCACTGTCCTCGGATGTGCAGGACACATACTTATGCTATTCACTGTCCTCGGTTGTGCAGGACACATACTTGCAATCTACGTAGACTTATACTTACTACTATCCTCGGTTGTGAAGGATACCTATACTTAATACTATCCTCGGATGTGAAGGATACTTATACTTATTACTATCCTCGGATGTGAAGGATACTCATGCTTATTACTATCCTCGGTTGTGAAGGATACCTATGGTTACGAGTAGTCTAGTGGTTATACTACGTGGGAAGCCCCCACCAATAGAACGTACTAACGGCCCAGTAGAGCCACCTGTTACAAACGAACTTACTATTACGCATTTACTTTCTGTGAACTCGCTCAACTAGTTGTTGATCCTCTGTTACATGCCTTGCAGGTCGTTAGGTATATGGAGCTTGCACATGGAGGAGCGGGATGTTGTGGACTTGGATCGTGATTATCTTATTAAACACTATTGACATTTCGTACTTAATTATGTTGGGTTTTGATTATACGCTTCCGCTAAACAATGATAACTTACTTATGTTTTGGAAACACCTTTCATATGGATTTGGTTTGGATTATATTACAATTACTTTTACTTTATACAATGTTCTATATGATTGGTGGCTTGATCCTGGTCAGTCACGCTCCCAAGCGGTAATACTCCGCAGGTGGATTTTGGGGGTGTGACAGATTGGTATCAGAGCCATTGGTTATAGAGAACTTGGTTTTAATATGGGAAAACGTTTTTATTAAAACCAGACTATAACCAGAATAGTGCTCTCAACGATCCACAACGACGCTTCGCTCCACGTGCAAGACTCGACATCCTAGGTAATAAGGTTTATGTTTATTACCTGCTTGCTAGAACTGCATAGAACTTTGCTCGTAGTATGCTTACATTACTCTGCTCACTACTTGTTATTGCTTGAGAACCCTTATGTGCTTACACCCTTCTGTCATCGCACTATTCGCGAACCTTTCTCACTTATGTTGCCTTTGATGTGAAGATCAATGGCCGGACGAATCAACATGACTCAAACCCAGCTAGAGGCTCTTGTTCAGGCTCAAGTTGCTGCGGCACTTGCAGCTGCTCAAGCAGGTAGTATACCCTGCAGTATAGACACACACTAGGATCTTTAGATCCTACATTAACTCTCGTATTTAACCTTGTCCTATTCGTACCTAATAGGTCAACACGCGCAGCAGCCTGTCTGCACTTTCAAGAATTTCATGGATTGTCGCCCTAACACGTTCAGTGGCACTGAAGGAGCGGTTGGACTCCTCCACTGGTTTGAAAAGCTCGAGTCTGTGTTCGAGATGTGTGAATGCCCTGAGGCACGCAGGGTTAAGTTTGCCACTGGTACTTTGGAGGGGATCGCGTTGACTTGGTGGAACGCGCAAGTGCAGATCCTAGGGTTGGCAGCTGCTAACGCCACACCCTGGAACGATTTTAAGGAACTTATCAAAAGGGAATACTGCACTCGGGAAGACATCCACAAGCTGGAGGATGAGTTTTATCATTTGAAGATGACTGGGTCAGAAATCGAGGCTTATACAAAGAGATCGAACGAGTTGGCTGTGTTGTGTCCAACCATGGTAGACCCTCCATACAAGCGTATTGAGTTGTATCTCAAGGGTTTGGTGCCAGAAATCCAGAGCCATGTAACATCGGCTAATCTTGACAATATTCAGGCTATTCAGCGCCTCGCTCACCGCATCACAGATCAGGCAGTGGATCAGAACAGACTGCCAAAGCGTATCAGCGCTACTGCTACCGCTACTGCTTCTTCTACACTTGCTGCACCCAGTGAAAGTAAGAGAAAATGGGATGGGGACTCTAGCAAGGGATCAGCTTCAGTGCAGTCACAAGCTCAGCAACGAAAGACAGACAGTTACCAGAGTCCCAGTCAGCACTCCTCAGGCAGCCACAGACAGGGGGGATATCGAGGAAACCTCCCGAAGTGTAACACCTGCAACAAGCACCACAGTGGCCAGTGTAATAAGGGTCGCTGTCAAAGATGCCTCAAGATGGGTCACGAGGCCAAAGATTGTAGAAGCCCTCGACCTGCGAACCAGAATCAGCAGCAGCCTCAGACACAGCAGAATCAGCAGCAAGGCAACAAAGGGTGTTTTCATTGCGGTGCCGAGGGTCACTTCAAACGGCACTGCCCTCAGCTGAACAGGAACCAGAACAACAACAACAACCATAACAACAATCAGGGCAATGGCAACAACAACAACAATGGTGGGAACAACAATGGCAATGATGCAAGGGGCCGTGTGTTTGTGTTGGGGCAGGGTGATGCCAGAAATGATCCCAACGTCGTTATGGGTAAGTTTCTTCTCGATGATATTTATGTTACTGTTTTATTTGATTCGGGTGCGGATACGAGTTATATGTCTTTGAAAATGAGCAAATTGTTAAAACGTGCACCAACACCCCTAAGCACCAAGCATGTCGTAGAACTAGCAAACGGTAAAAGTGTAGAAGCCACACAGATAGTTAAGGGTTGTAGCATTGTTTTAGCTGGTCAGACTTTCTCCATCGACCTTATTCCCATAGTTCTGGGTAGTTTCGACATCGTCATCGGCATGGATTGGTTATCTAAGCAGCAGGCAGAGATTCTATGTAAGGAGAAGATCATTCGTATTCCTCGTTCGGGGAAGGAACCTCTAGAAGTTCAAGGCGACAAGAGTGGTGCTGTGGTTGGCATCATCTCTTTCCTGAAGCCTCAGAAATGTTTGCGAAAGGGTCATACTGCTATCTTGGCACTGGTTACTGATGCAGCTTCGAAAGAGAAAAGAATAGAGGATATTCCTGTTGTACGTGAATTTCCTCAGGTGTTTCCTGAAGATTTACCTGGTCTACCGCCTCATCGTCAGGTCGAATTTCAAGTCGAGCTAGCTCCAGGAGCAGCACCTATAGCTCGCGCACCGTATCGTTTAGCTCCAACCGAACTGGAAGAACTGTCAAAGCAAGTACAAGAGCTCTTAGATAAAGGCTTCATTCGTCCAAGCTCTTCGCCTTGGGGAGCTCCAGTACTATTCGTGAAAAAGAAGGATGGCACTTTCAGAATGTGCATCGATTATCGCGAACTGAACAAGGTCACAGTGAAGAACCGTTATCCTCTTCCTCGTATTGACGACTTATTCGACCAGTTGCAAGGGTCGAGTTACTACTCCAAGATAGACTTGAGGTCAGGTTACCATCAGCTGAGAGTCCGGGATGAGGACGTCTCCAAGACAGCGTTCAGAACTCGCTACGGCCATTACGAGTTTCTTGTCATGCCATTCGGGCTTACGAACGAGCCTGCAGTCTTTATGGATCTTATGAACAGGGTGTGTAAACCCTACCTTGATAAGTTCGTCATTGTTTTCATCGACGACATTTTGATCTACTCCAAGAGTCAGGAGGAGCACGAGCAGCACTTACGTCTTATCTTGGAACTTCTTCGAAAGGAGCAACTGTACGCCAAGTTTTCAAAATGCGACTTCTGGCTTCGTGAAGTCCACTTCTTAGGCCATGTGGTGAACAAGGATGGGATTCATGTCGATCCATCCAAGGTAGATTCGATCAGGAATTGGCCAGCACCGCGTACACCAACAGAAATACGCCAATTCTTGGGTTTGGCAGGATACTACAGGCGGTTTATCAAAGACTTCTCCAAGATCGCGCAGCCGCTCACTATGCTGACACAGAAAGGTGTTGTTTACAGATGGGGTAATACGCAGGAAACTGCTTTTCAGTACCTGAAGGATAGACTATGCAGCGCACCTATCCTCTCACTGCCCGAGGGCACGGATGACTTCGTGGTTTATTGTGACGCGTCGATACAGGGGCTTGGTTGTGTATTGATGCAGCGGGATAAAGTTATTGCCTACGCCTCTCGTCAACTCAAGGTTCATGAACGGAACTACACGACGCACGATTTAGAGCTGGGAGCTGTTGTTTTTGCGCTTAAGATATGGCGACACTACCTGTACGGTACCAAGTGCACAATTTACACCGATCACAGGAGTCTCGAGCATATCTTCAAGCAGAAAGAATTGAATATGCGTCAACGACGATGGGTCGAACTACTAAATGATTTCGAATGCGCTATCAAGTATCATCCAGGCAAGGCCAACGTTGTGGCCGACGCCCTTAGTCGGAAAGACACCCTACCTAAGCGCGTGCGAGCGCTACAGCTTACTATTCAGTCCAGTCTTCCTGCACAGATACGAGCTGCTCAGATAGAAGCTTTAAAACCCGAGAATATCATGGCTGAAGCCTTACGCGGCTCAAGGCAACGCATGGAACAAAAGGAAGACGGCGCCTACTATGTAACGGGGCGTATTTGGGTCCCACTTTATGGCGGTCTACGAGAACTTGTGATGGACGAAGCGCACAAGTCTCGCTACTCAGTACATCCAGGGGCGGATAAAATGTACCACGATATCAAAACAACATACTGGTGGCCAAGTATGATAGCCCACATCGCCACCTATGTTGGCAAGTGCTTGACCTGTGCGAGAGTCAAGGTTGAATATCAGAAACCCGCAGGTCTACTGCAACAACCCAGGATACCACAGTGGAAATGGGAAGAAATTTCCATGGATTTCGTTACAGGCCTACCTAGATCTCAGCGTGGGAACGATACGATATGGGTAATCGTGGATCGACTCACCAAGTCTGCACACTTCCTGGCTATTAAGGAAACGGATAAGTTCTCCACTCTCGCAGACATCTATCTTAAAGAAGTTGTTTCGAGGCACGGGGTGCCCACCTCCATCATTTCGGATCGGGATGCACGATTCACGTCAGAGCTATGGCAAGCGATGCACAAAGCGTTTGGCTCTCGTTTAGACATGAGCACAGCATATCACCCTCAGACGGATGGGCAGTCTGAGCGCACGATTCAAACACTAGAAGACATGCTTCGAGCGTGTGTTATCGATTTCGGCAACGGCTGGGAAAAGCACCTCCCTTTAGTGGAGTTTTCATACAATAACAGTTACCACACCAGCATTCAAGCCGCTCCATTTGAGGCATTGTACGGACGTAAATGCCGGTCACCTCTCTGTTGGGCAGAGGTGGGGGATAGTCAGATTACGGGTCCAGAGATTGTAGTGGACGCCACAGAAAAGATTGCACAGATACGGCAACGCATGGCGGCAGCACGCGACCGTCAGAAAGCCTACGCGGATAAGCGTAAGAGGCCATTGGAATTTCAGGTCGGGGACCGGGTTTTACTTAAAGTCTCACCCTGGAAGGGTGTGGTTCGATTTGGTAAACGAGGCAAACTCAATCCACGGTATGTTGGACCGTTCGAAATCACTGAAAGAATAGGCAAAGTAGCCTACAGATTAAACCTACCAGCTGAACTCGGTGCAGTTCACAATGTATTTCACGTGTCGAATCTGAAGAAATGCCTGTCAGATGAGACCCTCATAGTTCCTTTTAAGGAACTCACTATCGACGAGCGGTTGCAGTTCATCGAAGAGCCAGTTGAAATCACGGACCGGGATGTTAAGGTCCTCAAACACAAGAGAATCCCTCTTGTTCGAGTTCGTTGGAACTCCCGACGTGGCCCAGAGTACACCTGGGAACGCGAAGACCAAATGAAAGAAAAGTACCCCCAGTTATTCGAAACCAATGCATCCACTACTGAGACTGAAGCTACTACTGCGGAATTTCGGGACGAAATTCCAAATCAACGGGGGGATGATGTGACACCCCAGGAAAACCAGTGAACGATGTAACTTACCTAGCTTCCTCAGTGAGTGTGTACCAAATTTCGGGACGAAATTTCTTTTAAGTTGGGGATAATGTGACAACTCAAGTTTCCAAGATTTCTATTTCGCATTTAATGCACGTTCTTGTATTATTTAGTCGATTGATATCACAATTAGTTGTTATGGAATTTGTATATGTTTTGATTCAATGAAGTGTGTTGTGTGATTATGTGATTATGCATGATTATGTGTTAATTGTGATAAACTTGTCAAATGCATAAACTCGGTGGTGAAACTGTGAAACTATTTGAGATGGTGTACTATTGTAAAATATATTAGTTAAGGGTGTAGAGGGCCATTAGTGAACTTAAACTATACTTAACCCTAAATCATTCACTAAACCACACACACAAGAATTCAAGCACGTACTTTCATTTCTTTGGCTCTAGCAATCATCACCATCATCATTGGCACAAGATAATCATCACACTTGATTCCTCTTCCTCTAGAATCGTTCAAGGTAATTGTTAATGATTGTGCGTTGATTATTTGATCGTATCAATTCTGGATTAATTGTTGATTGATTTATGCTTGTAAACCCTAGTTCCTCACATGATATCCTATGATTCTGATTTGGTTATGGATAATTGTGATCATGATGATGATTTACATGCTTGATAGATTGTTCTTGTTATAATTGTTGTGGTTAATCACCGGTTGATTGGTCTTTGTTTATGCCGTCCGTATGAATCTGTATTAGGGTTTTATGAACACGATTAGAAACCAAAACGTAACTGACTTGATTCTCTTGACGTTGTATTGGAATTCACATATTATTGATTGTCTGAGCTTCTATAACATGATGTTAGGTCCGAGTTTAAATGATAAATCATGTATGCCCGAGTTTAAATGACAACTTATGTATGTCCGAGTTTGAATGATAATTCGTGAATGTCCGAGGTACCTCATGTCCGAGTTATTTGATGAAGATATGGACCGAGTTTATTTATAAGAGGACAAGTGATGTCCGACTTTAAAACCTATGTGTGGACCGAGTTTTGTTAAGCCAAGGGGTCCGAGTTTCATAAGGAAACCCCCATGGTCCGACTTTTAGCACCCTTCACCTCCCCTCTCCTCTTGTCCGAGTTTAATGAAGGAAACCCCCTCCCCCGAGTTTAACTTTATGTCCGAGTTTGATGTGAATCCTTTGGTCCGAGTTTAATGTGAATCCTTTGGTCCGAGTTTAATATGAATTCTTTGGTCCGAGTTTAATGTGAATTGTTTGGTCCGAGTTTGTGTTGATGGGGGGAAGGGAGTCCGACCTTGAAATAAGATGTGATCCGAGTTTAACTCATGAGTAGTCCGACTTTCTTTGTTGAGCCTTGCCTGAATGTGTTAACATTTGAGTTTTACCATCCGTGTACTGTGTGATACAATAACAGCATGTACTATGTTCTGTTCTGCATGATATGATACCTATGTTGCTGTAATTGTGGTATATTACTGTGTTTATGTGCAAACCATGTTAGATGAGTATGTAATCGATTATCACACACAGTTGATTGAACGCCAAGACTTGTAAACCCTAATTGATAATTGATTTCAAACACTTACACTATATCATGTGCAATATATCCTAGGTCGTGTGTAACGGACTTAGGCAATTGTTAAACCCTAGAGCATAGCATACCGAGCAAACCAAGGTGAGTTCACACCCTTACTAAGGCATGGGATTCCCAAGGGCTTGGGAATGGGATTAAAGGAATGAGATTGACTAGATACACTGTTACTAGACTACCATACCACTGTCCTCGGATGTGCAGGACACATACTTATGCTATTCACTGTCCTCGGTTGTGCAGGACACATACTTGCAATCTACGTAGACTTATACTTACTACTATCCTCGGTTGTGAAGGATACCTATACTTAATACTATCCTCGGATGTGAAGGATACTTATACTTATTACTATCCTCGGATGTGAAGGATACTCATGCTTATTACTATCCTCGGTTGTGAAGGATACCTATGGTTATGAGTAGTCTAGTGGTTATACTACATGGGAAGCCCCCACCAATAGAACGTACTAACGGCCCAGTAGAGCCACCTGTTACATACGAACTTACTATTACGCATTTACTTTCTGTGAACTCGCTCAACTAGTTGTTGATCCTCTGTTACATGCCTTGCAGGTCGTTAGGTATATGGAGCTTGCACATGGAGGAGCGGGATGTTGTGGACTTGGATCGTGATTATCTTATTAAACACTATTGACATTTCGTACTTAATTATGTTGGGTTTTGATTATACGCTTCCGCTAAACAATGATAACTTACTTATGTTTTGGAAACACCTTTCATATGGATTTGGTTTGGATTATATTACAATTACTTTTACTTTGTACAATGTTCTATATGATTGGTGGCTTGATCCTGGTCAGTCACGCTCCCAAGCGGTAATACTCCGCAGGTGGATTTTGGGGGTGTGACAGGTTCGTTTGGCCGTACGATCGCGATGTTCGGTTAATTACGACGGAATGCGCATAAGCGCGAAAAATGATCCAAATTGCGCGACGAATGGATTTTTCTCATGCCAAACACTAAGGCATAATATTAGGATGCTTACATAAATTTTTGGATGTCCGGATGTATTCAGAACGTAAGTTATGCGCGAAAGTGCAAACTTGTGCACTTTTTGACACTTTTAGTCCCTGAATGATCCAAAAGTTTGTTTTAGCATACCAAACCCCTCAAAGCCTATTTCTAAGCTATGTAAAAGATATTTATGGTATGTTTAACTTATGGACATGTTCTGGAATGTTTGTTACAGTTCAAATTGGCATACTTTCGCAGTTTGTCAAGTTTAGTCCCTGTAAGCGAATTAACTTGTTTTTGCCATACCAAAGCCTTCAAAACTTATTTCTAAGTTATGTAAAGGTTATTTAAGGTATGTTGAGTATATGTTGATGTTCCGGAGTATTTGTCGCATTAAACTGAGTACGTTTACGCACCAGTTTGCGTATAATTCTCCAGAAAGCGATGTAGAGTTTGAAATCGAACAAGACTTGATATGTGCAAATGATACACATATTTGTACAAATCCCAAGTATGAAATACAATATCTCATTGGTTTGGTATTTGTTTGATGGTCGCAGTGACCCATGTGTCACAGTCTCCCCTACTTTAGGAAATTTCATCCCGAAATTTATTCAGAGGAAACTTATGAGAGTTTAAAACATGAAGTTAAAAAGATCGAACAACATTGGTTAGGGTTCTGAACTTCTAATAACTTTAATAACATCATGCTTGCAATATAAGAGGGATACTTATATACAAGTATATGAAGCGTCATTGGTGCGTCCACCGTACCTCCATTACATCGTTCTCATTTTGTTATTGTTGTTACTATCGGTTCTTACACATAATAAATCTTACTGGGTTTCTGTGCACCAAATTTCATAATTATGTACGCGTCCATAATTACACAATTCCTTGCATAGTTCACTCAGTCTATTTTATAATGTGTAGGGGAAAGCCAAATGAATAAACCCTGTGATGAATGTGACTAGACCACCATAGGGTCCCTTTTATTAAATCAATAAATGATTTTAATAGACAACCAAGGAGTCTTTTCAGTTTATATCATCACATGTCATTCTTAACCAGATTTTTGAATCGATCTTTTTGACTCGACCCCTACAAGGGTCTCTTATGAATCATGGAGTGATACTATATAATCCAAGGGTCTTAACTATTACATAGAAGCCCATTAAGGATTTAAGGTAGTACCTTTTTTTTAATATCCCACTACGAATCCCTCATATGAAGATATGAAAAATTCTACGGGGATTCGGATAACGAATATCCAGAGTATACAAAAACACAAAATGCATAAAAGAAAACACAAAAGGACATACACACATAGTCATATAACCACAAAGTTTGTTTATTTGTTAATTTGTTTTGTTGATTGCGTACCTGCATTTTAAAGCACACTAGGAATCCATTCCGTGGATTTCATTTGGTACTTAAACATTTCTTAGAATCTAACTATAAAGATAGAAAGATCTTTTAAAGAGAAAATTCGATTTCGATTATAAAGAACCGAAATGTTCGAATTACGGTACACAAGGAATCCAATTATGGACCCTGATTTGAAAGATAATCATCCACAGGGATCTAATGCGAAGATAAAAAGATCCTCTATGGATTTTGGAAGTCGAAGATGTTTTGAAAACTTATGTTATGCGTGTTGAAGAAATCAGAACGTAATGGGTATGAAAATATCCTTGGTTATCTAAACAAGGATTCAAAGGTATAGAAGCACGATTACTCATAACGTCACTTTATTTCCTGTACTTCGTTTCTAAGAATAAAACGAGTACTTAGAATTTACCAAGAAAATCATGAGTAAATGCAAAAATGGGAAGAATTTTCACGAAAGTAGTTTGCAAGGATCATAGTTCCTTAACGTAGGCATTATAGGGGAATGCCATTCATACTTGTAACCATACTTGTATATAAGAATTGCGAACAACAACTTTTATTTATGAACGGGACAGATTGTTTCACATAACAAGTAAATAGAAGAAACAAAAGCATAAGACAACAGCATCTTCTAAACAGCCAATTGCTCATCCGTGGGTTAGATTTACCTTAGCAAACTTTAGGGAATTTCTTTGGAAATGACCCATCTCGCCACAGTTGAAACAAGAACCTGGTAGGTAACGACCTTGAGCGGGATTGTTGCCAGCTTGGTTTGGTGCAGCTGCGGCTGTGCAAACTCTTGCTGTATAGCCCATAAGTCCACAAGTTTGGCATTTGCGGCACTTTACATTGACATGATGAAGGAGGCTACATTGGTTGCACAAGGGTGCAGTTCCGTTGTATGGCTTCCTAGCAGGGGGTTGAGCTGGTCGGTTGGGGATGTCTTGACCATTGTGAGTGACCACGGCGAAGTTCTGAGAAGCCTTTCGCTTCCTTGACCTCTTAGGGGATCCAGTCTGTTCATCCATGGTATTTGATTCCTTGATTGGTTTCTTGGCTGGTGGTGCAGGCTTGACTTCTGCTTCCTTTGGTGGCCCTTGAGTGGCTTCATTGTTGAGACGAGACATGGCAAAGCCTAATTCAACAGTCTTCAGAATTACTTCGCCTATCCGCTGGGCAAATTTGGCAGTCTGCTCGGATATCTGCGCATCGTTGCGATGAAGAGACATTCTGGAGGAAATGAAGGATATAGGAGGAAATAAATGAAATGTTATCGGTAAATAAAACAAGATGACAACGCATAGAAATTGCGATCATTTGTTTGTTACCTAAGGCAAACAAATGAGACGGTGTCTAATCAAAGTAAGCAGGTCATATTAATGTATCACGAAGACGTGCTTTAGCCTATAAGTGGACACTCACCCCAAGAGTTCCCAGGTAAGATTGACAGGTCCGATTATGTGGATTTGTACGAACACTCTAGCCTTAGACAGAAAACTCAGAGTACAGGCATCCACTCTTCCAGATTGCACGTGTTCACACAACAAGACCCAAATTTTGACGAGGTTTTGAAAGCTCAAAGGGGTTCAAAACCATATAACAGAGGGTTCAAAACCTTACAATAGAGGGTTCAAAACCTAGTAATCAATCATCCTAGAACAGATGATTAGTTTTCGAAGCGGTTTTGAAATTTATGTTCTTGTTGTGGTTGTCGCTTAAGGACAGGTGACAATATTGTTTTATGACTAAACGCAAGTAAACTTGCGTTAGGGTCCTAGGAAGGTTATAGACTAGGTCAAAGCATTACTAATAACCTAATTCCCTATAACCATTGGCTCTGATACCAACTTTTCTGTCACAACCCGACCGCGTATAACATGCAACCGCGGCGGAAACGTTGGGGAGTGTTGGGACAGAATTAATTGTTTCAAATCCATGGCAATTGAAGTTTCGTTTTATTAATCAAACATGAAAGTTTACATTGTTTTAAACAAGAACCAAAGAGTACATTACATAATTTAACTAGTTCTTGTCTCGTTTTAAGTCACTAAGGCACAGGTCTGCTTAAGTATGTCTTGATAAGTCCTATGCATCATCTCCTGAAAACACATGTGAAAATAGGTACGTTAGCATAAAAATGCCTGTGAGATACATTGGTTTTGTGAAAACGGAATTCATGACTTATGTTTGAGAAAATGTTTAGTCATGAACCTTGTAATTTGCTTTGTCTTGTAAATCATTTGAAAAACGATAAGATCAGATGATATGTATAAATAAGAGAACACTGTATGGTTAAATGGATAACCATGTAAAACCAGTTTGTATAAGATAAGTCGTTTGTAAATCAATGTCTCGTGAAATGTGTGTTATTTGTATAAAATGTTATATGTCTCAAATTGAAATGATTCAAATAACGCTACGATATGTAATACCATACAAGCATTTATATATAGGAAGTACCAGCGGCGTATCCACCATGTTTGTATCATATTACATACGCCATGTTACTCAAACCATTTACCCAAACCAACCACCATGTAAATTGTTCATGTATAAATCAATTGTCAAGTGTTATTGTGTAAACCATATCGAAATGTCTATGTTCAATGAAAACCACCAAGTATGTATATCAATGTCAAAATACTTATGTTTAATGTAGACCATGTAATGTGTACCCAAAATATATCTTGTATGGTAAGTGAGATGTATCAACTAAACCATATGTAAAATGCACAAAACAAGGTATTGAAGTAAAACATGGTTTAAATCAACGTTATGCTTTGTGGAACAATGCATGCTATACTGATACAAACATTTATGCGGTATTGCGAAATATGCATACATCCAAGCCTTGAGACTGTGGCGATAAACCCTTAAACAAATTAATGGTTTATCTAAGTTATGTATATCGAATTCGGTCATTCCTTTCATCCAAACCAATCTAGGATGTCCGGAACGGGAGTTGTCAATTCCTATGGTACCACTACCTACTAACGAACGGCGTAGCTAATGTTAATGAATGTATTATTCCATGTTAAACAAACCAAATGTCATACCAAAATGAAGGCGTGTGATGTAAGCAATTGTACTAAGTATGCACACAATGGGCATAAATAGCATGAAATGTAATGTGAAACAATGTACTAGGTACGCACACAATGGGCATACATAGCATGAAATGTAATGTAAAACAATGTACTAAGTACGCACACAATGGGCATACATAGCATGAAATGTAATGTAAAGCAATGTACTATGTACGCACACAATGGGCATACATAGCATGAAATGTAATGTAAAGCAATGTACTAAGTACGCACACAATGGGCATACATAGCATGAAATGTAATGTAAAGCAATGTACTAAGTATGCACACAATGGGCATACGTAGCATGAAATGTATTGTAAAGTGATGTACTAAGTATGCACACAATGGGCGTACGTAGCATGAGATGTATTGTAAAGTGATGCACTAAGTATGCACACAACGGGCATACGTAGCATGAGATGTATTGTAAAGTGATGCACTAAGTATGCACACAACGGGCATACGTGGCATATAATGTTTTGAAATCATGTACTATAAATGTACTAATGAACATAGCAAGTATATGATGTGAAAACAGGAAAGCATGAAAGTACAAGTAGGCACATGTGTTTCACCCCAAAACAGTTTGGAAAACAGTAAAAGAGGGGTTCAATGTACTCACCCAAGATTGCTTTGGAGTTCTTGTGTAATAATCACACAATGCTAGAGATCACGGAATATCAAACGACACCTAATAGGTAGCTATATTAATATACCGGACCAAAATCGGAAGGATCGGATAGTATGCGGGTTCGTAAACCAAACGAGTATGGAGACTCATGTAATATGGTTTAACAAAGCCTACATACTAAAATGAAACCTAACCTAAGTGCTTACGACCCATTACGACCCGTTTAGGTAGCTTATGCTACCTTAACGCGTCGTTCGCGTAGAACGCGTTTGGAACGCCTAACATCGTGGCCATAAGGTATAACCTCGGAAGGTTATAGCTATGGTCACCTAATGTGTTTGGTCGGATCCTAATGATCGACCAAATGGGTCGGGTTCGAAAGTATAAGCGATGGTTTAGATCGCTTACCTTACGACCCTATATAAGCACTAAACTAAAAGTGACGAGCTAAGCATGTTAACACATGCTTAACTAAGTTTAGAAAACAGGTTTGGCATCAAAACAAACGGTTTTGATGCTCACGAGTAGTTTGGTTACAAAATACGCAAGAATGCGCATTTTGGCCGAAACTACGACTCGTAACTGAGCCTAGATAACGTGGTAATCAGTAGGTATAGTCACTACGGATTATAACCATCGTGATCACGCTCACGTTATGAAGTTCCAATGAACTTCGTGTTGACCATAGGCTGGTCACGCTGAAAGTCAAACAAAACGTTGACTTTCGGACTCGAAAAGCGAATAAAAGAACGAAAGAACACTAACGAAGGGTCCCCGAAAGCTAAACTTGATCCAGGAGCTCAGGTATGAAGCAATAGCAACAACTTAGAGTTCTTTGATCAGTTTTGTGGGTTTTAACACAAATGGGGGGGGTATTTATAGGAAAAGCAAAGCCGTTAGGATCGTTTCTTGAATATCGTGCCACGATCTCATGCGTACACTTGTCGCAAAGTTGTGGTGGCTCAAAATGACCCTTAACTCCTGAGGTTGTGAAAGGGCATTGCCCTTTGGAGTGTTTGAAAGGCCAAGTTTTGCAAGAAGACAAAGTTTCTGCATCTGTAGGGGCCACGCAGCCCGCGTCAGGATCAGACAAAACTCAGGCGGGCCGCCTGGGCATGTCTGATCTGCACATACTTTCAGAAATGGCAGTTTTGTTCCCTGTTGCATGTTTAAGCCATTTCCGACACTTCTAAGGCCCATAAAGCCAACTTTAAGGCCCTAAAATGATGCCTAAACATTGTGGACATGAATCATGCTCAAAAATATGTCGGATGTTGGTTCGTTTGGCTGTACGATCGCGATGTTCGGTTAATTACGACGGAATGCGCATAAGCGCGAAAAATGATCCAAATTGCGCGACGAATGGATTTTTCTCATGCCAAACACTAAGGCATAATATTAGGATGCTTACATAAATTTTTGGATGTCCGGATGTATTCAGAACGTAAGTTATGCGCGAAAGTGCAAACTTGTGCACTTTTTGACACTTTTAGTCCCTGAATGATCCAAAAGTTTGTTTTAGCATACCAAACCCCTCAAAGCCTATTTCTAAGCTATGTAAAAGATATTTATGGTATGTTTAACTTATGGACATGTTCCGGAATGTTTGTTATAGTTCAAATTGGCATACTTTCGCAGTTTGTCAAGTTTAGTCCCTGTAAGCGAATTAACTTGTTTTTGCCATACCAAAGCCTTCAAAACTTATTTCTAAGTTATGTAAAGGTTATTTAAGGTATGTTGAGTATATGTTGATGTTCCGGAGTATCTGTCACATTAAACTGAGTACGTTTACGCACCAGTTTGCGTATAATTCTCCAGAAAGCGATGTAGAGTTTGAAATCGAACAAGACTTGATATGTGCAAATGATACACATATTTGCACAAATCCCAAGTATGAAATACAATATCTCATTGGTTTGGTATTTGTTTGATGGTCGCAGTGACCCAGGTGTCACACAACACCCTTGGCTCACGTTAGGACCAGAGCATTGCTTATCGCCGTTGGGCAAATGATCAGAGAAAACGAGCTCTCCTGGAACTTGAAGACATGCTGCGAGCATGTGTGTGACTAGCTTTGGTGCAAATTGGAAGGACTTTTACCTATGGTTGAGTAATACTGCGGCAGTTATCATCTTGGTAACCAGACAGCTTTGTTGAGGCATTACATAGACAATGATGTCAACTTTCTTGTTAGACTGAGAGGGTGGACAAGTTAATTACTGGTCCAGGACTGGGACTGGTACTCGAAACTCTTGGGAAGGTTGTTTGGATCGGGAGTCGATTGGTGGCAACGCATGACCATCAGGAAAGCTGATAAACTTGGGAACGCTGGAAGATCGCTGTATGTGATCGTATCGTGTTGAAAGTTTCACCCTGGGAGGGTGTGGGATGCTTGGGAAGCATGGTGAGCTTAACTGACGTCATGATGGACCATTCAACAGTCTGGGAGGAATCGGTAGCGTAACCTACAAACTTGAGTTACCCGACGAATCGGGTAACGCACGCGATGTCATTTATGTTTCTGATCTAAGGCAGTGGTTGTCTGATGAAACACTAATCGTGTCGTTCCAAGAGCTGAAGATCGACGAAAAGTTGCAGTTTGTTGAAGAACCTATAGAGATCATGGAACAGGAGGTCAAGGTGCGTAAACATAGTCGTATTCCGATTGTGAGAGTTTGTTGGAACTCAAGACGTGGACCGGAGTTCACGTGGGAACATGAGGATCAGATGAAGCTCAAGTATCCTCATTTTTTTCCTGATGACAAGTCTAAACCTGGTAAAGCTGGTGAATTTCGGGACGAAATTCCTTTTCAAGTTGGGGATGATGTGTCACATGAGGAAAACCCACAGCAATCTTGATTTCTCACTTCACTCTTCTGTGCTTACTTGTCAAATTTCGGGACGAAATTTCTTTCAAGTTGGGGATGATGTGACAACCCGAACTTTCAAGGTTAGTATCACTTAGTCTCGTGATCCTGATTTCTCATCACGTGCTTTGATAAAATTTTAAACGCTCTTAGTTAGGATAAACGTGGTGAATGTAAAACGTATTTGAGTATGTTAAAGTGTGTAGTTGGATTACGTTAAGTGTCAAATGGTTGAGTTGGGCCGCTCATGTAATGGGCTACGATATTAAATGGTTTATAGTGATCAGGAATAGTCCAACATATGTGTTTTGGATCTCGGCCCTAAACCGTGAGCCCGGAACGAAGCCCAAAGCTGGGCCGGTTCTTTTGTTGGAGCGCATACACACATATGGTTTTGTGTGTGTGTGTGTTCTTTATATAAATTGCATGGGCTTGAGCCCATTACGGCCAGCCAACATGAACCGCCCAAAACTCTTATTGATATGTATATGTATTATGTTCTAGTTAGCACAAAAACTCAAATTAAAACCCTATCTTTTCCAAGTTTGTGTGCGGCAGGAGAACTTTTCCTCCTTCTCGAGATATCAACCTAGTGGTTAGTAAATTTATATAATATTGTTTATATGTGTTATTAAATGAGATTGATGATTATTATTTGGTGATAATATGTGAATTCGGGTAGTATAATTCTTGCAATATAGATTCAGGATTAAATAACTCACTAAAAGGATTATGTAATCATGTTCTAGAAGCCGTTGATGTTTTATTAGTGATTCCTGAATATTAGAGAATGATTATGTCTACCCGATTGTAGGTGGTTATGGTTAACATAATAATTGCCAAAGAAGGATGCTTGAAAATATGAAACAAACTGATAACAATTATTAGATTGAGTGCACAAAACTAATTGATGATTGGATGTTGATATGAATGGCCGTTTAAGCTGTAAGTTAGGTATTAAAGTTGCTGAAAGTGTGAGAGTGCAATTCGTTTGATTTAATATAGGATTGGGCCTGATATATTAGAGTGCATATCACAAACTAGTACACCTCTATTTTTGGGTCGTCTTATATTGGGCCACAACCACCGTAATCACTTAAAGGAGTTGCATAGATCGTTGGACTAAAATACATATTTGGGCCACATAACTAACATTAGTTACTTAGTGAACTGGGCTGCACGACTGATTGCACATGTTGTTGGGCTGTGATGGGCCGCACACACTCACATTTCTCGTATAGCCCGATTATATTGTGTTGCACAAAAATTATGTGGGTCACTAACTTGGTTAATGCACATGTTCTAATATCAAGGAATTTTGGTGTTGCGTGACTTGTATAACTGATAGAGGTGAATTCGTGTATGAATGGAATACCGGATGAGAGAATAATTAAGGATACTTAACCAACGTATAAATTGATTATGACTGGAACCATATGTGTGTACTACTTGTATCTTGATTGTATGATATGTGAACAAGGAATGCTTGTATGTGAAACGTGTGGATTAGGTGCACTATTGACTGATTGTTGTCGATAACCATTTTAGGACGTGTTTGATTAACTGATAATCGAGTACCTAATCTTACCGAGCAAATCAAAGGTGAGTTCATCTCTTGAGCATGTGTCCCGGTGGTTGGGACAGTCAGTGGGTATCCCGGGAAGGGATAAGTCTTTTGGGTAAAACTGGGATGTTGGATAATAATCCCACCCTATCATTCTTAAGTCCCATCTTTTGTGTTACCGGGGAGGTAACGGGTATTAGTTGGCAGCACTACTTAGGTTTGGCAACCTCACCCCGTACCTGGGAGTACTGGTGTTGAACTAATGACCTAGTCATGACCAATGCTTTGATAGGAGCATTGGAGAAAGGGCAATGTAAATCAGAAGCCGTCTTGTATTTGGGATATTATCAACATTAAATTCAATGGATTAACTAAACACTTGGTAACCAACGTTTTCGTAAAACTATGAACTCACCAGCGTTGTCTGATACACTTGTTGTATGCTCGCAGGTCGTTAGATATCTTGGATTTGGGAACTTGCTGTCTGGAGTAGTGGGAGTGGTCATGGGTCGACTGGAGAGATTCTCGTGATTGAATTCTTGACATTATACATTGGTTTTGAAATAGTTTAACTTGGTTGGTTATTTGCTTCCGCTGAACATGTTGGTTTTCATTTAAACTCGTTGATGGTATTTTTCATTAATAATTAAGGATGTTATTTTGAAACTTGTACGCGTTCAATGTAATTAGTGGCTCGTTGTTGGTACGTCACACGCCTAACAGGGACATTCCCTAGGTGGAATTTTGGGGGTGTGACAGTGGTTGTATCTGCTTTTGAAAGAGGAGGTATCTCCAAATTTTCATTAGCAGATGCCCCTTGTTCTTGGTTCTGGGGACTTCCCTCTACATCAGTGGTTACCTTAGTGATCTCACCAGTGGTTAACTTGAACTCACCAGTGGATACCTTGGTAGACACAGTAGTGGTTGCCTTCAAGGGAGTCTGACTGATGAAACTACTGTCCAAATGTAAATCAGTGGATTTGACATTTGTAGCAGCTGTTCCACTTAAAATACCATCAAGAATTTGCTGAAATTCAAGAGATGTAGCCTCCTCAACTGTTTCTGGGTTAGCTAATTTAACAGGTTCTGACACAGCTATTGTTGAAGTTAAACTCTCAGTAAAGTGTTCGTGGGAGGGACTGGTATGAGTCTGAATGTCAATAGCTTGAAGCGGTGTTACAGACTTTGGTGGAATGGAAGATGAAGGGATTGCTGTCGAAAGAGACATTGCCCCGGGAGAAGGGCTATTAAGCATACTCTCATATGAGGGTATGACATCATATTGTGGTGTCCCTATAAAAACAACATGTTGCTTTTGTGAGGAATCATGAGGAGTTTGGTTTAAGGGTTGAGATCTTTCCACATGTTGTGAGGAAGTAGCAACAGTGGTTTGTAGTGACATCTGTGTTGTCATAGGGTTAACCTCTGGGATCTCATCTTCCAGAGGACCCATTTTTGTGGTCTCGGTAGGCTTTTTGGATTTTGTTTTGGTCTTTTTGGGTTTTGTTGGTGGGGGTTTCACAGCAGTGGTTGTAGTGCTGTGATCACCAACAGCAGTGGGCTCAGCAACAGAGGTTTGAGGAGCAGTTGTGGACACATCTAAAATTTCCTCATTCCCCTTTTCTTCAGTTTTGGAAACATCTGACTCTTTAGTCATAAGGCGAGTAAAAGTTTCAGATGTTAGACTATTCATTTTAAAAGCTTTACCTCTTTCAAAAGCTTTTTGAGAAACATGTTTTTGCAGGTAGTAGCTTAATAGTCTAGGAAACATAAGAAAAGCAACAGTTTTCCCCTTTTTAATGTTTTTTAAATTTGCAACCAAATCAGTAAACAGTGCCTGGGAGTAGTTAAAATCAGTATTTGTGAAAATCGCATACCCCAATGACTGAATTTTCAAAGGTATTTCATTAAAAAAAGTAGTTTTATTTGAGAGACAGATTAAGAGAGTATGGAACAGGAATTTCATTGGTGGTGGAAAATTACCTTTAAACATAGTTACCTTATTCAACTGTCCATCATATCCCCTCTCAATCAACTCTGTTTGAATCTTATTTTTTGGGAAAGATGTCTTACCTGCCAAGTCGTTTACCCCAAATGTTGTTGATATGGTAGTGGGGGTAAGAGCAACCGATTCACCTCCAACTTTTGAAGTTATACTGAATGCCACATTGTTTTGTTCTTCAATATTCGCATTTGCCCAGAAATCGCAGAGTGTCTCTTGGTAAATGGGTGCGTCGGCGGTAAGAATGGCCTTATATTTTGATGATGTAAGAACATCAATCATTGAATGATAGAGAGTATTGTTCTCGGTTTTCTCAAAAATAGCCAGGTAGTTATGTTGCTTTTTCATCATCAGAGCCATGATCGGAATTGAAACTTGTGAGAGGTTGACGAAGAAGTGTTGAAGAAGAAGGTGGAAACCGCTTTGATGAATTTTAAATTCGAGACGAAAGTAAAACCTCTGTTTGGGGATGAAACATGGTTTTATAAAGTGAAAAAGTGAATGCTGACGTGTCAGAAGTTACAAAGATCTGATGGCTAACACCTGTCCACGTCAAAACCTCTGCTCTGATAATGGATGACAGTTGTTTGGAAACCACTATTGGGCAACAACAGATGTTAGGCAAAAATGGTAAGTCAGCAGTCCTTAGATTAAACAGAACCTAGGAGAACAGACAATACCCTTTAGCAGTGTTTGGAAACCACTGTTGGGAAACAACAGTTGTTAGGAAACAATGGAAAGTCAGCAGTCCTTAGATTAAACAGAACCTATGAGAACAGACAATACCCTTTAGCAGTCTGTTGAATTTTTAGTCAAACACAGGTTTGGAAAACAGTTTTTTTTTTTAAACAGACTTTTAATATAAACAAATAAATTAATATTATATATCAGCAGCCATTTAATGCAAAACATTTAAAAAATAAATTTTCATGGGAAAACTATAAAATTAAATATCAAGAAACCGAAAGGACAAATTTTAAACCTCTGGCATAAAAAAAAACTAAAAAAAAAAACTCTTCATTTAAACACCAACAATACTCTACACGGCAAACACAGGCTTCTACCACTTCATCGGACACAAATGTTGTAAACAGTGGTAAATCAACAGTCGCTAGGATAAACAGAACTTATTAAAATAGACAATACCTTTCAGCAGTGGATGAACTTTTATCCAAACAGAAGTTGATTCAAAACATCAACAAATACTATGAAAACACTGATGATTAGCTTTAAATTGATTTTATATATTAAGACTTATGATTATGATGCAACTTTTAAGAGTTTTTAAAAATATTTAAAAAATAACTATTTTTTAACAATGGCGTTTTAATGTTCTGAAGACATTTTACAAAGATCTGTTGGGCAATAACAGATGTTCAGAACTTCTGTTGTATTAATGGTTGACAATTCTTTGGAAACCGCTGTTGGCAATAACAGATGTTGGCAACAGTAGCAACTCAACAGTTGTTACATAAAAGTATAAAATAGAAATTATGAGAGAAAACAATACCTTTCAGCAGTGGATGAATCTTTAGCCAAACAGATGTTTTAAAAACAATTGTTTTCATCAGACTTTTAAAGATTTTTGACAAATTTTTTAAAAATAGCTATTTTTTAAGAATGGAGTTTTGATTTTCTGAAGACATTATAATGTTTAATCATCAACAGACAGACGATGATTCCAAGCAGTTCTTTTCTTTTGGCAAAATTTAATTTTAACAGACCTTTACAATAGCATATATCAACTCTAACAACTGTTGATGCTAAAATTAGTAAAAATAAAATGCTCTACAAAGATTAATAGAATTAAAATTTATCTATGACATATGACGATAGATCAACAATTACATCGAATACTGAACAATGAAATTTAATAATCTAAAGACAATGATTTCAAGCATTGGTTCTTTTTTGAGAAAATTTAACTTTAACAGACCTTTACAATAGCAGATATCAACTCTAACAACTGTTGTTACTAAGATTAGTAAAAATAAAATGCTCCACAAAGATTAATAGAATTAAAATTTATCTATGACATATGAGGATCGATCAACAATTACATCGAGTAATGAACAACGAAATTTAATAATTTAACAGCAAAAACTAAGAAATTTTAGCTTCAACTCCATCGAGTACCGAACTTCTCTATGTATATCTTTGAGCATCGCCATGAAGTCCAAGTCTTTATCTCCGCACTCTATGTTACTGACAACACAAAGGTCACGTACGGCAGTTGAAGGCATTGCCATCAGGTTTTTGGACACTTGGTCTCTCGTAAACAGACCAAGATGCAGTCCATCAAAACATCTCTTCAGCTCTTGAAGAGTAGCCCTATCCTCATATACTTGATCCTCAACTTGCTTGATAAGGCCATACTTTAAATCATCGGAGTCTGCAGAAGGGTATGATGACATTTTAACTTGTATATTTCTTCAAGTCAGATGTAAAAGAAGGATATTATGGTACTAAAACGTGATGAAAAACAGGTGAACTAACAATCATATTATATAGTGAAATAGCTAACAGCCCAAAGGTCAGACTTAATTTCCCCGCACCATTAAACTAATCTAGGAGGCAAAAACGTGTACATTCAATAAACATATAAATTCATATATTTCAAAACAGCAGCCATTTAATGCAAAGCCTTTCAAAAATAAGTTTTCATGGGAAAACTAAAAAGTTAAATATCAAGAAACCGAAAGAACAAAAATAAATAAAAAAACAGGTTATCATAATTACCATTAACTTCTTCATTTATCATAAAGATGCATTTTAAACACTATAAAAGGCTGATGATTAGGCTGATTCAAAACATCAAGAATTGTATTTTTAAAAACCTGTCATCTCAAAAACCAAAGTTGGAACACAACTGGCCTAATGAAGAACTATATATAAAATCGACATCATCAGTGATAATAAATACAAGAAAACCTGGAGCAGCATCGGATTGCTTCATGAAGTCCTCCACTCTCCTACATCAGACTTCAAGAATAGTGCAGAAGAATTTCACACTGCTCGCTTGAAAAAAACAAAGCTGAAATATATCACCACCTTAAAATAAATATTATCAACATATATCAACAGTTTAAAAGAATCCACAAACCTAAAATAACCCACAACTGATTGTTTGAATTTTAAACATCTCTGATTAGGCTGAAATATAAAGCGATAATTAGAGTAGATCAGTTCAAAATTTAAGATTCAAAATTACAGAAAAAAAACATACTCTCAACGATGTTGCAACAATGATGTTGGAAAATTTATGTGAAGTACAAAAAGCTGTAATCGGAGATGAACAGACTGAATATGGAAATTCTGCATTCTGTAACAATCTATCTATACTTTCTATAAAAAGAGAAAACCAAGTGACATAAGAAAAGCTGAGGTGAAATGTTGATGTGTGAAACAGAGCTTCAATGAAACAATGATGTTGACAAATGTTCGAACAAAGACCTGTAATCGAAGATTAACCGGCTCAATTATGAGAGCTATGCATTTGAGTGAGAGAGATATGATCGTAAATATGATTGAGAGAGATAAATTGAAATTTGAATGTGGAGCCAAATTCATATATGTTATTTATAGAGAGCCAGATTCATATGTAGTTTGAATTTTGAATTTGGAGTCAGTATTTTAAATTTTGAATATGGATAGAAGCTATGGGCAGAGGTTTGAAGTGTGTATAAACAGTTGCCCTTTTATATGTGGGCAGAGGTTTAAATTTTTAATAATGGACAGACTTTTGAAAGTATAGATGTGGGCCAGACCTTTGAAAATTAAAGTAATTTTATATATTAAGGTTTAAGATGCGGTAATGACATAAGAAAACCCTTGTTGGACAGCCTCTATGGCTGCCACCTCAGCTTTTCTTATGTCACTTGGTTTTCTCCTTTTATAGAAAGTATACATAGATTTATAATTATAATGGTACGATATAATTGTTTTTTATAATGTATTTACATTTTTAATCCTAAACTTTAATAGATTTATCATACAACCTACAAACTCTAATATTTTTTTATAAACGATTTACGTATAGCTCTGAACTATAATAGTTTTGTCATACGGAAGTTTAATAATACTTCTTCTTTTGATAAGCTGTTTACGTTTGACCTCCGAAGTTTAATACAATTATCATACAGACCTTGAAGTTTGATAAATTATTTTTTTTTCTTTTAAAAAAATATTTGTTCGTTTATCCTTTTTATAATTTTAATTATTTTTTATTTTACTTATTATTTTTTAACTTATTGTAATTAAAGATTACTTATAACCCTAAACATGTTTACTTAATTATGTTGATTGATTATTTTTGTCGCCGTTTAGATAAAAGTATACATGGTCTATATTAACCCTTTAATATACTAGGTAACAAATATAGTTAAAACTAACTTTTAACTCTAGACATGTTTACTTAATCGTGTTGATTGCTTATTTTAATACTGTTTAGATTAAAACCTGCATGGTCTATGATAACTCAACGATATATCATAAAACAAGTACATCCTTGCCAGCAACCTCCTACAATCCCACCACGAAGCACAGACTCATACTAGTTAAGTACATCCATAAGATAAAATAAATAAATCCACAAGATTAAATAAAAGAAAAAAACAAAGCAAGGGAAAAATCTCGAAATAACGTAAACAAATAATAAAGTAGAAAAAAAAACAATTTTATTAGTGGGGAGGGGGCACTTTACCGCTACCTGAAGTCCTCCCCGGTCTTATTGCATCACATCACTTAAATCATCACTTAAATCATCAATTACCATCTTCTACCCTATTTAATGACGCCACTTAAAACCGAGATAACCTCTTTTTTTATTACAAAATAAATAATTCATCACATAAATAACTAAAAACATAATTAAACAAATAATTATTTAATACATTCCTAAAAAAATTAAAAAAAATACATTCCCAAAAATTAAAAAAACACATTCCTAATAATTTTTAAAAAATTACATTCCTGATAATTAAAATTAAACATTCTAACACGCAATTTAAAAAACTAATACACTACTAATAAAAATAATTAATCCAAATCACCCAAGAACGGTGAGGACGGGGAGACGGAACTATCATTGGCACGATCATCCGACCTGGGCACGTACCAATTTTGACGACACGGGCTTTCAGGTGTTGGGCAGCGCATATCTTCATCCCACCACCTTTCTACGCATTCCTTTCCCGGGTCAGTTTTTTAACCTTTGGCCCCTGCTAGGACGTCTTGAGTTGGGTTCGGGTTTGTTGGTGGTAGGTTTGGCGGTGCAAGATGAGATGTCGCACTAATTCTTATACCCGCAAGTTGAAGTCGACTCATGGTTAAATCGTAAGCCAAGTTCAACACTTCAACGGTTAAATCGTCAGGATAGTGTGGTTGGTAATATTTATAACAGGAGGTTGGTTTGAAGGCGTTGGGTATAAAGGCAGTAGGGTTGTAGGTTGTTGGTTTGCAAGACGTCTTGATCGTCGACGACTGGATGGCGGCGGGTATAAATGACAACGGGTTAATCAGCGACACAGTGAAGATTCTGCATGGTTCGGTAGGAGACAGACAACCTTCACCTATCTTAATGGATTATAGTGAGAAAATATTGGGTGTAGAGAAGTAATGAAAATGATAGAGATATTGGAGTGGGGTAGAATGTGAAATTAGATGGTTTAAATATGAATGATAAATGTTTGAAATGTAAAAATTTTAAATATTTTTTTTAAATCAACGGCTATATTTGTTGGATATTATGTTTGGTTCGATAAGTCAACGCTGCCGACCGGGTCTTGACCCGTAGGAGTTACACCTTGGGCAACGAACTAAAAATCCACTTAACCTGTTTAACTGGTAATTACGAACGATACGCGGGCATTAACTGAGAGACGGGTACATGGACCGAGTTAGACAAGAATACTCACCCAACACCACTTGTCGCGCATGCACCTTTGCTGCGCCACATGTCGCACATGCATCCACCTACCGCCACTTGTCGTGCACCAACCTGTTGGCCAATTGCAGCACATGCATTGTGCATGTGTGCCACTTGGCGAACATGCGTTTTGGTTCTTGCATTTTAAATGGAAGAGATGAAAAAAAGAAAAGGTGGTTGCAACAAGATAGAGATGCTCTCAACAACCAAGTACAAGCAGCCGCCGGTTTTTCCACCTTCGTGAGCCGGATATCGCTGCCGCCTTGCGCGGCCGATCTCCTCCACCTCCGCGAGCTGGACGCCGCTGTCGTCTTGCTGATCGCCGCTGATTGCCGCCACCAGCTGCCACTGACGTCGCGGCTGCCGCCGCTGATTGCCGCCGCCTTCTTCCTCGCATTCGTTAGTTCGTATCACTAGCACCTGTTCGTTGAACCTCGGTGTCTCGACTGGTTAGTCATTAACCGAGGTATATCTTTCTCATCGGTAGTTAAATATATTTTCACTGTGCTCGTATATGCATGTAACCGGATCCTGTCGGGTTTCGCTTTGTTGATCATTTGTTTATATTTCCGCTGTGTTTTATTAATTAACTTGCTTAATTAATTAACTATTATTTTTTGAACCGGGTTTTTTAAAAAATAAAATTTTGACCGATTACCATGGAAACCCAACAGTGGTATCAGAGCCTTGGTTACAACATACGAGTCGGTACTGGTCTTTTAACCGGAATTAAGTCACAAACTTTATTTATTTAAAGTTTCTGATCTAAGTATTTTTAAGGACACTTTATTTTTTTGTCAATATTTTATTTGTTTTGCTTGACCAAAATATTGCCCGGTTTATTTTGTGATTGTTGTGCGATGTGTAAATCCGGCCCGACCTTGTTTTGTGGTTGTATTTTTTATTTGGTTTTGAAATTATTATTTTTGGCCACCGAGATGGTTCAAAGTTGTAATAGATAGGGTTCTTTCCTTTATTGTATTTTTGTAAAAATTATAATAAACGAAGACCCGGAGACAAAACCGAGGACGTTAAACAGGAGTCATGATGTCAGTGGGAGTTGCTCGAGACGACTGGCAAGGGCGTAGCTTAAGAGGGGCCGGGAGGGGCGCCCGACCCCCCGAACTTTTCGCTCAGTAGTGTTATATATGTAGTTTTCGAATAGAAATTTTTGGGTATATATGTTTTCGACCCCCCCCCCCGTTTTCATGGTCAAGCTTCGCCACTGACGACTGGATGCACTCAAGTCCATCCTTGTGGTTGTTTGTGTGTTGTGACCCCGTGACTCGTTTGATCTTGCTATTAGGCTAGGGGTGTCCAAACTGCTCGGCGCTCGAAGATCGTTCGAAAAAGCTCGGAAATTTGCTCGTTCGATTCCTTGCTCGGTTAAAACCGAACCGAGCAGCTCGGTTCGGTTTAAAAACAAACCGAGCACGAGCATAGGTACGCTCGCTCGTCTCTCGTTCAGTTTCAATCAAATTTATTTTTATTATTATATATATTATTAAATATAATAAACATGTCACATATCCGGCCCCTAGAATCCTCATATCTTCGGTTCAAAAAAAAGAGGGGTGTTTTATGGGTTTGAATTGATGTTACTGTATCAAATTTTATATTTTGAATTCAATTTTTGATTGAAGATGTCTGGAATGACTTCAACCCGTGTTTTTGAAGTTATTTTGAACTTTAGATTTTCTTAAACATTAAACATTTGGATGACATTTTGTGTTTATTTTTGTGGGACTTTTTATGTTTGTATTTTGTTAAATGGTTAAAGTGTGTGTGAGACATATAAGTTGGTGAATTTTGGTCAATGAATGGCTGTGTAGGAATATGTAGGTCCCCCGGAGGTCGAGGTTAAACGTTATCCTTGTTATGTTTAACACACTAGCAAGTGCGGAATCCAAGCTAGAATGCAAACCGGTAGTTTATATGAGAACACAAGCTACAAAGAGAAAGGAAGACATGTGACAACTCGAGTTTCCGTCTTTCACTCTTGCATTTATTGCACGTTGACTTTGACTGTTGACTTTGACTATTTATTGTTTGACTTGTAATGTAAGTGTGGTGATATAATAAAGTGTTTTGATTTCATGATTATGTGCTTGGTTTATTGTATAAGAATAGCATGAGACTGTTAGTAAAGTAAAGGGTAATAAGAGAATGTAATCGATCAAGCCCGACGAAACACAAATATGATTCGCCAATAGTAACTCGGCGAAACACAAGTGTGTTTCGCCAATTCTGGTCTCGCCGAATCTGATTCACTGGCCCATAGGTGTTTCGCCAAAGCCCAGCATAGGCCCAAATCTTTATGCGTAATTATATATTAGATTAGGGAATCGGTTACGAAAATTCTCAAAACCCTAATCGCATCTCCTCTCTCTGAATTCGCTTTGAACCCGACGGCCACTCCTCTTATTCGAAGCAAACCTCTCTTGTTTTGATCACTGGTGGTTAGTGTTTTTGTCTTTTGTTATTGTTACATACATAAGATAATGGATGATGTTTTCTATGTTAATTGATCTCTGACATTTGCACATGATTTAATTTAGAAGTAAGGCTTGCATGTGCGGCAGTAAATAAACGAAATAGAGCATGCTTTTAATCGGTCCAATAGCTTACTGGCATGGCATAAAAATGGTCACACTTGTCGACCATTGATGAATTATGTTATAATGGAACTGCTGATTTATTTATAATTTTGGTCTTGCAATGATTTGCTAGTTTGGATGTTGCATATAAATGAATTGACTAAATGATTTCTTTGATAATGATGAAACCGATAACAGTGAATATGGCCTTGGATTATTTAGGAGGTGTTGATATTGGGGTCCAATGGGGGTTGGCGGTAGGAGATAAGTGCCGGCCATCATACTGCTCTTGCACATGACTTGTAGGTAGTTATCAATTGTGGGTTAGTGTTGGATTGGGTGTTATGGGCGGCTAGCAAAAAAATATAAAATAAAATAAAATACATGGGTTACTAAATCAAAGATGCAGGAGGCCATGTGAGTGTTGGGCGGTTGGTGGATGGCCATTGGATGTGGGCTTGGCCCAGTAATATTAAGAACCGAACAAGGAGGGTGGCGGCTACTTTGTTTACATAAGGCCATTCCACTTTGTTGACTATATTATTCTTGGGCGGCCACATATTTTTATTGGTCGTAGTGGGCGGCCCAATGGTTGATTTAGGAATTTATTTTTGTTAATGTTGTGAATTGACGAAACAAAAACTTGTACCGACGAATCACCGGTTGGCGAAACTGGATTTTTGTTTCGCCAAGGGGTGGTTGACGAAATGGAGTGGATGTTTCGCCAAGGGTAGTTGGCGGAACAGAATGTGCTTTGCCAAAAAGTGTGTATTGCCAAATGTATAACCTGCCCTGTAACCCAGTCTAATCCTGTTAAATATTAACTGAGATATCTAACTGCTGTTATGTTAAGTGATGCGCATGACTTTTATGATATTGGATACATGCTAGTACTTCTGTGATTATACCTATACGCGAACAACTTGGATACAAACTGATTATGTATACGTGCGTGTTTAGGACGTGATTGATTAACTGTGAGCACTTATTTAGCATACCGAGCAAACCAAGGTGAGTTCACACCCTTACTAAGGCATGGGATTCCCAAGGGCTTGGGAATGGGATTGAAGGAATGAGATTGACTAGATTCGTACATACACTGTTACTAGACTACCATACCATCGTCCTCGGTTGTGCAGGACACATACGTAAAACCTACGTATACTTATGCTACTCGCTATCCTCGGTTGTGAAGGATACTCACGTAAAACCTACGTGAACTTATACTTACTACTGCCTCGGTTGGGTCAGGCACTTACGTAAAACCTACGTAAACCCCCGCGTACTCCTATCCTCGGTTGTGAAGGATACTTACGTAAAACCTACGTAAACCCCATACGCGCTACTGTTCTCGGTTGTGAGGAACACTTATGGTTACGCATAGTCTAGTGGATTAATAACATGGGAAGCCCCCACCAAAAGAAATCTATAACGGCCCAGTAAAGCCACATGTTACATACGAACTTACTGTTATGCTTTTACTTACTGTGAACTCGCTCAACTAGTCGTTGACTCTCTGCTGCATGCCTTGCAGGACCTTAGGTACTTATGGAGCTTGCACTAGGAAGGAGCAGGTCGTTGTGGAGCATGGATCGTGGATGCCATGTTAAAACGTTTAAACAATCAAACTTAACATTACTTTGGGTTTACATTTACATACTTTGGATTTTCATTATTACGCTTCCGCTATTGATACTATGTTTGGTTTAGAGCATCAATTGTATTGAATTGGGTTTTACGAACTATCTTTTTATATTATGCTATGTTCAATATGATTGATGGCTTGATCCTGGTCATGTCACGCCTCCAAGTGGTGGTACTCCGCGTGTGGATTTTGGGGGTGTGACAGATTGTTATCAGAGCCATTGGTTATAGAGAACTTGGTTTTAATATGAGAAAACATTTTTATTAAAACCGGACTATAACCAGAACAGTGCTCTCAACGATCCACAACGACGCTTCGCTCCACGTGCAAGACTCGACATCCTAGGTAATAAGGTTTATGTTTATTGCCTACATGCTAGAATTGCATAGAACTTTGCTCGTAGTATGCTTAGATTACATTGCTCACTACTTGTTATTGCTTGAACACACTTGTGTGCTTACACTCTTCTGTCATCGCCCTACTCGCGAACCATTCTTACTTACACTACCTTTACTATGAAGATCATGTCCGGACGTGTGAACATGACTCGAGCTCAGTTGACGGCTCTCATTAACGAACAAGTTGCTGCGGCGCTTGCAGCCGCACAAGCAGGAGGTATAACCTGCTATTCCAAACCTGTCCTAGGATGTTAGATCCTACTCTCGTGACCCAACTCTCGCGCTTAACCTTGACCTATCTTTCTCGCGCAACGGGTCAGAACGCACAGCAACCTGTCTGCAAATTCAAGAACTTCATGGACTGTCGTCCAAGCACATTCAGTGGCACAGAAGGAGCAGTGGGACTACTCCATTAGTTTGGGAAGCTCGAGTCAGTATTCGAGATGTGTGAATGCCCTGAGGCATGCAGGGTCAAGTACGCCACTGGCACGTTGGAAGGAATCGCGCTAACCTGGTGGAACGCGCAAGTTCAGATATTAGGGCTGGCAGCTGCTCACGCCACCCCAGGAACGAATTCAAAGAACGCATTAAAAGGGAATACTACGCACGTGATGACATTCACAAGTTGGAAGTGGAGCTTTACCATTTGAAAATGACGGGGTCAGAAATTGAAGTTTATACGAAACGGTCGAACGAACTGGCCATCTTGTGTCCAACCATGGTGGATCCTCCAAGCAAGCGTATCGAATTGTACCTGAAGGGTCTAGCCTCAGAGGTTCAGAGCCATGCTGCATCGGCTAACCTCGACAATAACCAAGACATTCAGCGTCTTGCTCATCACCTCACGGATCAAGCAGTGGAACAGAACAGGCTGCCTAGTTGTATCAGCGCTATTACTACCGCTATCACTTCTGCTACTCCCGCTACTACTAGTGACAACAAGCGGAAATGGGATGGGTATTCCAGCAGGGGTCCCGCTACCGTTCAGTCTCAAGCACAGCAGCAACGCAAGAATAGTAATCACCAGAGCCGAGTCAGCCAACTTCTGGTGATTTGGGGCAGGGTGGATATCGGGGAATTTACCCAATGTGTAACCAATGCAACAGACACCACGGTGGTTAGTGCAACGAGGGACATTGCCAGAGGTGTCTCAAGATGGGCCATGAAGCTAAGGATTCAGGAGCCCACGGCCTGCAAATCAGAATCTCCAGCAGCAACAGCAAGCAGAAATCCTATGCAAGAAAAAGATTGTTCGTATTCTCCGTTCTGGTCAAGAACCTCTCGAAGTTCAAGGCGACAAGAGTGGTGCTGTGGTTAGCATCACCTCTTTCTTGAAGGCTCAGAAATGTTTGCGGAAGGGTCACACCGCAATTTTGGCTCTCGTTACTGACGCATCAACGAAAGAAAAGAAGTTGGAAGACCATCCAGTTGTACGCGACTTTCCTCAGGTGTTTCCTAAAGATTTACCTGGTCTACCGCCTCATCGTCAGGTCGAATTTCAAATCGAGCTCGCTCCAGGAGCAGCACCCATAGCTCGAGCACCGTATCGTTTAGCTCCAACCAAATTGGAAGAACTGTCAAAGCAGCTACAAGAGCTCTGGGAAAGGGGATTTATTCGTCCAAGCTCTTCGCCTTGGCGAGCTCCAGTGTTATTCGTGAAAAAGAAGGACGGTACCTTCAGGATGTGCATAGACTACCGGGAACTCAACAAGGTCACAGTGAAGAACCGTTATCCTCTCCCACGCATCGACGATTTATTCGACCAGTTGCAAGGGTCGAGTTACTATTCCAAGATTGATCTAAGGTCAGGTTACCATCAGCTGAGAGTCCGAGATGAGGACGTCTCTAAAACTGCATTCAGAACTCGCTACGGCCATTACGAGTTTCTGGTCATGCCATTCGGGCTTACGAACGCGCCTGCAGTCTTCATGGATCTTATGAACAGGGTGTGCAAACCTTATCTTGACAAGTTCGTCATTGTCTTCATCGACGACATTCTGATCTACTCCAAGAGTCAGGAGGAACACGAGCAGCACTTACGTCTTATCTTGGAACTTCTTCGAAAGGAGCAACTGTACGCAAAGTTTTCAAAATGCGACTTCTGGCTTCGTGAAGTCCACTTCTGAGGCCATGTGGTGAACAGGGATGGGATCCATGTCGATCCATCCAAGGTAGATTCGATCAGGAACTGGCCTGCACCGCATACACCAACAGAAATACGCCAATTCTTGGGTTTGGCGGGATACTACAGGCGGTTTATCAAAGACTTCTCCAAGATCGCGCAGCCGCTTACTATGCTGACACAGAAAGGTGTCGTTTACAGATGGGGTAATACGCAGGAAACTGCTTTTCAGTACCTGAAGGATAGACTATGCAGCGCACCTATCCTCTCACTGCCCGAGGGCACGGATGACTTCGTGGTTTATTGTGACGCATCGATACAGGGGCTTGGTTGAGTATTGATGCAGCGGGATAAAGTTATTGCCTACGCCTCTCGGCAACTCAAGGTTCATGAACGGAACTACACGACGCACGATTTAGAGCTGGGAGCTGTTGTTTTCGCGCTTAAGATAAGGCGACACTACCTGTACGGTACCAAGTGCACGATTTACACCGATCACAGGAGTCTCGAGCATATTTTTAAGCAGAAGGAATTGAACATGCGTCAACGACGATGGGTCGAGCTGCTTAACGATTACGAATGCGCTATCAAGTACCATCCAGGAAAAGCCAATGTTGTGGCTGACGCCCTTAGTCGGAAAGACACCTTACCGAAGCGCGTGCGAGCGCTACAACTTACTATTCAGTCCAGTCTTCCTGCACAGATACGAACTGCTCAGATGGAAGCATTGAAATCCGAAAACGTCAAAGCTGAAGCTTTATGCGGCTCAAGGCAACGAATGGAACAAAAGGAAGACGGTGCATACTATGTAACGGGGCGAATTTGGGTCCCACTATATGGCGGTTTACGAGAGCTTGTGATGGACGAAGCACACAAGTCTCGCTACTCGGTACATCCAGGGTCGGATAAAATGTACCACGATCTCAAAACTACATATTGGTGGCCTGGTATGAAGGCTCACATCGCTACTTACGTCAGCAAGTGCTTGACCTGTGCAAGAGTCAAGGTTGAATATCAGAAACCAGCGGGTCTACTGCAACAACCCAGGATACCATAGTGGAAATGGGAAGAAATTACCATGGATTTTGTTACTGGCCTGCCTAGATCCCAGCGTGGGAATGATACTATATGGGTGATCGTGGATCGACTCACCAAGCCTGCACACTTCCTGGCTATAAAGGAAACGGATAAGTTCTCCACTCTTGCAGACATCTATCTTAAGGAAGTTGTTTCGAGGCACGGGGTGCCCATCTCCATCATTTCGGATCGGGATGCACGATTCACGTCAGAGCTATGGCAAGTGATGCATAAATCTTTCGGCTCACGATTAGGCATGAGCACAGCGTATCACCCTCAGACGGATGGGCAGTCTGAGCGAACGATCCAAACTCTTGAAGACATGCTTCGGGCATGTGTTATCGATTTCGGCAACGGCTGGGAAAAGCATCTCCCGTTAGTGGAGTTTTCGTATAATAACAGTTATCACACCAGCATACAAGCCGCTCCATTCGAGGCATTGTACGGACGTAAATGCCGGTCACCTCTCTGTTGGGCAGAGGTGGGGGATAGTCAGATTACGGGTCCAGAGATTGTAGTAGACGCCACAGAAAAGATTGCACAGATACGACAACGCATGGCGGCAGCACGCGACCGTCAGAAAGCCTACGCGGATAAGCGTAAGAAGCCATTGGAATTTCAGGTCGGGGACCGGGTTTTACTTAAAATCTCACCCTGGAAGGGTGTGGTTCGATTTGGTAAACGAGGCAAACTCAATCCACGGTATGTTGGACCGTTCGAAATCACTGAAAGAATAGGACCAGTAGCCTACAGACTGAACTTACCAGCTGAACTCGGTGCAGTTCACAATGTATTTCACGTGTCGAATCTGAAGAAGTGCCTGTCAGATGAGACCCTCATAATTCCTTTTAAGGAACTCACTATCGATGAGCGGTTGCAGTTCGTCGAGGAACCAGTTGAAATCACGGACTGGGATGTTAAGGTCCTCAAAAGCAAGAGAATCCCTCTTGTTCGAGTTCGTTGGAACTCCCGTAGTGGCCCAGAGTACACTTGGGAACGCGAAGACCAAATGAAAGAAAAGTATCCACAGTTATTCGAAACCAATGCAACCACTACTGAGGCTGAAGCTACTACTGCGGAATTTCGGGACGAAATTCCAGATCAACCGGGGGAGGATGTGACACCCCAGGAAAATCAGTGAACGATGCAACCTATCTAGCTTCCTCAGTAGGTACGTACCAAATTTCGGGACGAAATTTCTTTCAAGTTGGGGATAATGTGACAACTCGAGTTTCCGTCTTTCACTCTTGCATTTATTGCACGTTGACTTTGACTGTTGACTTTGACTATTTATTGTTTGACTTGTAATGTAAGTGTGGTGATATAATAAAGTGTTTTGATTTCATGATTATGTGCTTGGTTTATTGTATAAGAATAGCATGAGACTGTTAGTAAAGTAAAGGGTAATAAGAGAATGTAATCGATCAAGCCCGACGAAACACAAATATGATTCGCCAATAGTAACTCGGCGAAACACAAGTGTGTTTCGCCAATTCTGGTCTCGCCGAATCTGATTCACTGGCCCATAGGTGTTTCGCCAAAGCCCAGCATAGGCCCAAATCTTTATGCGTAATTATATATTAGATTAGGGAATCGGTTACGAAAATTCTCAAAACCCTAATCGCATCTCCTCTCTCTGAATTCGCTTTGAACCCGACGGCCACTCCTCTTATTCGAAGCAAACCTCTCTTGTTTTGATCACTGGTGGTTAGTGTTTTTGTCTTTTGTTATTGTTACATACATAAGATAATGGATGATGTTTTCTATGTTAATTGATCTCTGACATTTGCACATGATTTAATTTAGAAGTAAGGCTTGCATGTGCGGCAGTAAATAAACGAAATAGAGCATGCTTTTAATCGGTCCAATAGCTTACTGGCATGGCATAAAAATGGTCACACTTGTCGACCATTGATGAATTATGTTATAATGGAACTGCTGATTTATTTATAATTTTGGTCTTGCAATGATTTGCTAGTTTGGATGTTGCATATAAATGAATTGACTAAATGATTTCTTTGATAATGATGAAACCGATAACAGTGAATATGGCCTTGGATTATTTAGGAGGTGTTGATATTGGGGTCCAATGGGGGTTGGCGGTAGGAGATAAGTGCCGGCCATCATACTGCTCTTGCACATGACTTGTAGGTAGTTATCAATTGTGGGTTAGTGTTGGATTGGGTGTTATGGGCGGCTAGCAAAAAAATATAAAATAAAATAAAATACATGGGTTACTAAATCAAAGATGCAGGAGGCCATGTGAGTGTTGGGCGGTTGGTGGATGGCCATTGGATGTGGGCTTGGCCCAGTAATATTAAGAACCGAACAAGGAGGGTGGCGGCTACTTTGTTTACATAAGGCCATTCCACTTTGTTGACTATATTATTCTTGGGCGGCCACATATTTTTATTGGTCGTAGTGGGCGGCCCAATGGGTGATTTAGGAATTTATTTTTGTTAATGTTGTGAATTGACGAAACAAAAACTTGTACCGACGAATCACCGGTTGGCGAAACTGGATTTTTGTTTCGCCAAGGGGTGGTTGACGAAATGGAGTGGATGTTTCGCCAAGGGTAGTTGGCGGAACAGAATGTGCTTTGCCAAAAAGTGTGTATTGCCAAATGTATAACCTGCCCTGTAACCCAGTCTAATCCTGTTAAATATTAACTGAGATATCTAACTGCTGTTATGTTAAGTGATGCGCATGACTTTTATGATATTGGATACATGCTAGTACTTCTGTGATTATACCTATACGCGAACAACTTGGATACAAACTGATTATGTATACGTGCGTGTTTAGGACGTGATTGATTAACTGTGAGCACTTATTTAGCATACCGAGCAAACCAAGGTGAGTTCACACCCTTACTAAGGCATGGGATTCCCAAGGGCTTGGGAATGGGATTGAAGGAATGAGATTGACTAGATTCGTACATACACTGTTACTAGACTACCATACCATCGTCCTCGGTTGTGCAGGACACATACGTAAAACCTACGTATACTTATGCTACTCGCTATCCTCGGTTGTGAAGGATACTCACGTAAAACCTACGTGAACTTATACTTACTACTGCCTCGGTTGGGTCAGGCACTTACGTAAAACCTACGTAAACCCCCGCGTACTCCTATCCTCGGTTGTGAAGGATACTTACGTAAAACCTACGTAAACCCCATACGCGCTACTGTTCTCGGTTGTGAGGAACACTTATGGTTACGCATAGTCTAGTGGATTAATAACATGGGAAGCCCCCACCAAAAGAAATCTATAACGGCCCAGTAGAGCCACATGTTACATACGAACTTACTGTTATGCTTTTACTTACTGTGAACTCGCTCAACTAGTCGTTGACTCTCTGCTGCATGCCTTGCAGGACCTTAGGTACTTATGGAGCTTGCACTAGGAAGGAGCAGGTCGTTGTGGAGCATGGATCGTGGATGCCATGTTAAAACGTTTAAACAATCAAACTTAACATTACTTTGGGTTTACATTTACATACGTTGGATTTTCATTATTACGCTTCTGCTATTGATACTATGTTTGGTTTAGAGCATCAATTGTATTGAATTGGGTTTTACGAACTATCTTTTTATATTATGCTATGTTCAATATGATTGATGGCTTGATCCTGGTCATGTCACGCCTCCAAGTGGTGGTACTCCGCGTGTGGATTTTGGGGGTGTGACAAGACACACGAGATATCAAAGTTTTCTCTTGTATTTCAGTGGACACGGTTACAGCCCTTGACCAAACTGAAAATGCTCTCTACAAGACTTAGTTCACACACACACTTTCTATCTTTCTGTCTAAAATGTCTAACTGTCTGACTGTGAAGTGAACCCATAACAAGACTATATATACTCATAACAGATTGTCTGGTCGAAGGATCAGAAAGATTGATCGAAGGATCATCTATCGACCAGATACCTACCGAAGGATCCACATATACCTCGAAGGATGGTATATCCTTCGAGGTCCATCTACATCCATCGAAGGTTATCCTTCGAGCTCATCGAAGGATATAAACAATCCTTCGATGACTCATCCTTCGACACAAACAACTTACAAAACATGTGTTAACTGTTTGGCCAAGTCAAACCAGGAGGATGGTTGACTTGGTCAAACTTACATCAAAACACATATACAAACCAACAAAAGACGTAAACAAGACTAACAAAAGACATCGTTTTATATCGTTACAAAATACAGACAAAGTACAGACACAAGTGCACCAACAAACTCCCCCTTGGCTGTAGCTTTGTCTCGATCTTCATGCCTTCACGTCTCTGACGTCCTTTCAACCGTTAAGTGATGCGTTGACCATGCACTTCCCGCATTCACAAGTAGATTGAAACAATACAAAGCCATCTTCTGAAACTTCATTGCTTGTTCACGATCCCTAACCAAGTAGTTGATCTCGTGATCCTTAAGGACAATAATATCCGACCTGGACATGTTAGTAATCCACATCGGATCTATCATTCGAAAGTTCTCCTGACTGTCTTGGAATAAGATCACCGCTTCTCCAGTATCTGCATCATAAACCCAGCAACGAAAGTTACCCAGAAAATCTGTCTTCATCTTCAACAATGGTATCTTCTTCATCAACTTTGGAGGATCATAAACCAAACGATAACGAGCAGTATTTGTGTCTGGATCAAGCGTAAACCCGATCTGCTCGTATCGAGGAAACTGCGGCTTGTATAGCGGATCCTTCCAACCCCTTCTTTGTTCCAACCTGATCTTCTTGGCGAACAGATCCACCATCTTGTCTTCGACTCGATTAATAACCTCCAGCTGAGCCAAAACAGCAACATCATAATAAGGAAGTGAAAGAATGCTGAGAAGAGTCCTGAAGTACTGAAGGCCGCATTCTCGCTTCACAACCATGCAGTGAAGCTCCTTGATGAACATCCAGCTGATAATACGACCCCGAGCCGGATTCTTTTCTAGATTCATGTAGTTGGCCTGATCCAACGGAGAGAGCGGAGGAGGATTCCTAGCTAGGAAATCCGCTCGCCATTCGTTCACGGTCTTCTCACGGCTTTCTTGAGCTGTAGGAGAATCTGAAGCCAGATTAGCAAATTCTGCTGTCTTCATCGCCACAAACTCATCATCAAGAGCATTAAACTCCGCATTATCTTGACCAACATAAACAGGACGTTCTGGATCCGAACCGATGAAGATTTCATCAATCGTAGAGAAATCGGTTTCGTCTGGAACTAACGGAGTAGCATCAATCATCTTCAAATCAACTTCATCCAATTCCTTCAGAGCTAATACACGTTCATCAGACATCTCTGTAACATGTTCTCCCTCTTCTAATAGTTCACCCGTGACTGGATGATACTGTTGAACAATTGAGGATTCAGGGAGATCAGCAAACGCTTCCGGTTCAAGACTAACATGTTCAAACCCTGCCGAAGCTTCCAACGATTCAGTCTGCTCAGACGGACCAGTAGTAGCTGTTGGAGGAGCAGTAGGAGCATCTTGAGACGTACCAGACCCACCTGCAGCACCGGATGCAGTTGCACCGGAACCTGAGGCAGCTGGTTGATCATGATTTGCTGCATCATCGTCTTTGTCATCGCCACGCTTTGAGGGAACGATGCCTAATGCTTTGCACCTTTCATTCCAAAGCGTACCTACTTTGTGATCAATTTTCTTGAAGTTTGCATGAACAGGCTTGAAGGCTTCTATTAATCGATCATCACGATTTTTATAGCGCTCCGACAGCTCTTCATGCTTCTGCTTTAACACTTTTGCCTCATGCTCTAACACATCACTCCGCCCTTTCATTATCTCAGCTTCCCTATCACGAGCCCTGTTTGCTTCTTTTAGTCTTTCAATCTCTAGAGCTTGTTCTTTTATCTTAAGATTCTGTGCACTAACAATTGAGACTAGCTTGTTGTGTGCCTCCACATCCTGAGTTCGCTGTACACGATACTCTTCAATCTTTCTAGTATTCCGAACGACTAAGTTACCCAATTCACTGATTTGTTCGATCAGGAAGTGAATTTTCTCAGCTTCAGACAAACTAGACAATGTTTCTGCTAGAGTCGGCCGTGAAGGCTCAGGTCCTGAGGAGCCAGACTGAACAGATGGACCGGAAGTACCTGTTGGACCAGTAATAACAAGAGGAGGACGTACGTGTGTACCTGAGACGGGAGTTACAGGCGGCTGTTGATCAACAGTCGCCGTGCGTGTCCCAGAAGACGTCTGAGGAGAAGAGACCAGCGCTAGCATCTCTGATGTAGTTAATTGATCACTGACAGGAGGTAGCTGATGCTCTGGAGGCGTTGAATGCTGGATCGAATCAGGTATAGGGGCATCACCAGCAGTTTCACCCATTGACCCTGATCCGTCCTTTGATTTCTTTGAAGTACGAGTACCCTGTCTTCTTGCTTTCCTCTTTCTAATCAAACCAGGAGCAGCAGGAATATAATCATCATCTTTGTCAGATTCTGCGGTTCTAACCGGTTTCTCTATACCTTCAAAGCCACGAAAATTCCCACGCTGATCATAAGCCTTTCGCATCCCTGGTGGAGGAGGATTATCATCCTCAGAAGACGAATCATCATCACCAAAACCTCCTTCATCATCAGAAGACGAACTGCTTTCATCCACCAACTTCCTCGGCTCGTCCACCTTACCTTTACCTTTGTCGGTCGTATCATCACCTGACCGACTTGCAGGACCACCATCTCCACCTGCACTACCACGAACATCAGGATCGACAAACACTCCTTGAACTTCTTCTGCAACAACATTCACATCAATTTCAGCATGTGTTGCAGCACTGGAACTGCCAACAGACTTCTTGCTCGATGCTTTAATTCCGTGCTTAACCCCGAGTTGTGTGTTAGCCAACGCGATTAACCTGGGCTCTTCGTCATCAGAATCACTTGCATCTCGACGCCACTTGTTGTTCTGAGGTGCCTCGTAGGTCGGAACATCGAGGTGACCAATAAGCTTTCTGACTGGATCAGATTCCTTATACTTAGACATAGACTTGAAGATCAGCAATGTACGCTCGTTCATCGGATTAACTGGTAGAACATCTGCTTCAACCTTGGGAAGATCCGGAATCTGATCATCTATCATCATTTGCAAGAATCTTGGATATAACCAAAACTTGGTTGACGTCCGTTGATCATCTGTCAAAGATGTAACGTGATATGTTGAACGGCTTGTTCAGAATTAAAGCCGTAAACAATCCCGTCAATTCAATAGGTGACAAATCGTATCCAGACCGTTTGTTGCTCAGACAGTGAATAAGAATATGCAATAAAAACTTGTATCGTAACGGCATGAACCCTTTGTTTATCTGATTTGCTAGCACATTGTCGCTGTAACGTAGCCTCATCAATAAACCACGCTGACACTGTAAATTAATAGAAGTCGAATCTTCTGGTTGATCTCCCAATTGCAAACGCGCTCTGATGGTGTTCTCGGTGATCACCACGGGTTTCTCAGTAACGAATCCTCTAATCACTTCTTGATTATTCACTGTCTCAACCACAGCAGAATTCCAGAATTCCTTGATCTGGGACTGGTAAGCGGTGTGTTGTGTAGTAATTGCATAGTTGATTCGTGCTCGATGAAGATACTCCATTATCCCCTTGTATTCCGGACTAACTTTGTCTTCCGGTTGCAGATACGCGGCCATGTTGTGTCTTGGCTCGGACATAGATTCAACTTCAGTCTTTTCTTTCTTAGTTGGTTTTGCCCGTTCCTTCTTCTCTTTCGGTGCCATTTCTATTCATGAAAAACAAAGACACGTAATGAGAAAATTGTCAAACAGTCAACAAGGATTTCACACTTAGAAAAATTTCAGTTTCTTGAAAAATTTCTAAGTGTTGTTTCCTCGAAGGATCCCATTTAGACATCGAAGGATTAACACTTTGATCGAAAGATGTTATTTTCCTCGAAAGATGAAAGGCCTTATCGAAGGATCAACTTACGAAAGATCATTAATTTTGAAAGATGTCTTGGTCAATCGAAAGATCTGATCAATCGAAGGATGAATCCTTCGAGAAACTTAGTATCCTTCGAGTCTCAGTTCGAAGGATATTTTGCAGTCCATCTTTCGAGATTAAGTGACATCATCTTTCGAGATCGGTGTGTTTTCCGGTGACACTGTTCATCGGAGTGTTTTCCGGTGACACTGTTCATCGGTGGTTGTTTTTAATTGTGTTTTAAGTGGTTTCCAAACCATTTAACATCAAACATCAAAACCAGTTTATAACATCAACATCAAAACCAGTTTATAACATCAACATCAAAACCAACCCCGGACACTAATCTTAACCCGGAAACTAACACATACACATGTACCGATCAACCCCAAGAACACACTAACATCAGTCAAGATAAAAATCTCATGTTACATATATATCACATTTGGTGTCCGATTTAAACAAAACCCCAAAACAGTAATCCAAACCCAAAACCCTTGACATCATGAACTACCATCCCATCATTATCATAAATATGAGAACAAGAAAAACAAAAACAAATGATCAGATGAGGAGTTCATTTTGTTGTTTGTTAAAGTATTAGGATTATCCTACCGTGAACTTTTGTTTTGATTTTGGCAGAGTTTCGGTAGAATCAGAGGATTTTTGAGTGATGAAATTTGACTGTTATTTTGAAATGAAGAAGATGACCCACTTTTATACTCTGTCCTCGAAACTCGAACCGCCTCGAAGGATCAATGACCTTTCGAAAGATGAAAAGGTGCTTCGAAAGATGAGCTTTGGGTCGAAGGATCCAGATCTGGATCGAAATATACCAGATATTTGTGGATCTGGATCGAAAGATGCCAGATATTTGTGGGGACCCTCGAAGGATATCTTTCGACCTGATCCATCTTTCGAAAAGTCTGATCAGCTCGAAGGATCTAATTGGTCAAATCCTTCGTTGACCAATTCATCTTTCGACCATGAGGATTGACTTTCATTGACCATCTGATCTTTCGAGGGCCATTGCTTCCTCGAAGGATCAGATTTTCACCAACACTTTGGATTTTGGGAATTTGCAACTCAAACCCTTCAAATTCTTAAAAGTTTTCAGAAACGACCGTTTTGAAAAATTGCCCATTATGAAGTTCTGCAAAGGTCAGTTTTATGAAGTATTTCGGCTTGCCAGGTATCGGATCGAGCACCAACATCAGTTAATCAAAAATAAGATTAAATGGAAAATCTTTTTGGATTTTGATAAAATAAAAGACAACAATTTTAATATCCTTTGAATGTTATCAAACAACATCACCGCTAATGTCGTGCTGATATGCATCAAACGACAAAACTGTTTAAAATAAGACAATAAAAGTTAAGCAGTAAATAAATATGTACAAACACAACAATATTTTTGCGAGTTTCTGGCGAAGAGAATCATATCAGTTCGCGGTCTTTTGTCAAAACACATTTCCTTTTAAGATTCTTTTACAGAAGCGGATAAGTATTCTACCACAATTACCGATATTGTTATCCACTTAAACTCAGCGATCAAGTGTAATCATAATACATTGAGATACATTTAAGGTATGATTTATACTTACCGACCGGTGTTCATCCACTCACGACACATTCCCGTATCAAGGTATGCACGAGAGTTCATCTTACTGGGGAGTATACCATTTATCATCCGTTTTTAACGTATATAAAATGTGAACAAGTCACTTATTTGAGTTTGAAAACCAAGCCCTATGTGATGAAATCACTTATTGATGAGGAACTTGATTTTCATATGCATGAGGGCACAGGAGCAAGTCCGTGAACAGGTCAGTACTTTCGTACAGCAGAGAGACGAACTTGTCTCCCGGATAAATGTGATATCTTATCACTTATTTGTTTGGACATGTGATTGTTTATCACTTATTGAGGTCGAATGCAGTATGAGATATGTACACGTATGTATGGTATCATGGAAGAACTAGACTTTGTCTTTTATAGAAACAACCATGATACCCAGATGATAAACAACATAAACCCCGAATATCTCAGAACCTCGGCAATCTATCAAACGAAATTTCGGTACCAAGACCATATGCCAATGAGCGGTTCCCACGCGGTTTTCAGTTCGTTATGTTTATATCTCCTGCATACTTTAAAATGATCGTGAGTCTACCGGTACATCATTAGTAGAGCTACTTATCATTTTCTTTTCTTTTGATTTCTAGAAACATGTTTCGACCGACCTCTGATGTAATATCATTTTCTCTTATATTTCCAAGAAACTCATTTTTGTTTTTCTATTGTTTTTGTGTTTTTCTGAATTTTCTCCCCCTTAAATGCAGAAAGTAAATAAATTAAAGACATATTTTGTATTTTTGTGGTTTTTCAATGTTTTTGTATTTTTGTGGTTTTTCAATGTTTTTGTATTTTTCTTGAAACTTTCTCCCCCTAAAATTCAAAAATAAAATAAAGTAAAAACATATTTTTGGATTTTTGGTTTTAGAAAAATATTTACAAAAACGGTTTCCCGATGTCGGTTACTCTTGCTTCACCTTTATGCCGTTTACCAAAAGTAAATAATCGAATCTTGATTTATCAAATGCTTTGGTAAAAAGGTCGGCACGTTGGTGGTCGGTATGAATGTGAACCACATCGATAAGTCTCTTTTCAAAGCAATCACGTATGAAGTGATATTTAATATCGATGTGCTTCGTTTTTGAGTGCTGTACAGGATTTCTAGTGATCTGTAAAGCAGCTTCATTATCAACATAAATAGGAGTAGTTAGGAATTCAAAACCGTAGTCCCGCATCTGTTGTTGGATCCATAGAACCTGGGAGCAGCAACTAGACGTAGCAATGTATTCCGCTTCACATGTAGACGTAGCCACACATGTCTGCTTCTTGCACTGCCAAGTGACTAGACGATTGCCTAAAAACTGACATCCTGCTGTAGTTGACTTGCCATCTTTCTTGCAGCCGCCGAAATCAGAATCACTGTAAGCCTTGAGATCGAAGTTATCATCCTTAGGGTACCATAACCCGGTGTCAGGGCAACCCTTCAGATAACGAAAAATCCTTTTGACAGCAGCATAGTGAGAGACCTTCGGATTCGCTTGGTATCTGGCGAGAAGACACGTTGGATACATAATGTCGGGTCTTGATGCGGTGAGATACATTAAAGATCCAATCATAGCACGATAAAGTGAAGAGTCCACAGCTTCCCCTTTTTCATCCGGAGTAATCCCGTGATTCTGTGGAAGAGGAGTAGAAATTGGCTTCGAATCGGACATCTGGAACCGGCTCAAGATGTCTCCGACGTACTTGGTTTGATGGATAAAAATTCCAGATTCGGACTGATTAACTTGCAAACCCAAGAAGAACGTCATTTCACCCATCGCACTCATCTCGAATCGATCTTGCATCACCTTTTCAAATTCCTTGTATAACTTATGGTAGAACCAAAGATAATGTCATCGACGTATACCTGTACCAACAGAAGATCTTCACCTTTTTCCTTGATGAAGAGGGTACAATCGATCAAACCCCGTCTAAACCCGTTGTTCAGCAGGTAGGTAGACAGTGTCTCATACCAGGCTCGAGGCGCTTGATGAAGACCATATAGCGCCTTGTTAAGTAGTAAAACTCTGTCAGGATGTAATGGATCTTCAAACCCCGGTGGTTGCTCGACATATACTTCCTCTTCGACTACTCCGTGAAGAAATGCACTTTTAACATCCATCTGGTACACCTTGAATTTCTTGAAGGATGCGTAGGCTAGAAAGATTCTAATAGCCTCCAGACGTGCAACAGGTGCATACACTTCATTGTAGTCAATACCTTCTATCTGACTGAAGCCTTGAACAACTAACCTTGCTTTGTTTCGGACAACAATCCCACGGTCGTCCTTTTTGCACTTAAACACCCAACGAGTTCCGATCTTCTTGTAGTTGTCGGGCCTATCAACCAATTTCCATACGCCCAACTTCTCGAACTGCTGAAGTTCTTCTTGCATGGCTTCCACCCAGGAATCATCTTTCAATGCCTCCTTCCAAGATCTAGGCTCTTCTTGGCTAACATAGCAGGCGAAAGACCAATCATTTTGTTGTCCTGATTCTCGTATCTCAGCATACAAGCCAGCATTTTCGTTGTTTCTGATTTGATTCCTTGTCCTTACACCACTGAGAACATCACCTATAATATTCTGCTGAGGATGAATGTTATGAATTCGGGTTTCAGAAACTGGAGGAATTTCAACACTGGTCCTCAAGTTATTGATATTTAAATTCCCGATATCATTCTGAAGCTGTTGAGTTGTAGAAGATGATGCATTTTCTTCTTGGACAATTGGCGCAGACACTGGATCCGTTGCTTCTGAAGTACCTTGAACCGGACGCAGTGCTTCACCATCATTTGCATCAACATACTCCTCATCTTCCGATGACAAATTGTAGTCGACAGCATCATTAAACACCTCATTTGAAATGAGATTATTGATAGAAGAAGATGCTTGTGAGTCAACAATGATTGGGCGAGCTAACTGAGAGCCAGTCGCATTCTCGCTTTCAGACAACATTTGAGCAATTGCATTGTCATCATCAAATGTCGGCAGATTAAATGAGTCGAAAAGACCATCATAATCGAACATCCATGGATCTCCAGAAGGCTTCGGTGGATTAGAATATCTTTGAACTCTTACTTCACCCCATTCTTCAATCTTCTTGGTAGTCAGGTTCCATACTCGCAGATTAGGAGTAGCATACCCAAGGAAGTAACCTTCGATAGCTTTGGCACCAAACTTCCCGTCAGGCTCAATCATGGTACATGGTGCACCAAAAGGTTCTAGATATTCCAAGTCAGGAGTCTTCTTGTGTAGGAGTTCGAAGCACGTTTTGCCATGTCTTTTCACTGTGAGAACCCTGTTTAACGTGTAGCAAGCCGAGGCAACAGCTTCAGTCCAGAATCGAACTGGAAGCTGAGACTCAACCAACATGGTTCTTGCAGTCTCAATTAAGGTTCTGTTCTTTCTTTCAGCGACTCCGTTTTGTTGTGGCGTGTACCGAGAGCTGTATTCATGAAGGATTCCTTTTGCAGTGCAAAATTCATCCATAACCCTGTTTTTGAACTCGGTTCCATTGTCGCTTCGAATTCGCCTCACCTTTAGATTATAAAGATTTTCCAATAAAGTGATCAAATTCTTTAGAATTTCTGGAGTCTCGCTCTTGTGGACCATGAAATCAACCCATGAAAATCTTGAATAGTCATCAGTGACTACCAGGCAGAAGCCTCCCATGCACACTCTTGTGTTTGACTGGGCCGAAAAGGTCCATATGCAGACGTTCGAGTGGCATGTTTACAGTGTTAACCTTCTTCAATGGATGTGATTTCTTGATCTGCTTCCCTTTCTGACGCGGCACACAGACATCTTGAAGTTGAAAATTCTTCACATTGACACCTCTCACCAGATTGTTTTTGACAAGGTGATTCATTTTTCTGAGGTGAATATGACCCATCCGTCTGTGCCAAGAGATCGTCTCCTTTTCAGTGGCTTTTGAAATAAAGCAAGTAACTTGTTTGGACTTAGTTATTGCTTGGCTCATATCAAGGACATACAAATCATTAATTCTTGGTGCTGATAAGAGAATCCATTCTTCGGGAATCTTGAATCCTGGCTTCAGCACATAACAACCGGCATCATCAAAATGCACGGTGAACTTCTTGTCGCAGATATGAGAAACACTCAGGAGATTGTGATCCAACTGTTGCACATAATTGATTTTGTCGAAACTCACAACTCCATTTGAGATCATTCCCTCCCCGGTGATATACCCTCCTTTGTCTCCAGCAAACGCGACATAACCTCCTCTTATACTTCGCACATCGAAAAGAAGACGATAGTCGCCCGTCATGTGCCTGGAAGCCCCACTATCAACAATCCAATGACTATTAATAGTTCCTCCTGGAGCCGCCTGCACATGCAACTAACTTATCAGTTTGAGAGGGGGACCCAAGCCTTTGTGGACTTGGGTCGTCCTTGATCACCAAGGAATGTGATTTCAATCACTTGATGATTAGGAAAAAGAACCTGTGGTGCTCCCCCTGATTGAATTACCTGCTTTTGCTTCCAAGCTGTTTGTCTTTTACCAGTATTTGAATTTATTGTTTTAGCATTTACTGGTTTTACAGTTTCAGGTTTTGCTTGTACAGGTTTTTCTTCTTTGACCTCTGATTTTAAGGCCTTTTCAATTACCTTTTGATTCTTTTGCTTTAACTTCTTTTCCCTTTCTTTCAAGATACGTGGGTCTTGTTTCGGGGAAACTGGTCGTTTTTGGTAATTGATTTCTTGGGGAGCACTCGTTTTTGACTTCAGCTTTTGCAGGTATGGGCAATATCTTACAATATGCCCAACTGTGCCACATTCAAAACATGTTCTCCGCTCTACAAACTTCGGAGAAACATGTTGATGACCAGACGGAGAACCAGACAATGAACTTTGTGATCTAGACGTGCTTGGACCTAAATCACATCCGTTGGTGTGTTGGGTGTAATTATTCTGATCATTTCGTTTTAAAATTCTAACTTGTTTTACAAAATCAATGTTAGATTTATCCTGAAATGTTTCAAGTTTGTCTGAACCCGTGGATCCAACAAAGTTCATTTTCTGTTCTCGTTTCTTAATAGGAGCTCTTTTGTTTTGCACCTTAGGTTGAGTAGCCTTAGACTGTTCAACTTTAGGTTGTTGAACCTTTGGTTGTTCAGTCTTAGGCTGCTGAACTTTAGGTGCTTGAACATTCTTGTTCTGAGCCTTCTTTCCCTGTACCTTACCCTTTCCGGAGTTGACTTGTTGTTTTCGCTCAATTGGTAGTTTTTGGTTTCCGTATTGTTTTCTAATTTGTTCACACGGAATTGGATCACATTGAGTGACTGTAACTTTGCCACTTTTGTTCCCCAAAAACTTATCAGTGCATCCTTCAAAAATTTGCTCAATTAAATCTTGATTTACATTTTTAATTGGAAAATCTTTGTTAGAGTAGATTTTGCTATCTCCTTTGAGCGTATACAACAAGTTATTCCCTTCAGGGCTAACTACAAGGGACTCCATTGCTTTTGACATTTCAGTCTTACTCGGTTTCACTGGTGGATCACACAAGATGTGATTCTCGATTGGAATATCTGTTGTAACCGAGTTAGACTGTTGTTTCACAAATTCTTCAGATTCATCGTCCGAAGAATCAGCATCCTCAACAATGGGAGGACTCTGTTCCTTAACACACGATGAATCTGTCACATTCTCAGATTCTGATTGACCCGAGGATGATGTACCAGTTGTGAACCCGAGGCCTGCTGCAAAGTCATCTAGACCAAGTGGCACAGTAGGTTCAAAACGGGGCATATCCTCGTCATCAGACAATTTGGAGTAATTGTGATTCATTGGGGGAGGACATGATTTGAATCCAATACATTTTGCATCCCCCTTTTTCTTTTGAACATCAATAATGTGATCCAATACATAGCGGGAATTGGAATAGCTTTCCAGTTTCTGCTTAATTGTCTCACATTCACATCGAGCTGTTGCTAACTCTACCATTTGCTTTTCAATTGTGTCAATAAGATTATTGTTAGCATGTTGTTTTCGCAAAACAGCCTTTTGTAATTCTGAAACATCATGTCTTAATGACACAATTGTTGCTTTAAATTCCTTTTCATTTCTGGTTAAAAACAAGTTAGCTTCGGTTGCTTTAGAAAGATCTACAATCAATTCTTGATTGTGTTTGTGTGTGATTTCAAACTGACTTTCCTTTTCTGCATATTTTAAACACTTTGCACATTCAATAGGAACAGAAATAGAGTCAGAATTAGTATCACATACCTGAGAAGTTTGACCTTCTACGTGAGCCATAAAGGCTGTATGAAAAGAAAAAGATCCATCTTCAGAAAAGAACTGAGCAAGCTTCTCGGAAGTTCCAGCAGATTTCTGGCAAAGAATAGATCTCCTCTTGCATAATGCTTCAGCTTCAGCCAAAAGCTCATCAACTTCCAAATCTAAAGCATCACTTGATAAATCACCAGCATCAAGTGATTCTCCATCCATGCTCCCACTATAACCCCAACTATCTTCATCTTCTGAAGATTCACCGGCAGACACGGGTTCTACTACCTTCTCAATCACTTTAGCATAACATGCTGTTCCACCATTTCCTCCTTCTCCAAGCTGAAGGTTCCAGTTGCAGATTTCATCAGCTTGAACGACCAATCCTCTGTGGGGATTAGTGTTTGTGGATCCAGATGCATTTCCTCCAACAGGAACTATTGATCTGATAGAATTGTTGTTCTGTTGCTGTTGTGGCTGTCCTTGATTCCTGAAGGGATTCTGATTTCCTTGCTTAGGTGGCTTCTGACACTCTCGCTTGAAGTGACCCTTTTCACCACAATTAAAGCAAGTGACAGCATTCTTATCAAAACCATACTTGGTGTTGTTGTTGCTTTCCAAGTTGGTTCTCCCCGTCCTTTCCATAAACTCCTTTGCTCTTCGAATTGCACTAGCAAGAGCCTATTTGATATCCATCATTTCAAACTCTTCTTTATCCACTTGCTGATAATCTTCATTGGTTAGATTGATATTCCCAATCTGACCTGCGACTAATCCACAATAAGCACTAACCAAGGTATTCAACATCTCCATATGCTCCTTGGCTATTTCGACAGTGACTTTGGAAAAGTTGGAAGTGTCTAATCTGATTGTGTTCGGATTGGAAGTGGCTTGAAAGTTTGAAGAGCTTCCATAAAACCCTTGCTGTTGCGGTTGTTGCTGCTGAACTTTGCTTGGGTCTAAGAAAGGTGGTGGTGTGAATTGCTGAGCTGTCGGTTGCACATACTATTGTTGAGAAGAAGAATCTGGTCTTGAATACATCATCGTGTATGCTGAAGGATCAAACTGATTTGTTGTGGAAGGTCCGGTGTTTGAGATGAAAGCTGTTTGAAGCTTCGCGTGTTGAGAGGCTGGTTTTTCTCCACTGATACCTCGTGCAATCCCATAGTATATCTCTGGATTTTGAGGAGTTAGTGTTCTTTTTGCCTTAAGCTTTTCTTCTACATCCTTGTTCTCCAATTTTTGAATTAACTCATAAACGGTGATTGTGTCTAGAACACCATTTTCTTTGAGAATTTCAAGAAAACTGCTCCACTTTGCTGGTAAGCTATCAGCAAATCTCTTCACCATTTCTTGTGGAGTGGCAGTGACTCTAAAAGCAAACATCTCGCTCAACAAGTGATGAAACCTTGTAGATAACTCTGCCAAAGTCTCATTCTCCATACACGTGAATCCTTCAAATTCTTTCTTCAGTAATTCTTGCTTGATCTTTCTAGATTGAGCATTTCCTTCACATCGTAACGTTAGCATATCCCACAAGCTTTTAGTAGTCGTGCAGTAAACAAACTGGTGGTAAATGTCTCTGTGAAGAGCTTGTGTGAGAATCATGAATGCTTTCTTTTCTAACTCAAATTTCTTCTTATCATCATCAGACATAGTGCTGTAAGTTTCTGGATTAGATCCTGCAACTTCCAACTCATTGTCAAATGCGGTGAAAAAGCACATCCACAGATCTTGACCTTGCCCCTGAACATAAGTTCTCAGCCTTTCTTTCCACCATCCCCAATCATTGATGTGATTTAGCTTTGGCGGTTTTGTGCTTGTACCAGTTTCACTGTCGTTCTGCATCATTGCTTGAATGCTGCTGCTTTGATTTGTGACCAATGCCCATTGATTTGCAGTTATCATTGCAGCTTGAGGTGGGGCAATAGCCTGCATCCATGCAGTTTTGTTGAAATCTGACGCAGATTGCGTGATTGATGATTGCGTAGCTGATGATTGTGGAGTCAAAGTTGTTTGAGTCCACGCGGTTGGATCCCACTGATCATTTGTTCCCATTTTATAACAATTAATATATTAAGTGAAAATTGATTTAAAATTTGAAAAACAAGTTTTTCCCTTTTTTTAAAAAAAAAATTTAATTTTCACAAACTATGTTAATATCTTGAATGAGAACAGACAGCCGAAAGATCCTTGATCGAAAGACCTGAAAAACACAATTTGTTAAACTCAAACAGACTAGGATCGAAAAATCAAAACTTGTTCGAAGGATCAACAGTGTTCGAAAGATCACTGTTGAATTTCGAACAATGATTTCGAAAGATTCTCCAATCGAAGGATCCTTATCTTTCGAATAATAACTGTAGATCGAAATATATATCCTTCGAAAAGATTCCTTGGATCGAAGGATAAACCACAGACTTCGAAGGATGTTCGAAGGATGGTTATCTATCGAACCTCCTTTGATCGAAAGATGATCTTTCGACTTCGAAGGATATCCTTCGATCTGTACGAACACAGCAGACAAAAGGTGACAGGTTGGTGAAAAGGTGATTGGTTGGTGAAGAACTTTCAGCAGAAGGTATGTTCAGACCATACTTTCTACCAACTCAGATTTGACCAATAAAATATTGCCTAAAAAAGAAGGTTCTTATCCAGAAAAACCGGTCACCGGAGTAAGCCGGAATTTGGCCGGAAAATTACCAAACTTTTTAAAAACAAGTTTTTAAGTTACCCAACCCGTCCTTGAACACACCCGGTTAGTTTAGAACACGTTTTTACGTCAAGAAAAGCAAGAAAAACACTAAAAACGGGTGCTAAACCATGTGAGTTTTGTCCAAACACTCCAAAGTCTTGTATAAACTCGGTTTTTAACAAGGAAAAGAGCCACGGCTCTGATACCACTTGTAGGTCCCCCGGAGGTCGAGGTTAAACCTTATCCTTGTTATGTTTAACACACTAGCAAGTGCGGAATCCAAGCTAGAATGCAAACCGGTAGTTTATATGAGAACACAAGCTACAAAGAGAAAGGAAGACATACGAGATATCAAAGTTTTCTCTTGTATTTCAGTGGACACGGTTACAGCCCTTGACCAAACTGAAAATGCTCTCTACAAGACTTAGTTCACACACACACTTTCTATCTTTCTGTCTAAAATGTCTAACTGTCTGACTGTGAAGTGAACCCATAACAAGACTATATATACTCATAACAGATTGTCTGGTCGAAGGATCAGAAAGACTGATCGAAGGATCATCTATCGACCAGATACCTACCGAAGGATCCACATATACCTCGAAGGATGGTATATCCTTCGAGGTCCATCTACATCCATCGAAGGTTATCCTTCGAGCTCATCGAAGGATATAAACAATCCTTCGATGACTCATCCTTCGACACAAACAACTTACAAAACATGTGTTAACTGTTTGGCCAAGTCAAACCAGGAGGATGGTTGACTTGGTCAAACTTACATCAAAACACATATACAAACCAACAAAAGACGTAAACAAGACTAACAAAAGACATCGTTTTATATCATTACAAAATACAGACAAAGTACAGACACAAGTGCACCAACAGAATACAAAATAAAACTGAGCAAAAGCGAACCGAACCGAGCGGCTTGGTTCTAAACCGAACCAAGCACGAGCATAAGATTTCCGCTCGATTTCCTAAATTCGAACCGAACCGAGCGGCTCGGTTTCAAACCGAACCGAGCACGAGCAGACCTCCGTTCGGTTCGGTTCGGCTCATGAACACCCCTATATTAGGCTCTAGCAAGATCGAACAACTTTGGCCATATGTATTTACATATTTGCCTTGCTATTGTGGTTGCTTTTATCTTATAAATTGTTATAACGTAACCAACCTAAATACCAACATGGTTTTAAAAGAAGTTTTAAAATATTAAAACAATCACATTAAAACAAGTTCTAAATTGATTTTATAACTTGTTAAAGTTTTATTATAAAACAAAGGTTGTTTTTGAAACAAACAATAACTAATTAAGTTTTGCAAATTAAACTAGTTTTTATTTTCCAAAATTATTAGCTTAATAGTTTTATATTAACTTAAAATTGGTTATTCAAAGTCGCGACAAACTTAGTTTTATAGGTTATCTAAAACTAATTGTCTAGTTACCATGAAACATTTATTTTTTACTTGGATACATGTTATTAATGAGAAGTTGCTATACATTCAAAAGGTTCTATTGGTATTTTTTTACTTGATAATGTGTGGTGGAATAGAATTTTGGTGTTATTTGTTTCAAGTGTTATTTATTGTTAAGCATAGATAATGCATTTTTTGCGCATAAACGGAAAACTGGAACTAGCATCTGAGAAATATAATTGCTATCAGCTAACTCAAGCTGCTCTAATATGTTCCCGCAAGCTAAACAGACACATCAACATGTAGTTTGGACTTAAGGTGGAAGACAACTCTCAAAACATCTGCAAACTGCAGTAGTATTTGTGGTTAACAAGTGTAGCTTTTGGGGGAAAATAATTTGAGAAGGATGAACTTATGGGTGAAGATATATCTGACTATTTAAGAAGGTAGGGATTTAATATAATTAATTTAATTATTAATATGTTATAATAAATAGAGATGACCCATTTTGCCCCTAAAGAAAAAGACAAAATAACCAGATTTTAATAGCCAAAAAACAGGTGATTTGATTTTTGGACCAAATTGACAATACAAGTGAAACCACAGGGATCCAGATTTAAAAAGTTTGAGTTTTGGACTAAAATGACAAAAGTGACTAAAACTCAGGGACCAAAATGACAGTTTACTCATTCTTTAATAACTAAATAAATAGTCTCTTATATATAAAAAAACTTTGTAATTATCAAAAAAATCTCTAAAATATATAATGATCTAATTACCCGTTACACTTAACTAAAAAGGTATAAAGTTAATGGAAGGGAATAAAATCATTATAAAATGTAACATAAGGATTTGATATATTAAAAGATTTATTTTAAACTAAAAGAGTTAATCTGACCAAACAATAGTAATTACTCTAAGTTCTACATTTTTTTTTCCGCAAGTCATATTTTTTTATCAACTTTCTAATCCTGAATTTATCAACTTTCTTTTCTTTTGAAAGGAAAATTTCATTAACAAGACGCCAGATGAGTCCTCAAAACAAGGACCAACGAGCCACCCAAAAAAGATACATCAATCCAAGGGGTACAAATACCAACTAGACCATTCTATATCTTTCCATCTAGACCTATTACAAACCCAGAGGAAAGTCGTATATTTAATGGTCTCCACAATCTCGATCGGCTTCCGATACTTGCTATTAAAAATACGATTGTTACGCTCGATCCAAATAGCCCACAAGGTCGTGTAAATAATACCTCTTAAAATACCTCTAGCCTTCTTATTCAGCGACTGGTTCTCCGGCATTTGTAAAACATCCGAAACATCAAACAGAATATTAGGGGCTATCGACACCATACTTCAATCCTATTCCACACTTCATTCGAATACGAACAACCTGTGAAAAGATGACAAGCTGTTTCGGTACCAACCTGGCAGAAAGTGCAGCCTGAATGAAGAAGATTAACACCCCGTTTTATGAGCTCAGTGTTAGTTGGGAGTCGGTTGAGAGCAGCTCGCCAAACCATGATCCTGCATTTGATCGGTACCCACACCTTCCCCTTAAACTTCGGAATCTGTATAGCATCGTATGAACTAAGCAGCAGGCTTTTGGCTGATTTCACGCTGAAAACGCCGTCCCCATCAGGCCTCCAAATCCAATTATATGGACCTCCCTTCCAATCGATGTCATGAATATCATTAAGAAGCTGAAGCAGCTCAGTCACTTCGGCTTCGGAGCTAGGGTTCGAGTTCCAATCCCACTGTAAAGTTTTGATATTATTAACCATCTTGATTCGCTCCGACACTTTAACCCATTTATTTTTGCCATAAGTATCATTCTTTAATCAACTTTTTTAATCCTGAATAATAATAAAATAATTAAAAATCAACCTTTTTTTTCTCTATCCATCAATCTATCTTTCTCAAAATCTGGAATCTCATACTTTCTCTGATGAATACATACCCACAACCAGTTGTCGACATTATTCACTCTCTCTTTCTCTCTCTACATTTCTAGAGAGAGAGGAAAAAAAAAAACCAAACCCAAATAAACTCCTCTTCCAGTCTTCCTGCACTCTTACTGCCACCCCACACACACTCTCTCTCTACAATGGACAAGTCCCCTCTCTTCCTCTCTCTCCTCCTCCTTCTCTCCACCCTCATCTCTACCACAACCTCCGACCTCGCCGCCGACCGATCCGCCATCCTCTCCATCCGCTCCGCCGTGGGTGGCCGCTCCATCCTCTGGAACATCTCCCAACCCGCCACCCCCTGCACATGGCCCGGCGTCGTCTGCGACAACAAAACAAACCGTGTTGTCGAACTTCACTTCCCCGGAATGGGTCTTTCCGGCGAACTTCCGGCCAACACTCTCGGCAACTTAACCCAACTCACCACCCTCAGTCTCCGGTTCAACGCCCTGTCCGGTCCACTCCCCACCGATATTTTTAACCTTGTGAACCTCCGGAATCTTTATTTGCAAAATAATCTTTTTTCCGGTCCGATTCCTGATTTGTTTTCGCCCTTGGTTAATCTTGTTAGAGTTAGTTTTGCTAATAATAATTTCTCCGGTGAGATTCCAGGTTCGGTTAATAACTTGACCCGGTTGGCTACATTGTATTTGGAAAACAACGCTTTAACGGGTCAGATCCCGGATCTGACCCGAACCAATATCGCGTTGTTTAACGTTTCAAATAATCGGTTAACTGGGGAGATCCCGAAGAAGTTTTCGGGTTTTCCGGATACGGCTTTTGCCGGGAATGAGTTATGTGGAGGCCCACTTAGGGCGTGTAACGGGTCGGGATCCGGGTCGGGTTCAGATAAGTTATCCGGTGGAGCGATTGCCGGAATTGTGATCGGATCTGTTTTGGGTGTGATTTTGGTTTTATTAATTTTATTCTTTTGTTGTTGTAAGAAGAGGGGTAAGAAAGATGTGACAAGTTCAAAGGATGTAGGGGAAAATAAGCAAGTTGAAATTGAGGTGGAGAATCAGAATCGGAATCCGAAAGTTAAATCTGGGGAGAATGTGGATAGTTATTCGTCGTTATCCTCCTCGGTTGCTGGAGGAGGGGGCGGGGCGAAGGGGAAGTCCGGGGAGGTTAGTAAGAAGTTAGTGTTCTTTAACAAGAACAAGGAGTTAGGTAAGTTTGATCTCGAGGACTTGTTACGAGCATCGGCGGAGGTGCTAGGGAAAGGGACGTTTGGGACCGCGTACAAAGCAGTGCTTGAGATGGGATTCGCGGTGGCGGTTAAACGGTTGAAGGATGTTACGATGGCGGATAAGGAGCTTAGGGAGAAGATTGAAGGTGTGGGAGCAATGGATCATGAGAATTTGGTTCCTTTGAGAGCTTATTATTGCAATGGGGAAGAAAAGCTTTTGGTTTATGATTACATGCCTATGGGAAGCTTATCTGCTTTGTTACATGGTAAATCATCATTTCATTTCATTTCATTGTTGTTTAATTTTTTATCATGATTGTAAATTTCAAACTAGAATTATTGTGCAGGGAATTGTGGATCTAGATTCTCTATGTTTGCTAATGTGACTAATGTGGGTGGTCAAGTGTCTTTTTCAAATAAAAAGGTTGTTAAGTTGCTAGATCTGGTTATCATATGTTATTGTTTGGTAATGAAGTAAAAGTTAAGATAATTAATGGGGTGGTTTGAATTAATATTAATAGTAAATTGCCATTTTAATCTCTGAGGTTTGGTCAAAATTGTCATTTTAGTTCAAATAGTTTTTTTTTCCTCTGGGTCCCTGACTTTTTCATTTTCTTGCGATTTTGATCATATTGCCTAACTCAGTCTAAAAATCTGGTTATAACCAGAGGTATTTTTGGCATAGCTCTTGTGTAGTGATAACTAGGGGTAGTTTACAACATAATTTATAAACCTCATAATAATTTAATGCCAAAAATACCCCTGATTATAACCTAGTTTTTAGACTAAGTTAGGCAATGTGATCAAAATGGCAAGAAAAAGGAAAAGTCAGGACCCAGAGGAGGAAAAAAAACTATTTGGATTAAAATGAAAATTTTGACAAAAACTCAGGGACTAAAATGGCAATTTACTCTAATATTAACCAATTATCATTAACTAGATCTCAACGTAGGGTTAAGTTAAATAGAAATTAGATTTCTTTTGTTTTCAAACTATTATGGTTGTATTTATATCGATTGTTGATTAATAATACATAATACCTTATGGGGGGTTTTATTAATTTTATACAGGAAACCGAGGAGCGGGTAGAACACCGTTGAATTGGGAAACACGATCCGCCATAGCCCTAGGAGCAGCTCGTGGAATCACATACCTACACGCACAAGGACCGACAGTCTCCCATGGGAACATAAAATCATCAAACATCCTCTTGACCACGTCATATGAATCCCGTGTCTCTGATTTCGGTCTAGCCCAACTCGTGGGTCCCAATGCAACACCGACCCGTGTGGATGGCTACCGTGCACCAGAGGTAACCGATATACGCAAAGTTTCCCAAAAAGCAGATGTGTACAGTTTTGGAGTGTTGTTATTGGAGCTTCTAACGGGTAAAGCACCAACACACGCGTTACTAAACGATGAAGGGGTTGACCTCCCAAGGTGGGTTCAGTCCGTGGTTCGAGAAGAATGGACCTCTGAGGTCTTTGATCTCGAGCTTCTAAGGTATCAGAATGTTGAAGATGATATGGTTCAGTTGTTACAGCTAGCTATCGAATGTTGTGCTCAGTACCCGGATAAAAGGCCGGCTATGGTCGATGTGTCTAACCAAATTGAGGAGCTTTGTGGCGGTTCGAGTGGTTTGCAGCAACATGGCCCGAGCCCGATACATGACATCGTGAGTGATTCGTGATCCCTTTGGGATCTGATTGAATTTGTTGTTTTTTGATTTATTGTTTTGATTTTGGAAATGTTGATTATATACACGTTTTGATGTTGTAGGTTCTTGAGTAAATTGTAATTTGAAATCTCAATGCTATTCTTTGTTTTGTTTTATGTAAACTTTTGTTATTTATCTTAACTTATTCTTTTTCTTGTATGGAACAACTTTTTTTTTGTGTGTATATTTAATGTCTAGTTTGAATTTATAGGCTTCACACTTGTTTAAAACATATGCTTGATTAAAAAATTATAATAACAGTATCAATACATGTATTTAATTAAACAATCAGAATAATTGTAGTAGGCAATAATAACAGTATCAATACATGTATCTAATTGAACAATCAGAATAATTGTATAAGGCAACCTGATTTTTTTGAACCTCTAATTTCTTTTTAATTTATGTCATGTGTGGGACTTGAACCCAAAACATCTCCCAAACGCAAGTATTTAAAGATTTTGTCTCTGTCAGTGAACCACCATTAATATATGACAATCTGATACTGCTAAGAGAGAGAGAGAGAGGGGTTGGGGGGGAAAGGGGGGGGGGGGGGGGGATTGGGAGCCATGTGGGATGTGGTACACACTATACCCCCTCGCCATCCAATCTCTCACCCCTTCCGTGTTCAAGTCTCCCATAACTCTTCCTCTCTAACTCTCTCTCTTCTTTTATTTATATTTTATTATTTAAAATTATTAAAAATATAAAAAAAATGTGAGATCAGGGATGATTATAACATATACTAGGTTAGAACCCCGTGTATTACACGGGTTGATTAAATATATTTTTATATAATAAAAAGTTACATCTTTAATTACCCTTGTATAACATGAGTTGAATAAGCACGTGTACTACACGGCTTGAATAAATATAATGTAATCAGTTAACACACACAGTCGTCAAAATACGTTTTTGATAAAAAAAAAAAAAACTTTGATATACTATTTACATATTAGAACATTTTACTTTGTTTTTTTTTATTTTTCTATTATTAGGTTAAAAACTTATGTATTACAAAAGTCTATTAAATCCACTTATTTCTTCTTTCCCCATTCATGACCCATTGCTTTGTATCTAAATATTAGTTTTTATTCTTCCCTACTTAATACATGTAATCTCAATCAACTAATCAAAACTAAAGAGGAAAACAATTACAAAAAATGATATGCACTTTTCAATTTGAGTTCACATTCAGAACTAACATGAGGCTATCAACCTGCAAATATGGCTTGTTTGGCATTTATTCAGCGAAACGCGGGCTGGATCACTCCTCCGAGTGGATGTTGATAGCTCGGAATGAAAAGGGGCTTGCTCCATGTGAATGACCCCATAAATTTAAGAGATCCAATTGTGTTTGGACTACATCTCCGGTGAAAACAGAGACAATTTTGCTTGGGTTTCAGGCAGTTGCGTTTGCACCACATCCCCATTCCATTTTGCGAGTTAGTTGATGTCGGTCATCAAATGATAGTGAGATCCTCACATGTTAGGCATGTGAGGGAAATAAACTGAGATAATTAACTTGGTTAGTCATAAAGGATTAAACCAACAACAAAAATAAACTTAAAGGATGTTTTTAGCAAGTTTTAAACATTAAGACTGTAACCTGCAAGTTTGAGGAAACATAAAGGACGTTTTGTGCAATTTACTCGCAATATAACAAACTAAAGATTAGTATAAAGATTATATTAGAAGATAAATATAAATATAGAGGTATAGTTATAGATAAGCGTCGACTTAAAATATGGGATAACTTGATAAATTATTTTAAAACTTGTAATTTTTAAGATAAAAATAAACATAAATATATGGCAAGAAAACTAAAAAATAGATGTCTCTCGTATCGACACGTGTCCATCAATTGGTTTCTTTTATTATATGTATAGATTATGAGATGAAGGTCGGTAATTGGTATTCTGATTTGACACTGAGCTGACGATCTAAGAGTTGAAAGGTGTATAACGGAGATCCTACAACAACAATCATACCTAGTAAATCCCACCAATAGCGATGCTATTGGTAGGGTTTGGGGAGGGTGAGATGTAGGGAAACCTTACCCTTATCCCTAAGGATAGAGATGCTGCTTCCAGAGAGACCCCCGACTCCACAACAAGTACACTATAAATATAAAAATAGATATGTGCCAAATAGTGTAAGAAGTAGTGAAAGAGTAACATAGAAGAATAGAGACAAATATGTACTCATGGAACCACATATTGACATAAAATCAGGGAGACAGTCACAAGCAAAGTGTCACACCCGCTCGTAGGCGGAAGCGCACGGTGTGAACTTGATCGTTTTTCATAGCATAAGATATAAGCAAACAAACTACCTGAATAAAAAGCATGATGATCATCCATTCAACCAAGATAAAAGATACAATTCATAAGTTGTTTGAAGTTAAAAGACAACACAAGTTATAAAGTTTTACAAAGGAGACTTATTCAAAATAAAGTTTTAAACACTAAGGCTTTGCCTCCTATATCTCACTCGAGGATGAGATATATGGATCAAACCCTTCAAAATGGATGACATCACTTTCTTGACTACCATATTCTTCGTGATAACCATTTCGCCAAGATCCACTTAATTCCCTAAAATACATGTAAGTTTAAAACGTCAACAGAAGTTGGTGAATTCATGTGTTTTGAGTTCGTATTCAAATGAATCTTAAAAACATTTGAAAGTTCGTTATGTAAAAATGTGGTATGTAAAGTGTCTATGAAATCGTTGATCATTAATGTTTTGCAAGGACATTAATATGTGTGACGACATAGGAAACACTCAACCCTTGATGATTTAGCACCGATTCACTTTGGCTGTGACAACAAAAGCACTACATGCGGCCACACAAGGACCCATGAGTGGTGCTCGCCCGTGCCCAATAGATCTACCCATCTTGTTCTGTAACACCCCAAAAATGATTAACAAAAAATAAGTAAAAGAATAAATAATCAACTTAACATGGTTAAAGAAATATGACAAGATCATAGTTAAGTTATGGAAAAGTGAATTAAATTAAACACATAACAAACTATGAGGGGTAGATGTGAAAAATTTTAATTAGAAAGGGGTTAATAGAATTAAAAACCAAAATCACACACTCTGGTGTGTTTGGTTCGACCAGGGAAGGAGAAACAAGGGCAAAACCCTTGTTCTAGAAAGATTCAACAAATTGACAAAGAAATTCAAAGATAATCAGCTGCATGCTTTCAAATTTTCGATTATCTCATCATACTTGGTAGATTGGTAAGTTCAATTTCATGCTTTGATGAATAATGGGAAGTGGGTTTCAACACAACCAAGTGTTTATGCAAAAATATGTATGATTAGATGTAAGAATATCACTATAGGATAAGGTTTATGTGTGATTTTAATCATTTGAAAGACTAGTTGCATAAACCCATTTAACATGAAATATTAGAGATATAGAATGATGAAAAATTAGAAGTGATCATGAGTAAATTGGTTTATGATGAAGTTGTAGTACTTGAATCTTGGACAAATGAATGTAGGGTAAAAGAATATTATGAACTTGATTGATTGTTGATGAATTTTTGAAATGAACTAATAGGAATTATGCTTTGAAGACTTGTACTTAGTGTCCCACAAATACGAAACCCACCAAGTGTTTGATGAAATGTTTGAAAGAATAATTATGTGTAATTTGGAAAATAATGGAATGAAATTTGGGGTACTAAATGCATGAATGAATGTGTTGATATAGGCGTGAAGGAAGAAGGTTCAAGTACTAAGAAAATCGGAAGGCTCACAAGATCGAGGTATGTTCCGTTGCATACAAAACTTTACTTAATTTTTTTTGTTAATAATCACGAAGCACAACCCTTGTTATAATGATTATGGTGGTTAGTAAGTAGATAGCAAATCCCTTGCGGATTTGGTCATGTTAACGAAGGTTATAACAAGCTATGCAAATCGATCGGTTCGAGTTGAACAAGTCGAGTAAGAATAAGGTGCCATCCGTTTAGAATGGGTGGTCACGAATGCAATTATGGATTTATGATGTTCCATCCGTTATACGGATAGAATGAAAGATTTATGTTGAAAGCAAATAACCCGATGTTATCGGGTCTTAAGTGGTATACTTGAATCTCATTATGAGAGTATATGCCATATCCATTTAATTGGGTAATCGAATGCGTAAGAGAAATGAAAGCATATAAACGAATGTAACTAAAATATTGGTATTGTAAGCGAAATAAGTATTATGACTAACTTTTTAAAGCTTTGTTGTTGAATGTAGGTAAATCCTCAAATTAGGCGACTTGGCGAGTTGGAGCGAGCACGTGTTCATAATATGTCATACCAAGCGCTTCCGCTAGTTTGTACTAATGTTTTTGGTCAATTACTTGTTTATTTTGCAAAAATCTTGTTAGTAGTCATACTTTTCAAAACTTGATGTTATGGGTTTTAGTCGTGTCTAGACGAACGGGTCATGAACATTATCATTTGGAAGTTGTACAAAACAGGGATACGCTCGTCTTACGGACGGGTCATGCCCAAATTTTGTTAAAAGTATGTATTAGTGTTGCTAGTTTTGCAATCTTTAAATCGGGTAAAGTTGGGACGTTTTAAAAAGTTATACTTTAAATCGCCCTTGTATGTTATTTTATAAAAACGAAAAAGCGGGCCTTACAAGTTGGTATCAGAGCCAAGGTTTGAGGGATTCGAGCATATGATGTGATGCTTGAACTCAAACCGACGGCTCGTTCGAAAGTGTGCTCGCTCCTAGATCGCCATGAGGTAACAATTTATGTTTTTGGTAAAATACTAGTATGTGTATTGTGCTTGGGATAAAATATTTAAGTTAAGTACATAAAGGAATAAGTATGGGGGGCCATATGGGGAGTTTCAGGAACCGTATGGCTGAAAATGAACCCAGAAAATGGTCGAATCAGCAAAAAAAGAAAAAAAATAGCTCAGCAGCGTTTCAGCAAATCGGGAGGTCGTCGCTGACGGGCTTCCAGCCGTCGCCGACGCCCCCCTTTTGGGCCGACGCCCTAAGTTGCTGCTCACGGACAAGTGGCCGACGCCACATTTAGGGAGCCCGTCACCGACGGGGTGTGAGGCCGTCGCCGACGGTTAGAGGAAATCAAGTCCGCTGAGAATTTTTGCTTTGTTTTGGTTTTTCGTATTTTGAGTTTCCAAATTGTTCGAGGGCCTATTAAATGTTCGTGTAGGGTCTATATAAGGCCTAATAAGAAATATGTAACCACGATTAGTGGCTACGATAGAATGGATTCGTAAGAGTGGAAAGCGATGAATCGAATGATACGAGTTGAGTTATGAAATTTAAAAAGAGCAAAACAAATTCAAAATGTAAGAATGCGAATGAAATAATTACGGACTAATGAACTATGATATATAGAAAAGTTTATGATTAGTATTAAACGCAAAACATGATGTTGCGTAAAAGCTGTCCGCCAAAACTTCCATATTTTTCATGATTAGTTATATACACTTCTCGAAAGTCTCATTCGCGGTCCCGTTGAGTCTTAATGAGGCAAAATAAGCTATGTACGGATAAAATAAATGATAGTATTAGGATAAAATTTGTAAAAGTCGAATGTACGTATGGAATGGCATGAAATGAATGACGAATGTATAAAGTGGAGTTTGAAACGTATGATAATGAATAATGAAGAAAGTAAATATAGACTAAAGTACTTGGATATGTGAAGGAACCGGAATTGTTAATAAATGAATATAAAAATGATGAGATTAGTGGTGAAAATAATTTGAAGAATGTGAGTTAGATGGAATTCGTATGAAAATTCGGATGAACGTATGATTTGATCAGAATTATGCATTAGAGGCTTGTACCTTGTACTTGAATGGTGTGATGCTTATGTGTATTCTATGATTTGCCTTGTTATGATTAAGCGGTGAATATGTGCTAAATGCGAATCATACGAGCTTATTAGTAAAGGGTATGTTGGAATTATGTTATATAGTTAACTTGAATGATATTTACTATTTGTAGAATCAGGAAGCATTAGCATGTGAAAGTACGTGAAAGTGAATGTATATATTTGTATTGTTTGGAGGATCACATAAATTGTATGTATGAAATACATAGAATATTAATATTATAGTCTATCATATTTAGATGATTACATGTTCAAAAGTTTGAAGTGTGTAATCAAGACAGTTGACTATCTAAAAGTCAACAGTATAGGGATATCATGGAATGGCCATTAGACACAAATGTTGAAGTAAAGAGTTAATGTGTTATGTATTAAGTGATTTACGTGTTATGCTTGACGATAGTTTAGTTGTATGGATTGGAAATGAGATAACTAATAATGAATGTCTCGTCTATACAAAATTTGACTAACGAAAGTCAATTAACTTATGAATAGAAAGAAAATGAATAGTTGTGTGTATGCTCACATAAGTTAACAATGTTACGAATGTAATAATATGTAAGGATGGAAATCTTATCAGTTGATTCTAGTATGGATGGCAAACGGGGTAAGAGGAAGCAATGAGGCGAACATGAACATGAACACTAAAGGTAAGTGATTTCGTAATCACTTCGAATTTATCTACAGGAAGGTGTATACGTGTTTAAATATTCGAAATCAAAGTGAAATGTATAAATAAATGAGAAATGTTATGGTACGTTTTGTTGAAATTGTTGGCATAATGTTAAACCGATAAGGCCTCATTATTAGGGTAAATCGATTATAAATTTTAGTTGAGAAGTTCTAAGGCGGAAATGAGAACTTGGTAATGTTGATGAAAGGTATCGAAAGAATATTAGTTGAGATGTTAGCTAAAGACATTTTGTAAATAAATTCGAATTGAAAGTAAGTACAACGTGTACAACAATACTTATGTACAATAAGTACTAAGTGTGGTTAACTTTAAAAGGGTCAAATCGTAGAAGTCAGTAAATAATAATTATTTACAAATTTTGGAAACATTACGTAAGAAATGCAACGTGTAATATAGGATACTCATTAGTAAGAGACATGTTAGAGAATGTAGGTGAATTAACACCAAATACGATGAACGAACAAATGGAAATGGTATATTAAGGGATGGTCATGTATTGACTGAAGCTCGAGAAAAACACGAGAATCATCTCACTTATGTCCGGTCAAGCTAGTAAAAAGGGGTCTAACGATTCTTAAAGGATCGGATCAATATAAGAAAGACAGATAAGAATGAAAAGTTTAAACTTACAATTGAATGTAAAACAAACCTAAGAAAGAAGGGTGGGAACACCACTAGAAATAGGATGTAGAGTGTCGCGTTGAGACGCGCTACATGAATTAGGACATGGAATTAAGTGCTAGAACCCAACACTTGATGTTGAATGTAGAAGATTAATACGAAAACATATCATAAGAAATGACATGGTAAATGATACGACAGAAGAACGAAAGGTATGGGTGAAAATGTTTGAATCTGAGAAGTGGATTCAACCATGTAAGGAATTAAAGGTTGGATCCGTAAGCAAGCACCAATCAAACCAGTAAGAATGAAAGGTAATAAATTAAAAGTTCGAATACGTGAATGAAGACGGATTAAACAAATAAGAATAAAAACTAAAAACGAAACTCAAATGAGTCGTAGGGGTCAAATGGCGATCGCCGTTTGAACCTGATATTTAATGTTCGATTTGTCAAGTTTGTTACTCGTAGGAGAGCATAATGTTTGGGCATGCATTGTCGCAGTTTGGAAAGTATTAACTTCGCAAAGTATGAATAACGAGTCAAGGGATTTGACCCGCGCCAGGTATGTATAAAAGATTATATTTTTTTATATATAGGAGCTTGGGGCTCAACTAGAGAATGATGTGTCGGAATAGGATAACTGATTCACATAAGTAAGAATGTATTTACAATTGGACTTCCGAAAAGTCAAACGAAGTGAATAAAGTCCTTGCAAGTATGCAAGTATAAAGTACAAACGTGTACCTCAATGCGACCACAATAGGTAAGGGGTGTTAGTCTGACCCTGAAAGGTCAAACTGCGAAAGTTGGCGTAATGACCAATAAAATGAAGGGATAGTATGTAAGAAATGGAATGTACGATATATTTTAGCATGTACGTGAGAAAATTGTGAAAGAGACAATAGGCGAACAAATACCATGTAGGACACAATTATGAAAGGTTATGTGCTAACTATTTATTTATAGATAAATATGAAGGAATTCTGAGTGAGGTGATAGTAATAAGGCTAGTGGAAGGATGCTCACAAGTGGAAGCATATTTCATGAATGAATGAGACCAATTCTGGTACGGAAGGTACATATAAAGAAGCGGATCGATTCGGCACACAGATAACTGATCTGTACAATAAAGTCGAGGTTAGTATAATAAGTAGTTCATGCAAAGAGCTAATAATAAAGTGTTGCGAAGGATTAAAATTGAGGCTAAACTCAAAGTTGCAACTAGTTCAAGTGACGGTAGTAACCGTAGAATGATGCTTTATACTCGTATTAAGAATGAAAAAGTAATTAGGAAGTGGGTAGCTTTGTATTAGTATCCCTAAGTCATTAAATGTTTATAGTATACGTATAATGATATGCTAAGCCCTCATATGAATAAGAAGGTAATTTGAAGAACGTTAGTAATGGAAAATGGGGTTTGCTCATGATTACAACAATGAATTATATTGTGCATGATTCGTGAGTGGAATGAAATAAATCGATTCATTTATATTAGTAAATGTATGAATATGATACGCTTAATTAGAAAGATAGAAGCAAGCCGTAAACATAAGCTTGTACGACCAATAATATACATTGGAATAAATTTCAAGGAACGAAGTGCTAGTGATGATGTATGCTAGGAACCGGCATTATAAAATGAAAACGACACTAATAAGAGCTCTGGATCAGATTCTGACTTATATGTGATTATTAAAGCAATTTACTTAAGTTAAGAACGTAGGGACAATGCACACAAATATGTTTATGCATGAATGAAACTTTTGCCAAGGTCCTGAATGCATTTATGTTGTAGTAAGCTTGTGAATGGATAGATGAAAAATTTAGAGTAGAATTGATCTAATTTGTTATGTGTTCAGGTTTCGGGGACGAAACCTCCTTTAAGGGGGGTAGACTTGTAACACCCCAAAAATGATTAACATAAAATAAGTAAAAGAATAAATAATCAACTTAACATGGTTAATGAAATATGACAAGATCATAGTTAGGTAATGGAAAAGTGAATTAAATTAAACACATAACAAACTATGAGGGGTAGATGTGAAAAATTTTAATTAGAAAGGGGTTAATAGAATTAAAAACCAAAATCACACACTCTGTTGTGTTTGGTTCGACCAGGGAAGGAGAAACAACGGCAAAACCCTTGTTCTAGAAAGATTCAACAAATTGACAAAGAAATTCAAAGATAATCAGCTGCATGCCTTTAAATTTTCGATTATCTCATCATACTTGGTAGATTGGTAAGTTCAATTTCATGCTTTGATGAATAATGGGAAGTGGGTTTCAACCCAACCAAGTGTTTATGCAAAAATATGTATGATTAGATGTAAGAATATCACTATAGGATAAGGTTTATGTGTGATTTTAATCATTTGAAAGAGTAGTTGCATAAACCCATTTAACATGAAATATTAGAGATATAGAATGATGAAAAATTAGAAGTGATCATGAGTAAATTGGTTTATGATGAAGTTGTAGTACTTGAATCTTGGACAAATGAATGTAGGGTAAAAGAATATTATGAACTTGATTGATTGTTGATGAATTTTTGAAATGAACTAATAGGAATTATGCTTTGAAGACTTGTACTTAGTGTCCCACAAATACGAAACCCGCCAAATGTTTGATGAAATGCTTGAAAGAATAATTATGTGTAATTTGGAAAATAATGGAATGAAATTTGGGGTACTAAACGCATGAATGAATGTGTTGATATAGGCGTGAAGGAAGAAGGTTCAAGTACTAAGAAAATCGGAAGGCTCACAAGATCGAGGTATGTTCCATTGCATACAAAACTTTACTTAAATTTTTTTTGTTAATAATCACGAAGCACAACCCTTGTTATAATGATTATGGTGGTTAGTAAGTAGATAGCAAATCCCTTGCGGATTTGGTCATGTTAACGAAGGTTATAACAAGCTATGCAAATCGACCGGTTCGAGTTGAACAAGTCGAGTAAGAATAAGGTGCCATCCGTTTAGAATGGGTGGTCACGAATGCAATTATGGATTTATGATGTTCCATCCGTTATACGGATAGAATGAAAGATTTATGTTGAAAGCAAATAACCCGATGTTATCGGGTCGCAAGTGGTATACTTGAATCTCATTATGAGAGTATATGCCATATCCATTTAATTGGGTAATCGAATGCGTAAGAGAAATGAAAGCATATAAACGAATGTAACTAAAATATTGGTATTGTAAGCGAAATAAGTATTATGACTAACTTTTTAAAGCTTTGTTGTTGAATGTAGGTAAATCCTCAAATTAGGCGACTTGGCGAGTTGGAGCGAGCACGTGTTCATAATATGTCATACCAAGCGCTTCCGCTAGTTTGTACTAATGTTTTTGGTCAATTAATTGTTTATTTTGCAAAAATCTTGTTAGTAGTCATACTTTTCAAAACTTGATGGTATGGGTTTTAGTCGTGTCTAGACGAACGGGTCATGAACATTATCATTTGGAAGTTGTACAAAACAGGGATACGCTCGTCTTACGGACGGGTCATGCCCAAATTTTGTTAAAAGTATGTATTAGTGTTGCTAGTTTTGCAATCTTTAAATCGGGTAAAGTTGGGACGTTTTAAAAAGTTATACTTTAAATCGCCCTTGTATGTTATTTTATAAAAACGAAAAAGCAGGCCTTACAAGTTGGTATCAGAGCCAAGGTTTGAGGGATTCGAGCATATGATGTGATGCTTGAACTCAAACCGACGGCTCGTTCGAAAGTGTGCTCGCTCCTAGATCGCCATGAGGTAACAATTTATGTTTTTGGTAAAATACTAGTATGTGTATTGTGCTTGGGATAAAATATTTAAGTTAAGTACATAAAGGAATAAGTATGGGGGGCCATATGGGGAGTCTCCGTGTTCCACATGGTGTAAGTGGGTCTAGCCTATAAGTGTCTCCGTGCCGCGCACAAGCGTAATTCATTGCGTGTTATATATTCTTCAAATATATATTTGAAGTATAGTAAACCTCGTTCACATGTATAAGTATGCTCGGTTTAGTTGTATATATTTGTTTCACAAATATATATGTATATCTTTTCTAGATATAATAGTTAAAAATACTAATGTTTAACATCATATTACATTTGTTGTACATGTATAATGTCCTTTGTATGTGTACACTTCAACAAGTGTATTTGTGTACATTACTATGTACTTGCGTATTTATACGTATATATATACCATGTATGTACGTTACTTGTATATTTAATTGTCGGTATTTATGTCGTATTTATACGTATTTGTGTACATGTACATTTCTTGCATTCTTGCAATTTCAGCAAGTGTATTATTGTATGTATTTTTATACGTATCAATATACTTGTATACTTATGTATTTACACTTAGTGACCATTTATTTTATACTTTTCAGAATTTAGGAGTATTGAAATACATATTATCAAAGGTCTAAAAATATATTATTTCGTCAATATATATGTATATTTATGTAATGGTTTGTCCGATGTCCGTTTTGTCCGTTGTCCGCATCGCGTTTCGGGATATAACAAAAGCATGTTCATATATGTATTTTCGTGTAATTAACTTTCCAAGTATTTGAATATTTGAAGGATAGGTATATATGTATAAAGATCTATATCCATGTTTATACTTTCGAGTATTTAGGAGGCTTTCTTTATGTTTATGTATTTGTATTTAGTTAGCCATTTCCTAACTTCTAGTACATACACCTAACACATCTATACATATATACACAAGATGAATTCTCTAAGTTTATATATTTTCATCCTATATAGGGTCAGGACTTAGAGAAAACGGGGGAAAGTGTGGGAATAATGAGAACGATTATGGATCGTCAGATCAAAACAATCTAAGGACTAGATTGGTGCGGTGGCGTTATCGTAAATAACAACAATTTTATTAAGTGGACGCGTTTCATTAAGGGTAAAAGGGTCTTTTACCGCTCAAATTCAAAACGCCAACAAAAATGATAACACGCCATTCAAAACAAATAAAACGCCACTAAATACAAAACGCCAAAAATTAGTGATAAAACGCGTTGGAGATTACAGGAAGAGGAACAACATAGTAACTGAAATTCAATTATTAACATTTATTAGAAGAAATTCCCTTCTAAATTACGCGCCAAAAACATCATTATATAAACGACGTTAAACATCGCTTCCATAATCACGTCAATCTATCTTTCTGCGAAAACATCTTTTACCAAAAACGCCAAGTTTAACCAAAACGCCAAAAATGGAAACCATCGTTTGGTGGAGATACACTTTGGCAATCAGGCGATTCGTCATACGTTTTGACAACAAAAGAAGGGTGTATGTTAGGACAATCAAAGAAATTTTGAAGATGGAAGAAGAGGTACAGAGGGGTATCCTATCGCTTGGCATCGCTCTGGATAACAAATGTCATGAACACATAAGCTTATGAAAACATTAACAAGGAAATTTGGACTAATCAAAGCAGATGGAAAATCGGACCCAGTCATGACATCGTGGCGTTTTGATGAGGAAACAGACATGGTGACCGTTATATATGACAGCGGAGAGCAGGAAGACTACATGCTTGAAAACATCATGACAAAGCAGGGGATTGGGTTCATGGAAGAATTGCACAACGCCACTTGTTTGAACACAGACATGGACTCAAAAATGGTGTTGATGCAGGACATGTTCAAATGGAGGCTTCAGAATCTTCAACAATAAGAAACCGATGAAAGTGAAGGTGATGACATGGATGAAAGTCTAGATGAAGACTCCGATGAAGAAGACGACGGAAGTGATGGATACTTCTCGGATAAAGTACCTTCTGACGAGGAGTTTTAATTTTTTTTTGGTTGGTTTTCTTCTGGTAATCTTTTCCTTAAGATAACTAAATGCTATATTTCTCTATTTAGTTCCAAAATGCAAAAAAAAAAAAAAAAAAAAAAAAAACTACAAAAAGTTATTGCTTACAAAACGCAAAAAATAATAAAAAAAATATTTTTTCTTGTCTAATATTTTCTTTGTTATTGTATTTTTTTCATCTTGGTCTACATAACGCCATTTAAAAAAATGCCAAACTTGGAAGATGGGACGTCTATCACCCTAAAACTGATAAAGCTGGACAAAACAGTAAATACACACAGTAACTAAAAAGACGGTTACTTTATTACTATCATTTATTATAATAAAAATCCCGCCTAAACTACGCGCAAAAAAACTCCTATAAGAGAGAGGTCTCTACACAATGAATTGATCACACCCAGAAAACAAACGCCATGTTCCCTAGAAACCACTCACTTTAAACACCTAAAAAAAAGTTAAAAAAACAACAGATGGCAAAGCTTTCACTGAATGGATTCTTCTCTGAGCTGGGTATCTCTATAAGCTTTTGCTGAATGAGATGGACAAATATTCAAGAAAAAAGAGACTGATGACAGTGATATCTAATCATGTGAGCTTTGTTCTTGATGACTATATGCATGGCATGAAGGGATCAATACCAGTGTAAAATGCTATTTTGGACTCTATTATTATAAATAGCATTCAAGCATGAGTTGATCTTCAATAACATGTCATCAAACAAGAATATCACAACAAAACACAGGATGCCACTAACAAGGTTCGTCTAAAAAGACGGGTGTTATGTAGGAAAGTTGGCATCTAGCTAAGGTATTCAAAGGTTCAAAACGCCCAAAAAAAATTTCAAGAAGAAGAGGCTGATGACAGTGAAGATTTGGATGAGAAATTAGATTACATTTTTAATTTTTTTTTCATTTTCTATTGTTTTGTTATCTAATTATCTGTTGTTTGTTATCTAATTCTCTACTAATAAAATACATTATTATATAAAACGCCAAAAACTACAAACACCAAAACGCTATTAGTATGAAAACTGTGAGAACGAATGCTGGCAAAACACCTTGTTAATGTATTAAACGCCAAAAAATTGACTAAACGCCATAAAAAACATTTGGTCTTATTGTAATCTTATGAAAATATTAATGAAATGAATTATTAATGTGAGTGCATTTATGTCTATCGCCTTCGTCAATCGTACGCCGTAGCAAGAAACTGAACAAGACAAGGTCTTATATTGTAATAAATAGGGGAGAGTCTTTTAGAAGCCTTGCCTATAAATAGGAGGCTTAGGGTTATGATTTAGAACTTTTGGAAACTTTTGCAACTTTTGGAGCCTCGAAATTAGAGAAAGATTCTAGAGAGAGAAAGTGTTCATGGTGATTCAAGGTGCTTGTATTCTGTCATATCATCAATAGAATCATAATTTATACGTCCTTGTGTTCGGTCCACACACGTGCACGGATTCCGCACGTCACACATGTCGTTTCGCAATCGTTCGGGAGTTAAACACGGTCCTACAACGCGTTCACAATTAACAACGCCACGAATGCCAAAAAATTGACTAGGGAAACACTATAACGCCAAAAAAATTATCTATGTGACACAAAACAATTAATTCAACGTGACAGATCTAAGAAACAATAAAACGCCAAGTAGTTAATGAATATAATTAACGCCAAAATAATCTTTGACGCCAAAAATGAAGCAGCATGTTACGCAAAATTTGGAAATAAAAGAAGATTGAAAAGACAAAAAAAACCTCTCACGCCCTGATCATATCCCGCACCACGTGTTGGGCCAGGATGCGTTCTCACCGTTCTCACACTTTAGGGCGTTTTCTTCTGATCCCGTACCTATATATATATATATATACATATGTGTATATATATATATATATATATATATATATAGAATTGCGCTAAAATGAGAACCACCCCGAGTTGTAAGAACCGCGAGAACCACACCATCCGGGTCGCCGTTTACCATGATTTTTTTTTACAACTAGATGTGTGTATTATAAACACATCCGTAAGAAAAAATTTTAAACGCCGCGCCCGAGGGGGTAGTTTTTTACACCACAAGTTTGGTGTAAAAAAAAAAGAAAAAAGAAAAAAAAAATAAAAACACCAAACTTGTGGTGTAAAAAACTACCCCCTTGGGCGCGGCGTTTAATTTTTCTTTTTACGGATGTGTTTATAATACACACATCTAGTTGTAAAAAAAATCGTGGTAAACGGCGACCCGGATGGTGTGGTTCTCGCGGTTGTTACAACTCGGGGTGGTTCTCATTTTAGCGCAATTCTATATATATATATATATATATATATATATATATATATATATATATATATATATACACATATGTATATATATATATATAGAGGTACGGGATCAGAAGAAAACGCCCTAAAGTGTGAGAACGGTGAGAACGCATCCTGGCCCAACACGTGGTGCGGGATATGATCAGGGCGTGAGAGGTTTTTTTTGTCTTTTCAATCTTCTTTTATTTCCAAATTTTGCGTAACATGCTGCTTCATTTTTGGCGTCAAAGATTATTTTGGCGTTAATTATATTCATTAACTACTTGGCGTTTTATTGTTTCTTAGATCTGTCACGTTGAATTAATTGTTTTGTGTCACATAGATAATTTTTTTGGCGTTATAGTGTTTCCTCAACTTGTGTATTCATCCATTTTCCTCTGTTTTCTTCCAACTTCTTGCGTTCACGTTCAGCTTTCTTTCTTTCCTTCTCTTCAAGCGACCACCATTTAGAATTCTATTTATTTTCAGAATTAATGCCTTTCTGAAAACAAATAGATATAACTTGTTGAAACTGCATCGCTTGTTCACGGTCTTCAGACTGAAAATGGATCTTGTTTATGAATAAACATTCTATATCCTTGGCCGAGCAATTAACTAACCACATAGGGTCGTAAACATGTATCACTCTTATCTCCCTTCCAGCTCGATAAGTAATGACAGCCTCAGTCGAAATGCAACTGTATACCCAGCCTAAGAAGCCTTTATAGAAATCCTGCTCCATCTTCGGAACTGGTATATTCTTCATCGTCTTTGGCTTTTTCACGTAAAGAACAATTTCTTCAACCCCTGTCACTAGATCTACCCTTTGCACTCTCTTTGGGTAATGCGGCTTCCAGTGTCGGAAATTTTTCAACGATTCAAACTTTATGTATCCCCACATTGCAACATCATTCTTTCGTACTGGATACCTTAAAGTTCTCACTTTTGATAGCTCTTCGACATCCCACCATGGCAATGACATCACATCATATAGACGTTCAAAGTATTGTACACCATACTCTCTTCTGATCGCATAAGCATTAACATGAGGCAGGAAACCCCAGCTAATGATATCACCGAGTGAAATGCTATGATCTCTCTGATAATACTTCAACGGCCTTTTAAATTTTCTTTCATGACTGTCTTTAAACCACTTCTGCCGTTCTTCCTTCTGCATGTCTTTAGGAGTGCCATCGAAATTTTTATCTTTCAAGATTTCAGCGACTTTCCTTCTTAACTCATCCCGATTCTCTTCAGTAAAGAACTCCATCAGTGTAGGAAACTGAGAAGTATCTTCACTTACACTCTCATCATCAGTGCAATCTTCAACCTCAACCCTATCATACACATCAGCATCCTCTACATACTTGTACTCATACTCGGGTTGATGGTTGATGTCGAACGCATTCAATTCATCTTCAAAATCAAACTTGAAGTCTGGATCCACCATACGTGTCATTTCTTTAATCTCTTCCAATGTATACGTATGTCTATGTTCACCTTCCTCCATATCAGGTTCTATTCTCAAAATTAACTTTTCAACTTTTTCAACATTTTGATCATCACCATGCTCCCCCTTTCCTTCAGCTCCCCCTGTCTCTTCATTCACAGTATCATTCAAATAATCATCAAAAGTCCTTTCACTTGACTGTTCAGTCACTTTGATTCCCATACCACCCTGATTATCATCATCGTCATTGTCATCATCGGAACCATGACTGCTAGCAGAGAAGACTTTTTCATCATCGTCATCTTCCTCATCATCACCTTCTTCCTCATCATCCTCCTCCTCCTCCTCCTCATCACCTTCTTCCTCATCATCCTCATCATCATCACCAGCAAGGTCTTCAAGAGATACATCCTCTTCAAATATGCCAGATATAGAGGATATCGGAACAGGATTCTCAATAACGAGAGATGGAATAATTGATCTTTCAACCATTACAGCACTGCTTTCAACACCTTTTCCACTATCTTTCATTTGTGCGTCAATCTCAACTTGGTGTTTAGCCCTAAGTTCTTCAACTGCAATCTCTTCGAACTTTTGCTCAATCGACGTTCCAAGCATGTTTTCAACAACTTTGTTTAACATGTAGAACTCATGATCTTTTAATGCCTTCGCAGCTTCATGCTCTTTGTTTTTCATCTCGAAATATTTGTTCTGCTCATCTCTGCGAGCCTTTTCTTCTTCTAATTCAGCCACTCGTACTTTCAAGAAATCAATCTCTGACTGATCTATATCAATCTTCTTCTGTAATGCCTTGTTGTCAGACTCTAATCTTTTCACACGCATTTCGAGAATCTTTTCACGATCAGCCACTTTCTTGCTTTCAGCTGCTAATAATTTGTTTTCATTCAACACATCATCCATCTTCTTTTCTAACTTCTTTACTTGTTCATCATTTGCAAAACCAAAATCTCCAATATCTTCAAGATTATCCGGAGGAATATGAAGACCCTTGTTGCCAGAAGAACCAGGAGTTAGTTGAATTTGAGTGAGTGGTGGTGTTTTGAAGATTTCTTGAGTTGTGAATAAGGTTTGTTGTTGTGGTGGTGAGAGATGTAGTGGTGAAAGATGTAATGGTGATGGTTGTCTAGGTGGTGTTGGTTGTTTTGGTGGAGAAGGTTGTCTTGGGGGTGTTTGATGTGGTGGTGATTGTATTGGTGATTGATGTGGTGTAGGTTCAGGTGGTGGTGTTGGTGGTTTACTTGGTTCTTTGGATGGTTTCTTCTTTAGCACAATCTTCGGCTTTGTAATCCTCGGAGAAACTTTCTTTATCTTCGGAGACACAATCCTCTTTCTTGCTCCTGCTTTCTTTCTACTACTCGACGGAGGCGATTGAGATTCAGAAACATGTTGTGGTGATGGGACATATGGAGCATCCTCCTTTTCCTGCCTCTTTCTCTTCCTCAACAATTTCTCTTTCTCTGTCGCTTCTTGAACTCTTTTTAAACGCTTAGTTTCATCTATTTCATCTTCCGAAGAGCTTGAAGAACTTGTAGTATCTTTATCAACGTCATCACCTTCTACATCATCAATAACTTTCTCTTTCTCAGCAACATCAGTTTCTATGTTAGCAGCTTGATCCGACTCTAAATCGTCAATGTTTATCATCACATCATTAATATCAGCATCCAGATTTTCTTCAACATTCACAACTGGTTCCTCAACCTCAGGCTCATCAATTAACAAAGTCTTTGCCACTTTCTTTTGTTTCTTCTTTGGCTGTGACGATGACCCCTCACCCTCCTGTGATTTAGGGGTAGCCTTTTTGCCTCTCTTTCTTGGTTCTTTGACAAACCAGTCATTACGTGTGGTTTTGAACTCTTCAAGAGCCTTTAGCTCATCAACATAAGCTGCTTCCTTCATCTCTTCTTCATTTATCCAGTTTTGGTGATTCACTGGATCAGGATCAATATAATTCACATCTTTGATAAATCCGAAAAACTCTGCTACTTTCTTTGGTTCAGGATGGTTCGGATGATATCTTGCAAGCTGCTTCAGTGAATCATTGCTCATGTGTGAAAGAACTAATAGATCATTTTTTACATCACGTTCAATATCAAAATATGCATGATCAATCAACATCTGCACGAATCTTGGATAAGTCCAAGTCCGACTCATTGTTGTAATGTTCTCGACCATGTAATGAAAAATAATGTGCGAGAAGTTGTATTTCTTGTTTAGAACCAATGTAGTGACCATATTCATCTGGTAATCATGCATGGTATCATACCCACTTTTGCAATGGCTAAGAGACATCAGTACAAAATGTACAATAAACTTGTAAGGCTTTTGAAACTTTGACTTCAAGTAATTTCCAACATTTAGTGCACCAACATATCCCATCCTGAGCATACAACCCTTGACCATTCTTTCAGGAAACCTTGTTGGCGAGTTTTCGTCACCTGGAAAGTTCAAAACTTCACGAATAAGCGCCTCAGTAACAACAATTGTCTTCTTTTCATTGTGCTGCTTCACAACTGAATGAATTACTTTTTTTTTGGGTAAAGGGTTACCCCGGTGATTCTGTATATTCACAACCAAATAAACCAAGTAGTGTAGAGAGTCTACACTAGTTCAATCATAGGACATGCCCTATGAAAGTATAACAAGAACAATCCAAAAAACACACCCAAAAACGGATAAAAAAGAAAACCAACTAGACTAAACTTCTAGGAAAAAAACACAAAACACAAAACAACTAATCAACCGCCATCATCAACAACGCATGCTTCCAGAAACGTTTTACATGAGATTTGTACACAGGACGTTGATCCGTAAGAGCTTTCTGGATTGGAATTCTCCTCATAAACTCCAAGATACTGCTGAATTTTGCCAGTTCTGTATTTTTACCCACATCAAGGTCACAACAGCTGTTGTGAAGTGGATCAAATATCACGTTCGAACCCTGCAAGACAACACAATACAAAATGAATCAGCACTTAGAAAAAATTTCAGCATCAAACACTTACAAGCGAAATCACATGTAATGACAGAACATTACAAGCGAAATCACCCAAAGATGTTTGGAGCGAAATCACATGACACTTTAGAAGCGGAATCAACTATTTTACTTAGAAGCGAAATAACTGAATTGAGTTAGGAGCGAAATCAGATTGACACATAGAAGCAGAATCAGGTTAAACACATTGAAGCGAAATCACCTAACATTACAAACACATCATCTGAAGCGGAATTAGATATAACCCTCAGTTTCAAGCGGAATCATACTTAAACTCTCAAAACTGATCAGATCATGAAATTGAACATGTTAAACTGTTAATCTGTTAATTCCGACCATGGGGTTATGTTTTGTTTTCATTTTTACCCTCTGAAACTATCTAGATCTATGATTATACCACCAGTTCATCATCAAACATACAGTCTGTTTAGATCTGGAACAATCAACTCACAAATACATGATCTACACACTAATCTGACAATAGATGTTTGATTTCTTGTTCAGATTTAACAGTTATAAACCCTAATTCTAAGTTACAGTTCATAACCATCGCCGACAGACATGAAAACAAGTAAATCTAGGTCAAATCAGGTCACAATCTACCTTGCCCATCTTAATACTTGAGATTGCCAACTAATAACACCAGATCTAACAGAAATCAGGCAGTAATTCGTTTAGAAAACGAAGGTAATGGGGTTTCGCTCGTAATCGCCGGAGAGAGAAACACTTTGGGGCAGAAACAGAAAAGTGAGGTTGGAGTGGAATCAGGTGGCCTTTTATAGGCTGTCTGATTCCGCTCGAAATGGTCAATGAGTCTCTCAAGCAGAATCAGCTTTGAAGCTTACAAGCGGAATCAAACATGAAGCACCCATGAGCGGAATCAACTAATTGATGTGAAACTTGTATTTTCGAGCGAAATCAGTTTTGACTTTTTAAAATCTTTATTTTTTTAACATTTTCAGATTGTTTACCGACACACCCAGTTAAACAAGTCCAAGTTAATGACCTTGGTCAACTGTTCAGTCTACCAAGTCCAAATTAATGACCTTGGTTGACTAGATTATGAAGTACGCTAACTTTTTGATTCTGAAAACAATTCAAATTAATGAACTTTCGAACTTTTCAAACACTTTTTCACTTTTTCAAACATGTACCAGTCACAGTTCAGTATCTCCTGCTTACCCAATCCTCATTAAACAGACATGATCTGCACAAGACTTTGATCATCTGATCCCCAACGTCGGTTGTCGAAAATAAGATGAAAAATAAAATCTTTTTGGATTTTTTTTAACAAGATAAACAGAAATATGTACACACAATCTTTTTTGTGAGCGTGTTAGGGGATCATATCAGCTGCCGACAAGACACAAGTACCGTTAAGCTTCTATTTCATACCAAGCCTTAAACAATTCACATATGTCACACCCCCAAAATCCACCCGCGGAGTACCACCGCTTGGAGGCGTGACATGACCAGGATCAAGCCACCAATTATATCAAACATAGCATTTAATAATAATCATAGACATAATTGATGTTCAAAACCAAACGTTGTATATGTAGCGGAAGCATTAAATGTAAAACCCAAAGCATAAGTATCAATGTGTGAATGTAAAAGTGTTTAATAAGCATTCACATGTTCTTGTCCACAACGACCCGCCTCTCCTCTGGTGCAAGCTCCAAGTATACCTAAGGTCCTGCAAGGCATGCAGCAAATAATCAACAAACTAGTTGAGCGAGTTCACAGAAAGTAAGTTTATAACATAGTGCATAAGTATAACTAGTGGGGGCTTCCCATACTAGTGTGTGTACTAAAGGTGGGGGCTTCCCAAACCTTGTGTTTATATTACTGGTGGGGGCTTCCCACGTTTATCCTTACTAATGAGGGCTTCTCATTAGTGGTACTTACTAGACTAACTTCCGACCATGTGTTCTTCTTTACCGAGAACAGGAATACGTACTGGGTCACGTAGGCTTTACGTGACGTGCCCTTCCCCGAGGACAGTGGTACGCGTGGGGGCTACGTAGGCTTTACGCAGCGTGTCCTTCCGACCCGGAAGACAGTAGAAGGTATTGGGTTACGTAGGCTTTACGTAACGTGTCCTCCCGACCCGGGAGACAAATGGCAAATACTGGGTTACGTAGGCTTTACGTAACGTGTCCTGACTATCCTGAGGACGATGGTCTATAGTCTAGAGAATGCGTAAGTACGAGTAACTCTTTCATTATCAACATATCCAACCCAATTCCCAACCCGGGAATCCCATGCCTTGGCTGTGTGAACTCACCTTGGTTTGCTCGGCAGATACACAAATAAAAGGCTCTTGAACTAAGGGTGGTCAACCACGTCCTAACAGGGTTACCACACAAGTCAGGTTCGGTTCAAATAGTGCACGTATACATCATGGCAAACACGTATGCACGTAAACAGTCGAGAGTAAATTGAAATCATACTTGTGCGTTTCGGATGGTTGGGCCATTGAGCTTGTGCGAGCCCAACCATCTTGTACGATATAAATGTCTAACCCAAACAACACCCGGCCCAAACATATAACAATCAAACATGAAGGTCTCGGCCCAGATTAATAAACAGTCCAGAAGTTTCATCGGCCCAAACATAGTCACAATTTAAGAACATATTGGCCCAAAAATGTATAAGTGATCCCGTAATATAAGCGGCCCAATTATAAAACCAATAGTGGACTTGTGCGGTCCATCTTAGGTTGTGCGATCCGATCAGTTGGGCTGCCCGGCCCAAATAATGTAACAGTCAACTTGTGCGCTTGGTGTGTGCTTGTGCGAGTGATCTGGGTTGTGCGACTAGCCTTTGGGCTTGTGCGCTTGGACATTTGGGCTGTCCGGCCCAAAATACAGCCTTGTGCGACCAGGCTGCCCTTGTGCGACTGGGCTGCACTTGTGTGATTGGACCAGTTTGTGCGAGTGGCTTGTATGATCAGCCTAGTTGTGCGATTGGACTTCTTGTACACCAAGAAGTCTTGTGCGATCGGTTTAACTAATTCCCATGATTTAAGCATATTAGTTACAATTACTAGTCAAATCAATTACTAGGTTTCCAAACTTATCATATCAATTAACACATTTCCATCAAATCATTTAACACTAAACAGATCAAACAGGGAATTACATCATGAATTAGTATGAACTCCAAGATCATAACATAAACTATTATCTAGTGATTCGTATGAACATGCAGCCGAGAAACATCAATTAATCCGATTCACTTAGCACATTTACCAGCTACAAACTGATTAAATCACATATACATATGGCCGATTACCATCATACAATCACCTATATCCGATTCATGAGCAAACCGATTACATGAACATTATCTATTATTGATCCAATCTAAAATTATCATACACAACCTGTTAACAAGACTCCTTCGGTATCAAGCAATCATATTCGAAAACATCAACACACACACAAACAAATACAAACATATCAAATACTAACCGGATTAGAGGAGAAGAGAGGGTGATCCGAAGAGTGGATGCTCTTGCCGTCGGGTTCCAAGCAAACGAGAGAGAGAAAGACTAGGGTTCTTGGTGTGTGTTCTTGTGTTGTGTAACAAATGAGAAAAGAGCAAGTCCCTAAGGTGTTTACACGGTTTAGAGGGAGTGGGCCGATTCTACCTTGGGCCGCCTTTAAGTCCAATATCAAGTGTACAAGAGGTGTAGCCCAAACGGCTTGTGCGGTCGGGTGTAGTGTTATGCGTTTAGAACATCTTGTGCGGTTTGGCTCATTTAACATACAAACACATATAGTAAACACAACACACGTAATAACATAATCACAAGATTCACATAACATTCATTAATTCCAAACATATAATTTAGTTCACATATGCACACAGCGTTACACAAAGCGAGTCTAAAGTTCGAGTTGTCACATTATCCCCAACTAATTGGAAATTTCGTCCCGAAATTTGGTATGCACTCACTGAGGAAGCTAGGTAAACTGTACTGTTCACTGGTTTTCCTGGGGTGTCACATCCTCCCCCCGTTGATCTGGAATTTCGTCCCGAAATTCCGAAGTAGTAGCTTCAGCCTCAGCAGTGGTTGTACTGTTCGCAAACAATTGGGGGTACTTTTCTGTCATCCTGTCTTCGCGTTCCCAGGTGTACTCTTGGCCACGTTTGGAGTTCCAACGAACTCGAACAAGAGGGATTCTCTTGCTTTTGAGGACCTTCACATCCCGGTCCGTGATTTCAACTGGTTCCTCGACGAACTGCAACCGCTCGTCAATAGTGAGTTCCTTAAAAGGAATGATGAGGTTTTCATCTGATAGGCACTTCTTTAAGTTTGACACATGAAAGACATTGTGAACTGCCCCGAGTTCAGCTGGTAGGTTCAACTTGTAGGCTACCTTGCCAATCTTTTCTATGATTTCGAATGGTCCGACGTACCGCGGATTTAGTTTGCCCCGTTTGCCAAAACGAACCACACCCTTCCAGGGTGAGACTTTCAATAAAACCCGGTCCCCGACCTGAAATTCCAAAGGCTTTCTACGCTTGTCCGCGTAGGCTTTCTGACGGTCGCGTGCTGCCGCCATGCGTTGTCTTATTTGTGCACTCTTTTCTGTGGCGTCCACTACAATCTCTGGACCTGTGATCTGACTATCCCCCACCTCTGCCCAGCAGACGGGTGACCGGCATTTACGCCCGTACAATGCCTCGAATGGAGCGGCTTGGATGCTGGTGTGATAACTGTTATTATACGAGAACTCCACCAAAGGAAGATGCTTTTCCCAGCCGTTGCCGAAATCGATAACGCATGCCCGAAGCATGTCTTCAAGCGTTTGGATCGTTCGCTCAGACTGTCCATCCGTCTGAGGGTGATAAGCTGTGCTCATATCCAACCGTGAGCCGAAAGATTTGTGCATCGCTTGCCATAGTTCTGACGTGAATCGTGCATCGCGATCCGAGATGATGGATGTGGGCACCCCGTGCCTCGAAACAACTTCTTTAAGATAGACGTCTGCGAGAGTGGAGAACTTATCCGTTTCCTTTATAGGTAGGAAGTGTGCAGACTTGGTGAGTCGATCCACGATCACCCATATGGTATCATTCCCACGCTGGGATCTGGGTAAGCCTGTGACAAAATCCATGGAAATTTCTTCCCATTTCCATTGCGGTATCTTAGGCTGCTGAAGTAGGCCAGCCGGTTTTTGATATTCAACCTTGACTCTCGCACAGGTCAAGCACTTTCCAACGTACGTAGCGATGTGGGCCTTTATACTAGGCCACCAATATGTAGTGCTGATGTCGTGGTACATTTTATCCGACCCTGGATGTACCGAATAGCGAGACTTGTGAGCTTCATCCATTACAAGTTCGCGTAGACCGCCATAAAGTGGGACCCAAATACGCCCCGTTACATAGTAGGCGCCGTCTGCCTTCTGTTCCATTCGTTGTCGTGAGCCGCGTAGGGCTTCAGCCTTGATATTTTCGGGTTTCAATGCTTCTGCCTGAGCATCTCGTATCTGTGCAGGAAGGCTAGACTGAATCGTAAGCTGTAGCGCTCGCACGCGTCGAGGTAAGGTGTCTTTTCGACTAAGGGCATCAGCCACAACATTGGCTTTGCCTGGATGATACTTGATAGCGCATTCGTAATCGTTAAGTAACTCGACCCATCGTCGTTGACGCATGTTCAAATCCTTCTGCTTAAGGATATGCTCGAGACTCCTGTGATCGGTGTAAATCGTGCACCTGGTACCGTACAGGTAGTGTCGCCATATCTTAAGCGCGAAAACAACAGCTCCCAGCTCTAAATCGTGCGTCGTGTAGTTACGTTCATGAACCTTAAGTTGGCGAGAGGCGTAGGCAATAACTTTATCCCGCTGCATCAACACACATCCAAGTCCCCGAATGGATGCATCACAAAATACTACGAAGTCATCTGTGCCCTCTGGCAATGAGAGGATAGGTGCACTGCAAAGTCTATCCTTTAAGTGCTGAAAAGCAGTCTCCTGGGGCTCTCCCCAGCGATATTCTGTGTCAGCAGTGTAAGTGGTTGCGCGATCTTCGAGAAATCCTTGATAAACCGTCTGTAGTAACCTGCCAGACCCAAGAATTGGCGTATTTCCGTTGGCGTTCGTGGTGCAGGCCAGTTCCTGATCGAATCTACCTTGGATGGATCGACATGGATCCCATCCCTGTTCACCACATGGCCTAAGAAGTGGACTTCACGAAGCCAGAAGTCGCATTTAGAAAGCTTGGCGTACAACTGTTCCTTTCGAAGGAGTTCCAAAATAAGGCGAAGATGCTGCTCGTGTTCCTTCTGACTCTTGGAGTAAATCAGAATGTCGTCGATGAATACTATGACAAACTTGTCAAGATAGGGTTTGCACACCCTGTTCATAAGATCCATAAATACGGCAGGCGCGTTCGTTAACCCGAACGGCATGACAAGAAACTCGTAGTGACCATAACGAGTTCTGAAGGCTGTCTTGGAGACGTCCTCATCCCGGACTCTCAGCTGATGGTACCCCGACCTCAGATCTATCTTCGAATAGTAGCACGACCCTTGCAACTATTCGAATAAGTCGTCTATGCGTGGAAGAGGATAACGATTCGTCACCGTCACCTTGTTGAGTTCACGGTAGTCGATGCACATCCTGAACGTACCGTCTTTCTTTTTCACGAAAAGTACTGGAGCTCCCCAAGGCGAAGAGCTTGGACGTATGAAACCCTTTTCCAAGAGCTCTTGTAGCTGCTTTGACAGTTCCTCCAATTCTGTTGGAGCTAGACGATATGGTGCTCGAGCTATGGGTGCTGCTCCCGGAGCGAGCTCGATCTGAAATTCGACCTGACGATGAGGCGGTAAGCCAGGTAAGTCTTCAGGAAACACCTGAGGGTAATCACGTACAATTGGAATATCCTCCAATTTCTTTTCTTTTGCTGATGCGTCTGTAACGAGTGCCAGAATGGCAGTGTGCCCCTTTCGTAAGCATTTCTGAGCCTTCAAGAAAGAGATGATGCCAACCACTGCACCACTCTTGTCGCCTTGAACTTCGAGAGGTTCCTGACCAGAACGAGGAATGCGAATAATCTTCTCGCTGCATAAGATTTCTGCCTGGTGTTGGGATAACCAATCCATCCCAATCACGACGTCGAAGCTACCCAAAACTATGGGAATGAGATCAATAGAGAAGGCTTGGCCAGCTAGGATAAGATTACAACCCTGAACTACGTGCGTGGCTTCTAGACTTTTACCGTTAGCTAACTCTACTACATGTTTGGTGGGTAAAAGTGTTGGTGCACGTTTTAGCAGTTGACACATTTTCACAGACATATAGCTTGTATCCGCACCCGAATCAAACAAAACAGTAACGTAAATATTGTCGAGGAGAAACTTACCCATAACCACATTGGGATCGTTCACTGCGTAGCCTCGACCTAGTACGAATGCACGACCACGAGCTTCATTGCCGTTGTTGTTGTTTCCCCCGTTGTTGTTATTCCCGTTGCCCTGGTTATTGTTGTTGCGATTCTGGTTCGACTGAGGGCAATCGCGTTTGAAATGACCTTCAGCCCCACACTGAAAACATCCCCGGTTTACACGCTGTGGCTGCTGCTGCTGATTCTGGTTCTGTGGAGCTGGTTGTTGTGGTTGCTGGTTCTGATTTGCAGGACGAGGGCTCCTACAGTCTTTAGCTTCGTGCCCCATCTTGAGACACCTTTGACAACGACCCTTGTTACACGGGCCATTGTGATGTCTGTGGCAATTGTGGCACTTAGGCTGACTTCCCTGATATCTCCTCTGTCTGTGACCACCAGAGGATTGCTGACTGGGACTCTGGTAGTGATCGATCTTCTGCTGCTGAGCTTGTGGCTGAACAGTCGCTGAACCCCTGCTGGAATCTCCATCCCATTTTCTTTTGCTTTCACTAGTAGTAGCAGGAGTAGCTGAAGGAGTGACAGTAGCAGTAGCGTTGACACGCTTAGGCAGTTTATTCTGATCCACTGCCTGGTCGGTGATGCGATGAGCGAGACGCTGGATTTCCTGGATGTTATCGAGATTAGCCGAAGTAACATGGCTCTGGATCTCTGGTGCCAACCCCTTGAGATACATCTCAATGTGCTTGTATGGAGGGTCCACCATAGTTGGGCACAATACGGCCAGCTCATTCGACCGTTTCGTATACGCTTCAATCTCCGACCCAACCATTTTCAAGTTATACAGCTCGTCTTCCAGCTTGTGAATATCTTCACGCGTGCAATACTCACGCTTGATGAGTTCCTTAAAATCGTTCCATGGGGTGGCGTTAGCAGCTGCCAACCCTAAGATCTGAACTTGGGCATTCCACCAAGTTAGCGCGATTCCTTCCAAGGTGCCGGTGGCAAACTTGACCTTGCGAGCCTCAGGGCACTCGCACATTTCGAATACTGATTCTTGCTTTTCAAACCAATGGAGGAGTCCCACTGCCCCCTCAGTGCCACTGAAAGTACTTGGACGACAGTCCATGAAGTTCTTAAAAGTGCAAACTTGCTGCTGCGCGTGTTGACCTATTGTGTACGAATAGGACGAAGTTAAATACGAGTGTTAATGTAGGATCTAAAGATCCTAGTGTGTGCCTATACTGCAGGATATACTACCTGCTTGAGCTGCTGCAACTGCCGCAGCAACTTGAGCTTGAACGAGAGCCTCTAGCTGGGCTTGTGTCATGTTGATTCGTCCAGACATGATCTTCATTGTAACATGTAGCATAGGTAAGAATGATTCACGAATAGGGCGATGACAGAAAAGTGTAAGCACGTAGGGATTCTCATGCTATAGTATCATGTGTATCTAAGCGTAATGCGAGCAAAGTTCTAAACAGTTCTAGCAAACAGGCAATAAACATAAACCTTATTACCTAGGATGTCGAGTCTTGCACGTGGGGCGAAGCGTCGTTGTGGATCGTTGAGAGCACTGTTCTGGTTATAGTCCGGTTTTAATAAAAACATTTTCCCATATTAAAACCAAGTTCTCTATAACCAATGGCTCTGATACCAATCTGTCACACCCCCAAAATCCACCCGCGGAGTACCACCGCTTGGAGGCGTGACATGACCAGGATCAAGCCACCAATTATATCAAACATAGCATTTAATAATAATCATAGACATAATTGATGTTCAAAACCAAACGTTGTATATGTAGCGGAAGCATTAAATGTAAAACCCAAAGCATAAGTATCAATGTGTGAATGTAAAAGTGTTTAATAAGCATTCACATGTTCTTGTCCACAACGACCCGCCTCTCCTCTGGTGCAAGCTCCAAGTATACCTAAGGTCCTGCAAGGCATGCAGCAAATAATCAACAAACTAGTTGAGCGAGTTCACAGAAAGTAAGTTCATAACATAGTGCATAAGTATAACTAGTGGGGGCTTCCCATACTAGTGTGTGTACTAAAGGTGGGGGCTTCCCAAACCTTGTGTTTATATTACTGGTGGGGGCTTCCCACGTTTATCCTTACTAATGAGGGCTTCTCATTAGTGGTACTTACTAGACTAACTTCCGACCATGTGTTCTTCTTTACCGAGAACAGGAATACGTACTGGGTCACGTAGGCTTTACGTGACGTGCCCTTCCCCGAGGACAGTGGTACACGTGGGGGCTACGTAGGCTTTATGCAGCGTGTCCTTCCGACCCGGAAGACAGTAGAAGGTATTGGGTTACGTAGGCTTTACGTAACGTGTCCTCCCGACCCGGGAGACAAATGGCAAATACTGGGTTACGTAGGCTTTACGTAACGTGTCCTGACTATCCTGAGGACGATGGTCTATAGTCTAGAGAATGCGTAAGTACGAGTAACTCTTTCATTATCAACATATCCAACCCAATTCCCAACCCGGGAATCCCATGCCTTGGCTGTGTGAACTCACCTTGGTTTACTCGGCAGATACACAAATAAAAGGCTCTTGAACTAAGGGTGGTCAACCACGTCCTAACAGGGTTACCACACAAGTCAGGTTCGGTTCAAATAGTGCACGTATACATCATGGCAAACACGTATGCACGTAAACAGTCGAGAGTAAATTGAAATCATACTTGTGCGTTTCGGATGGTTGGGCCATTGAGCTTGTGCGAGCCCAACCATCTTGTACGATATAAATGTCTAACCCAAACAACACCCGGCCCAAACATATAACAATCAAACATGAAGGTCTCGGCCCAGATTAATAAACAGTCCAGAAGTTTCATCGGCCCAAACATAGTCACAATTTAAGAACATATTGGCCCAAAAATGTATAAGTGATCCCGTAATATAAGCGGCCCAATTATAAAACCAATAGTGGACTTGTGCGGTCCATCTTAGGTTGTGCGATCCGATCAGTTGGGCTGCCCGGCCCAAATAATGTAACAGTCAACTTGTGCGCTTGGTGTGTGCTTGTGCGAGTGATCTGGGTTGTGCGACTAGCCTTTGGGCTTGTGCGCTTGGACATTTGGGCTGTCCGGCCCAAAATACAGCCTTGTGCGACCAGGCTGCCCTTGTGCGACTGGGCTGCACTTGTGTGATTGGACCAGTTTGTGCGAGTGGCTTGTATGATCAGCCTAGTTGTGCGATTGGACTTCTTGTACACCAAGAAGTCTTGTGCGATCGGTTTAACTAATTCCCATGATTTAAGCATATCAGTTACAATTACTAGTCAAATCAATTACTAGGTTTCCAAACTTATCATATCAATTAACATATTTCCATCAAATCATTTAACACTAAACAAATCAAACAGGGAATTACATCATGAATTAGTATGAACTCCAAGATCATAACATAAACTATTATCTAGTGATTCGTATGAACATGCAGCCGAGAAACATCAATTAATCCGATTCACTTAGCACATTTAACAGCTACAAGCTGATTAAATCACATATACATATGGCCGATTACCATCATACAATCACCTATATCCGATTCATGAGCCAACCGATTACATGAACATTATCTATTATTGATCCAATCTAAAATTATCATACACAACCTGTTAACAAGACTCCTTAGGTATCAAGCAATCATATTCGAAAACATCAACACACACACAAACAAATACAAACATATCAAATACTAACCGGATTAGAGGAGAAGAGAGGGTGATCCGAAGAGTGGATGCTCTTGCCGTCGGGTTCCAAGCAAACGAGAGAGAGAAAGACTAGGGTTCTTGGTGTGTGTTCTTGTGTTGTGTAACAAATGAGAAAAGACCAAGTCCCTAAGGTGTTTACACGGTTTAGAGGGAGTGGGCCGATTCTACCTTGGGCCGCCTTTAAGTCCAATATCAAGTGTACAAGAGGTGTAGCCCAAACGGCTTGTGCGGTCGGGTGTAGTGTTATGCGTTTAGAACATCTTGTGCGGTTTGGCTCATTTAACATACAAACACATATAGTAAACACAACACACGTAATAACATAATCACAAGATTCACATAACATTCATTAATTCCAAACATATAATTTAGTTCACATATGCACACAGCGTTACACAAAGCGAGTCTAAAGTTCGAGTTGTCACAGCATAGATTGCCGATATACTGATCCTTTTAAATTTTCACAAAACTTTCAATCTGTTCGGGATACAGAATTAATGTTTTAAGACTTAGACCTTTACATGTGTCCCACCTCAATATATACTCCCGTATCCAGATCCTAATATTCAGTCTTACAGGTGAGTATACCTAGATGATATCTGTAATGGGGTTAAATGCGAGGGTCGTGAGAGCTCAGGTCGATACTTCCGTATATGCAGAGAGATGACGACTTCGACTTATCGGTGGGTCCCCTTTGGGGATCTTCTTTACAACAGCACATGATTATCATTTTGCAATGTTTAATCATTTTTTATGCTGAGGGGAGGCTTTACAAGTAATGCATATGCGTAAAGTATTATCCAGGGACTAGGTCAGTATTTCCATACAGCAGAAGTCCCGGGATAATACCCCAGATATCACTAAGCATAAAGACCTAGTATCTCAGAAAGAGGGACCTTTCAAACGAGATTTTGGGGGTTACCTATATATCCTGGAGGTGTGTTCCTCACGTAAAAGTAAGTGAATTTTTATGTTTATATCCCCAACAGACCTACTAATTTTGTAAAAACCTATCGGCACATCATCAGCGAGACTGCTTAATGCATTTTAAACGTTACATTTCTTTAGCGTACAGTGTCTGTCTAGCTGATGTACTATCATCTCCCCTATTATACACAAACTATTTTTCAAGTTTTCTAATGTTTTTGGATTTTTGTATTTTATCATGTTTTTGTATTTTCTGCAAATTTCTCCCCCTAAAAAGAAAAACATATTTTGAGTTTTTGTTTTTATCGAAAAGCAGAAAAACAAACTATACAGAAAGTTGACAACACGACATGGTTCACATCTGATTGCCACCCTCCTCGGCTTCACATTCTACTACCCTCCCAGATCGCAGATTTTTCATCCCATTCAATTTTAAAAGATAGTAAAATCTCTTTTTGTCAATGGGTTTTGTATAAAAATCAGCTTTCTGATCATTGGTGTGTATGTGTTCAATCCGGATTAACTTCTTCTCGTGATAATCACGGATGAAGTGGTGACGGATCTCGATATGTTTCGTTTTAGGTTGGTGAACCGGGTTTTTAGTGATGTTTATAGCTGCTTCGTTGTCCACATAATCGACGTATCCAAGAATTGCAAACCGAAGTCGCGCATTTGCTGTTGGATCCAAAGGATATGTGAGCAACAGCTGGAGGCTGAAACGTATTCAGCCTCACACGTAGAAAGCGCCACTGCGGTTTGGTTCTTGCACTGCTAGGTAACGAGTCGAGTTCCGAAGAACTGACACCCAGTAGTGGTGGACTTTGCATTCTGCTTGCAGCTTCCAAAGTCAGAATCAGCGAAACCTGATAGGGAGAAGTCACCCGAGCGAGGATACCACAAGCCGATGCTTGGGCAGCCTTTCAAATACCGTAAGATACGTTTCACGATCGTCAGGTGTGACTGCCTCGGGCTCGACTGATATCTGGCACAGAGACATGTCGGGTACATGATGTCCGGTCGGGAAGCAGTGAGATACATCAGAGATCCAATGATTGACCGGTACAATGTCTCGTCCACTTTCACTCCACTTTCGTCTAGACAAATCCCGTGATTTTGTGCAAGGGGGGTTGCTGCAGGACTGCATTCAGTCATGTCGAACTTATCAAGCACGTCCTTCACATATTTTGTTTTGTGAATGAAGATTCATTGGGCATCTGCTCCACCTGTAGCCCGAGGAAGAACTTCATCTCCCCCATCGAACTCATCTCAAACTTTTTCTTCATTACTTTCTCAAACTCTTTACACAGCTCGTCGTTGGTGGAACCGAAAATGATATCGTCAACGTAAATCTGCACGATCAACAAATGTCATGCCACTTCCTTTGTGAACAACGTGCTATCTACTGTCCCTCTGGTGAACCCGTTGGCCAACAGATATTGGGAAAGCGTCTCGTACCAGGCTCTCGGAGCCTGGTGAAGTCCGTAGAGTGCCTTGTCCAGCAAATAGACCTTGTTTTTGTGTTGTGGATCCATGAACCCCGGTGGTTGTCCCACATACACCTCTTCTTTAATCTTTCTGTATAGGAAGGCAGATTTGGCATCCAGCTGGTACATTTAAAGTCTTTCCAGGATGCAAACGCCAGGAGGATCCGAATCGCCTCGAGTCTAGCAACAGGCGCGTAAACTTCGTCATAGTCGATGCCTTCTTGCTGACTAAAGCCTTGTACCACTAATCGTGCTTTGTTTCTCACCACGACTCCTCTGTCATCCCTTTTGCACTTAAATACCCACTTTGTTTTGATCAACTTTTGATTCTTTGGCATATCAACTAGTCTCCAAACACCCAGTTTCTCAAACTCTAGCAGCTCTTCGTGCATAGAATTTACCCAGCTGTCTTCAGTTAATGCTTCTTTATAAGTTCTGGGCTTGATCTGCGAAATAAAACACTTTAATGAGAATTCTTCTTGAAAATGTGCAACAGAAGAATAAAAACATATAAGAGCTCGGTTGATTTGGTCTCTGGTTTTAACCCCACTTTGCAGGTCACCAATTATTTTCTCTGACGGATGGTAAGACAAAGTCCGAGGCATAATGGTGTCAGGCACGTTCACTTCCAGTTGCAAGTTCGATATATCAAGATCAACGGTTTGATCCTCAGCTTCCGTCGAAGTATCATTTGGTTCCTCGTCAAAGGTCGGAGCGGGTTCCGCCTCTGAGTCGTCACAATTGTCAAATGTTGGAGCTGGTTCCTCTTGTGGTTCGTGAGCTGTTCCACTTGGTCCAGCTTCATCATTGTGAGTACCGTCCGTGGGTGGAGAGACTACTAGCGGTCTAGGCACTTGCTCCTGTGACATAGATTGCTGGTACTGGTACAGAAGTGCTAGTTCCTCGTCACTCGGCTGAACCGGTAGTTGAAACGACTCCCAGAGCTTGTCATAATCGAACATGAATCTTTGTCCGGGAAGTTGTGGTGATGGAGTGTGCTTCTGACAATCCACATACTGAACTTGTATCACTTTCCCCAGGCACGGTATGAACACCCTCTTCAATGGGCTTGCGTAACCTACAAAGAAACCCTCATTTGATTTAGCACCAAATTTTCCATTCTCATCAATAAACGTACACGGAGACCCAAATGGCTCAGAAACTCTAAATTTGGCTTGTATCGGTGTAGCAACTCAAAGCATGTCTTTTTGTACTTTTTGACGGTGAGTGCGCGATTCAAAGTATAAGAAGCTGCAGCCATTGCTTCGCTCCAGAAGAAGATCGGTAGTTTGGAATCGGCTAACATTGTTCGAGCTGTCTCTATTAGGGTCCGATTCTTTCTTTCAGCAACGCCATTTTGTTGTGGTGTGTATGGCGCACTGAATTCATGAAGAATTCCCTTTTCATTGCAAAACTCATACATTTTGTTGTTTTTGAATTCCGTTCCATTGTCATTACGAATTCTTCGGATCGGCAGCTTATACACTGTCTCCATCTTCTTGAAGAACACCATCAGCGACTCAAAAGTCTGATCCTTTCTTTCCAAGCACACGACCCACTAGAATCTTGTAAAGTCATCAGTCACTACCAAGCAGTACAAATCTCCACTGATGCTCTTTACATTGACCGGCCCAAAGAGATCCATGTGTAATCTCTCAAGAGGTAACCTGATCGAATTAAGTATCTTTGGTGGGTGTGACTTCCGAGTCTGCTTTCCCTTTTTACAAGCTACACAATCATCATTCAAATGAAAGTTCTTTAAGTTTACACCTTCTACTAAATCATTGTGCACAAGAAAGTTCATTTTACGAACATGAATGTGGCCCATCTTACGATGCCACATAATTGACTCTTTTTCCGTTGCTTTTGATTTTAACACAAAACATTGTTTTTGATGAGTTGTTGGTGTTGCGACGCTCATATCAAGAATATACAAGTCGTTCTCCTGTGGAGAGCGCAACAACACCATCTCATCAGGGATTTTAAACCACGGTTTTAAAACCACACACTCGTTCTTTGTGAAATGTACACTGAAAGATTTATCACATATTTGAGAAATGCTAAGTAAATTGTTTTCCAACTCTACGGTATAGTTCACTTTCTCAAATGAGATGACACCATTCGTCAATGTTCCCTGTCCAACAATTCTGCCCCCTTGATTTCCGGCGAAGCCCACATAACTTCCATTTATTGATTTGACGTCGTAAAGTAGAGCTAGCATCCCTGTCACATGTCTCGATGCACCACTGTCCATGATCCACTTCGAAAGGATAGACCTGGGCAGCCCCTGCAAACATCAATTCAACTCATTCAAACAATGACGCCCATGACCTTTTGACCTCAGAAACAGTGCCAAAAACTACATCACACTTCTCATCATTTTTAGGAAAGTTAAATGTGACATTAGGAGCATCATCTTTCACAACTGATTTTACTTTGTTGTTAATTGGGGGAAACTCAACAAGAAATTTATCAAGTTCAGATTCAAATTCGACAACATCATCTTTCAAAACCTTTGTTTCATTTTTAAAGCAGTTTCCATCTTTTTCACCTCAACTGATGTTTTCGATTTCGCAACCCATGATTGGTTTTAAAACATTTTTGTTTTCGGATAAATTTTTGAAGTCTTGTGAGACTTGGAAGATTCGCCAATCTCGAAGGTCGATTTCGGCTTTTCTTCCGACTTCAAAGATTCACCTCTCTTTAAAATGCGAATAGGGGAAACCATTGGTTTTTTACCTTTTGTATCAAGTAGTGACTTTGGTCAAGGTTTTTGAACAACAGGTTTTACGAAAACTGGTTTCTCAAACACTTTCTTGCATTGTTTTGCCATGTGCCCGATTTCATTACAACGATAACAGACTCTTTTGTCATATTCGACAAAAGTTGATTTGAATGTTTCCTCTTTCAACTTTTTTGCTGCATTGAAATCGTCCATGGCTTTTTGACTAAAAATGTAGTCCTTTTCATCATCTACGCTCGGTCCAGCAACAAAGATATCATTCATTTTCTCTTTTGGCTTAACCACTTGCTTAGCCATCTTTTTCTCAAAACCAATCCCTTTGTTTTTAAAATTGTTTTTCTTGTTATTACCCTTACCTTCCCACTCTTTCTTTCCCGAGCTGGTAGGTCATGATGTAACAAAAGATTTTTTCGGTTTTGAAAAGAATTCTTTGTTGTTAACCTCATCAATGTTCATTTCAACCAACTTGAAAACTTTCTCAACATTCTCAATCTTCACGTTCTGAAGAGGATACTCGAAATCAGAGTAAAGTTTGTCAGTTCCAATCATAGTATAGACCACCATAATCGGATCATCATTCGCACTCTTGTCTGATTTCGGTATGAAACGGTCCAAGAAATTACCCTCAACTTCAGACTCAGTAACAGTTTTCTCAGATTGAGACTTCGCAGAGTTATCACTCTCTTCATCTAACACCTAATCGACAACTGTTTTGATGATCTGTGATTCGTTGTCGGTGTCGGATGCAGAGAATGTAACATCAATGCTCTCAGGCAAATCATCCTCAATTGATCTCAACCTGAGGTTTAAAGCAACTTCCACCCCATCTGGACACTTCTGTGTGTAATGATTCCACATTGGGGGTGGAACGCTGTTAAAGACCCGTGCAGCATGTGGCTGCTGTGGAACAATCTGTTCAAGGACATAGGATGAAGCCACATAACTCATCAATTTTTTATCAATTCTCTCATTTTCAATTTTAGCTAATTCAAGCTCTTTCTTTAATGAAGCGATCGTGTCAAGGTGAAAATTAACCTCAACTTGTTTGTCAAAAAGTGTTGCTTTTACCAATTTTGTTGCTTTGTCATTTTCAACACTCTCTTTTTGGATCATTTTAATTGACCTGGCAAGAGTATCATAAGCCTCTTTAACTTGTCCAAGGTCAAATTTTAGCATATCTGCATGATGTTTCAATTCCTGAAACTTAGTGTCTTTCTCAAGACACTCCATGCACGGTTGTAAACACTTTTGGCATGGTGTTTTGGGGATTGAAACGACTTTCTCAACAACCTGTTCATCACAAATAATTGTCACATCCTGTTTAGCGACATTTTTCAACTCAGACTCAGACACTTTGATCTCCTTAACTCCAGACTCCTGATCTGACTCCTGTTTGACTGACACGGTACTGACAGACTCTGACTTCTCGAGTTCTGTGTCTACCTCTTTCAGCTTTCCCATGAGGGCTCTGTCAGCAATATCTTTCAACGTGTCTCCGGTTAACTCTTTTGTCACGTCTATCATTTCCTCGACAACTTCTTTCTTTTCTTCGTATCTTGGACACGGTCCAGTTGTCGGTTCTTCAAAAAATCCTGCAAAAGATTCAAAAACCTTAGGAGGCATTATTGATTTTATAGAACTTGCCAATACCTCCTGTTTTGACTGGTAATAGTAAACTTCTGCAGCGATTTCTTCAATGTCAACCACATTCTCAACAGGAACATCTTCAACAATCACTGGAACATCTTCAACAATCATTTCAGGCTCAGTCACCATCTCCGGTACTTCAACTATTTCTGCCATCATGGCCTGCCCATCGCTTCCAGGGCTGTATTTATCCCAGCTAAAACCTTAGGCTACTTTTTCATCATCCTGATTCACGATAAGAGCCTTCTCCGGTTTGTTCTCGATTTACGGTCTCTGAACAGCAGGTTGTTGGTTAGGTCGATGATAGATCGCCTGCCTGTAATAATCGTTCGTGAATGGGTTCTGATGGTTGTTCACTTCTCGATTCGGGCATTCTCTCTTGAAATGACCACGTTCTTTACACTTGATGTGACAACCCTCACTAAACCAGGTTTCCGTACGAATTAATTAATATTTGATTACTGCTTAATTACTGTGCTTACTTGAAATTATGGATAGACTGCTACTTGAATGCTGATACATGTACATACTTGCATTATACTCTATTTACTGCCACTACATTATTTACATGCTGAACCTTGGTGACAAACATGATGCACAAATAGTTTCCTTTAACTGGCATCCTGCCGTGGGGGTTACCCCATAGTTTAAAAATGTGACTTGTTCATTCCCAGTTACTCTGGCATTCCAGCCGTGGGGGCTACCCCATGATAGTTATCAGGCATTTCGGCCGTGGGGGCTACCCCATGCGTACACTAGACTCGTTACCATATCGACTGCTGACTGTAGTCATGTTTATGTGCCCTGAAAACATCAATGTCTATCATCATTGACGTGCCCCAGATCTATTAGTTCACGCCCGTCCTCTGCGGCACGGTGTGAGGTTTGTCAGACCTAAATAGCGCTATCTAACTAATGACCCGCTCGCCATTGGCCCGGCGATTAGTCGATACAAAAAGGAGGGACTTCGTGATAGAGTTTTAGTCTAGTACGAGTTATCCGTCCATCCGGACGAGGAATCACATTCCTTAACCATAGCCGTCCTACCCAAGGAGGACGAGGAACCCACGTTCCTTAACCCCGTTCCCAACCCAGGGAATCCCATGCTTTGTAAAGGGTGTGAACTCACCTTGGTTTGCTCGGCAGTTAATCACGGAAAGTCAATTAAGTTGCAGGTAATCAATTAGGTCCTATCACAGGTATTATTCGTATCAGATTCAAGTCAAGCAGTGCACGAATGTTCAACATGTATGGCAAACACGTTTGACAGCTCAAAGTATTTTCAATTATCAGTAGCACATCCGGCTCATAAATTCAGTCCAACTACTCAAGCCCAAAAACACGTAATAGCAGTTAACACTGAAGCCCATAAGTCCGGCCCACTAACTTAGGCCCATAACTAGGTAAGCCCACTAAGGGGTCTCGAGTCGCAACCGGACTCGCAAACGTGGTTGCGGGTCATGCTGTTTATGTTGCCCGTTGGTGGTTGCGAGTCGCAACCTGTGTCGCAACCATGGTTTCGGCTTGTGCTGTTTTGGTCTCGAGTCGTAACCGGGCTCGAAACCATGATCTCGGCTTGTCATGTTATGGTTGCGAGTCGTAACCAGGTGTTCTCGACTCGCAACTGGTGTCGCAATGTGGAGATTTCGAGTCGCAACCAGGGTTTCGACTCCCCAACATCTGCTGATTTCTGCACAGTTTGTACTATCCAATAGCATTTGAATATCATGCAACATAAACATTGTACTATCCACTAAAACATGTTTTATTGTCTAAACATTCATGAATTCAGATCAAACAAGCAGAATTCAAACATTCAAAGCACATTCAAGCTGTTCTTCGTGTTCTTTAATCACTCAAACACATATTCATCATATTCATAACATACTTAACCCTTATTCAACAAGATCATGAACTATCATTCACTATCATGCATCCTATCATGACAAACATATTCATTAGCCGATTCGTTTAATATAAACACCCAAACCTTTCGGATCCAAACCCAAGTACAACCGATAACATCATTTTCATTGAAGCATACTACACATTTTTATCATAACTAAGCATTAACTCTTCATCCTTATCAATCGGTTATAACACATAGTAATGAAAACACCTTTGAATCAATTATTTTGAACTTTGAACATCATGCATATCTCAACAACATCATCTTGTCAATTAGCTTTATCATGCATCACAAAACACAACAAGAATCAACCATATTCAACCATAAACATCGAGAAACACTAACCGGTTGATGAGGTGCGTGTGTGAGTCGATCCAAAGTCCAAATCCGAGGGTTCTTGTGCCAACCGATTGGGTTCGAGAGCTTGGAGGTGTGTTTGTGTTTCTAGGGTTTTAGTGAGAGTGTGTGTGTAGGAGTGTGAGTGTGGTTGCCCAAAGAGTGACAAGGTTGGCAAGGGGTTTGCTATATATACTAGTTCCACAAGGTGCACCCTAAAGGGCTTACTAGCCGGTTAAGGAGGTCACGGCCCAATGGCCCAAACCGGTCACTAGGTTCTCGGCCCAAGGCCCATTCGGTTACTATACACTCGAGACCTCATGGTCTCGAGTCGGGTCCTTTGTTCTCGGGTTGGGTTCTCGATTCACTTATAACACGTATATACATATATGCACACAACAAGACACATTTCACATAAAAGGTTCACGTTTATCATTAAGTTAATCGGTTGACCAGTCACATAACGTACAAACATGTTACATCAAACGCAATGAAAGGTTCTAAATTTCGAGTTGTCACATCATCCCCAAGTTGAAAGAAATTTCGTCCCGAAATTTGATGGCACTCACTGAGGAAGCTAGTTAAGTTGCATGGTTTTCCCGGTTATCCTGGGGTGTCACATCCACCCCCCGTTGATCTGGAATTTCGTCCCGAAATTCCGTAGCTTCAGCCTCAGTAGCGGTTGTACTGTTCTCAAACAGTTGGGGATACTTTTGTTTCATCCGATCTTCGCGCTCCCAGGTAAACTCTGGGCCGCGACGTGAGTTCCAACGAACTCGAACGAGAGGTATTCTAGTACTCTTGAGGACCTTAACATCCCGGTCCGTGATTTCGACTGGTTCTTCGACGAATTTCAACTGTTCGTCGATCGTAAGTTCCTTCAGAGGAACTACGTGCGTCTCATCTGACAGACACTTCTTCAGATTCGACACATGGAAAACGTTGTGAACTGCACCGAGTTCTGCTGGTAGGTTCAATCTGTAGGCCACCTTGCCTATTTTCTCAATGATTTCAAAAGGTCCAACGTATCGTGGGTTGAGTTTGCCTCGTTTACCAAAACGAACAACACCCTTCCAGGGTGAAACCTTGAGTAATACCCGCTCCCCAACCTGGAGCTCAAGTGGTTTCCTGCCCTTATCGGCGTAGGCCTTCTGACGGTCTCGAGCGGCCGCCATGCGTTGTCGTATTTGAGCAATCCGCTCGGTAGTGTCTACCACATGTTCTGGACCAGTGATTTGACTATCCCCCACCTCTGCCCAACAGAGAGGCGACCGGCATTTACGTCCGTACAATGCCTCAAACGGAGCAGCTTTAATGCTGGTGTGGTAGCTGTTATTATACGAGAATTCCACGAGTGGCAGATGCCTTTCCCAGCTGCTGCCAAAGTCGATTACACAAGCACGAAGCATGTCTTCTAATGTCTGGATAGTGTGTTCGGACTGCCCGTCCGTCTGTGGGTGATACGCTGTGCTCATATCAAGACGTGAGCCAAAAGACTTGTGCATTGCTTGCCACAGTTCCGAAGTAAAACGTGCATCTCGATCAGAGATGATAGAAGTGGGCACCCCGTGCCTCGAAACAACTTCCTTGAGGTATATTTCCGCCAAAGTGGAGAATTTATCTGTTTCCTTAATTGCCAAAAAGTGTGCGGATTTCGTGAGTCGATCCACAATTACCCAGATAGTATCATTTCCGCGCTGTGATCTAGGTAGGCCAGTAACGAAATCCATGGAAATTTGTTCCCATTTCCATTGTGGTATTTCTGGTTGTTGGAGTAGGCCTGAGGGTTTCTGATATTCCGTCTTGACTCGCGCACAAGTCAAACACTTGCTGACGTAAGTTGCTATGTGGGCCTTCATGCTAGGCCACCAATATGTAGCTTTAATATCGTGGTACATCTTGTCCGAACCAGGGTGTACCGAGTAGCGAGATTTGTGTGCTTCATCCATTACAAGCTCTCGTAAGTCGCCATAGAGTGGGACCCAGATGCGTCCTGTTACGTAGTAAGCACCGTCTTCCTTCTGTTCTAAGCGTTGTCTCGACCCGCGTAGGGCTTCGGCTCTAACGTTTTCTGGTTTCAGTGCTTCTATCTGAGCAGCTCGTATTTGCGAAGGTAGACTAGAATGGATCGTGAGTTGTAAAGCTCTTACGCGCTTAGGCGCAGTGTCCTTTCGACTGAGGGCGTCAGCCACTACATTGGCCTTGCCCGGGTGATACCTGATAGAGCACTCGTAGTCATTCAGCAGCTCGACCCATCGTCGTTGTCGCATATTCAGTTCCTTCTGCTTGAATATGTGCTCTAGGCTCCTATGGTCGGTGTAGATGGCGCACTTGGTTCCGTACAGGTAATGCCGCCATAACTTGAGTGCGAAAACGACAGCTCCCAGCTCTAAATCATGCGTAGTGTAGTTCTTTTCATGAACCTTGAGTTGGCGTGAGGCGTAGGCTATGACTTTATCTCGTTGCATCAATACACAACCAAGACCTTGAATTGATGCATCACAGTAAACTACAAAATCGTCTGTGCCCTCTGGCAGTGAAAGGATAGGTGCACTACAAAGTCTATCCTTTAGGTGCTGAAAAGCTAACTCTTGTGCATTTCCCCAATGATAAACAACGCCCTTCTGCGTTAGTAGAGTGAGAGGCTGTGCGATCTTAGAAAAATCCTTAATGAACCTCCTGTAGTAGCCTGCCAATCCCAAGAATTGGCGAATTTCCTTTGGTGTACGAGGTGCAGGCCAGTTCTTAATAGAGTCTACTTTGGATGGATCAACATGAATCCCATCCTTGTTCACCACGTGTCCTAGGAAATGGACTTCACGAAGCCAGAAGTCGCATTTCGAGAACTTTGCATAAAGCTGTTCTGTTCGAAGGAGTTCCAAAATAAGCCGTAGATGCTGTTCGTGCTCCTCTTTGCTCTTAGAATAGATCAGGATGTCGTCGATGAAGACTATAACAAACTTGTCCAGGTAAGGCTTGCACACTCGGTTCATCAAGTCCATAAAAACTGCGGGTGCGTTTGTCAGCCCAAACGGCATGACCAAAAACTCGTAGTGCCCATATCGAGTCCTGAAGGCTGTCTTAGAGACATCCTCTTCCCGAACTCTCAGCTGGTGATATCCCGATCTCAGATCGATCTTTGAATAGTAGCTCGACCCCTGCAACTGGTCGAACAAGTCGTCAATGCGCGGTAGAGGATAACGGTTCTTCACAGTCACCTTGTTGAGTTCTCGATAATCGATACACATTCTGAAGGTACCGTCCTTCTTTTTCACGAAAAGCACTGGGGCTCCCCAAGGCGATGAGCTAGGACGAATGAAACCCTTATCCAAGAGTTCCTGTAGTTGCGTGGAGAGTTCTTCCAACTCTGATGGAGCCAAACGATAAGGTGCACGTGCTACAGGCGCAGCTCCAGGAGCTAGTTCAATCTGAAACTCGACTTGGCGATGGGGTGGAAGACCAGGTAATTCCTCAGGGAATACCTCAGGATAGTCACGTACAACTAGAAAATCTTCTAGCTTCTTCTCTTTCTCTGTGGTATCCGTAACTAGAGCCAAAATCGCAGGGTGGCCCTTTCGTAAGCACTTCTGGGCCTTAAGAAGAGAGATGATGTTCTCAACAGCACTTCTCTTGTCGCCACGAATCATGAGAGGTTCACTACCTAAACCAGGAATACGAACGATCTTCTCGTTGCAGAGAATCTCTGCTCGGTGTTGGGATAACCAGTCCATCCCAATGACAACGTCGAAACTACCCAAGACGATAGGAATAAGGTCAATAGAGAAGGTCTGGTTAGCGAGTACAAGTTGGCAACCTTTGACTACGTGCGAGGCCTCCAAACTCTTACCATTAGCTAGCTCTACAGTGTGCTTGATGTTCAGGGGTGTTGGAATACGCTTAAGCATTTTACTAACTTCTAGTGACACATAGCTAGTATCGGCACCCGAATCAAATAAGACTGTAACATAAAAGTCGTCGAGAAGGAACTTACCCGTCACCACGTTGGGATCATTCCTTGCTTCACCTTGACCAATCACGAACACTCGCCCCCTGGCACCATTGTTGTTGTTCCCATTGTTACCATTCCCTTGATTGTTGTTGTTGTTGTTCTGGTTCAGTTGGGGACAATCTTTCTTGAAGTGGCCTTCAGCTCCACACTGAAAGCACCCTTTGTTGTTACCCTGTTGCTGCCGCTGGTTCTGTTGAGGTTGCTAACGATTCTGATTGGCGGGATATGCGCTCCTGCAATCCTTTGCAACATGACCAGGCTTGTTGCACCGATGACAGTTGCCCCTGGTGCATGGCCCACTGTGGTGTAGGTTGCAACGATTGCATTTGGGGTGATTCCCCTTGTACCCACCATGACTTTGACCACCAGACGATTGCTGACTGGGGCTCTTGTGGTCGTCAGTCTTTCTCTGCTGAGACTGAGATTGCACAGAAGTTGAACCCTTGCTTGAAGTTCCATCCCATTTCCGTTTGTCCCCACTAGAAGTACCAGAAGTAGTTGCAGCACCTATGCGCTTTGGTAACTTGTTCTGCTCCACCGCTTGGTCAGTGAGACGGTGAGCCAACTGAACAACCTGCTGGATAGTAGTCAAGTTTGCTGAAGTCACATGGCTTTGGATCTCTGGCACCAAGCCCTTGAGATAAAGTTCAATTCGCTTATACGGAGGGTCCACCATAGTAGGACACAACAAGGCAAGCTCATGCGATCTCTTAGTATACGCCTCAATCTCTGACCCCGTCATCTTGAGATTGTAGAACTCATCTTCCAGCTTATGGATATCATCGCGACTGCAGTATTCCTCCTTGACCATTTCCTTGAAAGTTTCCCATGGGGTGGCGTTGGCAGCAACCAACCCTAGCATTTGCACTTGAGCATTCCACCACGTGAGGGCCAAACCCTCGAGAGTACCAGTAGCATACTTCACCCTGCGCGCTTCAGGGCATTCACACATTTCGAACACGGATTCCAATTTCTCAAACCAGTGGAGGAGACCTACTGCTCCTTCAGTGCCGCTAAAAGTAGTCGGTCGGCAGTCCATAAAGGTCTTAAATGTGCACACCGGTGCCTGAGCATATTGACCTAAGGTAGGTGAAAGAAAGACAGAGTTTAACACAAAGGCTGGTTCACGAGAGTAGGATCCAAATGATCCTAAAACAATTCGGACTGCAGGATATACCTCCTGCGTTTGCAGCTGCAAGCGCTGCGGCAACTCGTTCGTTGATCAAAGCCGTCAACTGAGCTTGTGTCATGTTAACGCGTCCAGACATGATTCTTCATAACAAGAGTAATACGAGTGAGAGAGATTCGCGAAAGTACGATAGTAGGACAGGGCAAACACACACGTGTTCAAACAACAGTAGTTATACTAGTCAAGCATACCATGGGCAATGTACTATGTATCTAACAAGTAGGCAATATACACATATCATATTACCTAGTATGTCGAGCCTTGCATGTGGAGTGGAGCGTCGTTGTGGACCGTTGAGCACTGTACCGGTTATAGTCTGGTTTTAACAAAAACGTTTCTCTTTTATTAAAACCTAGTTCACTAAAACCAATGGCTCTGATACCAATCGCAATCTGTCACACCCCCAAAATCCACCCGCGGAGTACTACCGCTTGGAGGCGTGACTGACCAGGATCCAGCCACCAATCATACTGAACAAGCATATAAACAGTTATAAAAGTTTAACCAATACGATTGGTGTTTCAAATCAACAATTTAAGTTGCAAGCGGAAGCATCAGTTTAAAGTTATAACATAAGTTCAATGTTTTTAATTAAAACGTGACACGCAGCAATCCGTGTCCCACAACGACTCTCCTCCATGCAAGCTCCAGCTGAGTACCTATGGTCCTGCAAAGCATGTAGTAACGAGTCAACAACTAGTTGAGTGAGTTCACAGTTGGGTGTTCGTTTTAGTTATTTCAAAAATAGTTTCCTTTAACTGGCATCCTGCCGTGGGGGTTACCCCATAGTTTAAAAATGTGACTTGTTCATTCCCAGTTACTCTGGCATTCCAGCCGTGGGGGCTACCCCATGATAGTTATCAGGCATTTCGGCCGTGGGGGCTACCCCATGCGTACACTAGACTCGTTACCATATCGACTGCTGACTGTAGTCATGTTTATGTGCCCTGAAAACATCAATGTCTATCATCATTGACGTGCCCCAGATCCATTAGTTCACGCCCGTCCTCTGCGGCACGGTGTGAGGTTTGTCAGACCTAAATAGCGCTATCTAACTAATGACCCGCTCGCCATTGGCCCGGCGATTAGTCGATACAAAAAGGAGGGACTTCGTGATAGAGTTTTAGTCTAGTACGAGTTATCCGTCCATCCGGACGAGGAATCACATTCCTTAACCATAGCCGTCCTACCCAAGGAGGACGAGGAACCCACGTTCCTTAACCCCGTTCCCAACCCAGGGAATCCCATGCTTTGTAAAGGGTGTGAACTCAACTTGGTTTGCTCGGCAGTTAATCACGGAAAGTCAATTAAGTTGCAGGTAATCAATTAGGTCCTATCACAGGTATTATTCGTATCAGATTCAAGTCAAGCAGTGCACGAATGTTCAACATGTATGGCAAACACGTTTGACAGCTCAAAGTATTTTCAATTATCAGTAGCACATCCGGCTCATAAATTCAGTCCAACTACTCAAGCCCAAAAACACGTAATAGCAGTTAACACTGAAGCCCATAAGTCCGGCCCACTAACTTAGGCCCATAACTAGGTAAGCCCACTAAGGGGTCTCGAGTCGCAACCGGACTCGCAAACGTGGTTGCGGGTCATGCTGTTTATGTTGCCCGTTGGTGGTTGCGAGTCGCAACCTGTGTCGCAACCATGGTTTCGGCTTGTGCTGTTTTGGTCTCGAGTCGTAACCGGGCTCGAAACCATGATCTCGGCTTGTCATGTTATGGTTGCGAGTCGTAACCAGGTGTTCTCGACTCACAACTGGTGTCGCAATGTGGAGATTTCGAGTCGCAACCAGGGTTTCAACTCCCCAACATCTGCTGATTTCTGCACAGTTTGTACTATCCAATAGCATTTGAATATCATGCAACACAAACATTGTACTATCCACTAAAACATGTTTTATTGTCTAAACATTCATGAATTCAGATCAAACAAGCAGAATTCAAACATTCAAAGCACATTCAAGCTGTTCTTCGTGTTCTTTAATCACTCAAACACATATTCATCATATTCATAACATACTTAACCCTTATTCAACAAGATCATGAACTATCATTCACTATCATGCATCCTATCATGACAAACATATTCATTAGCCGATTCGTTTAATATAAACACCCAAACCTTTCGGATCGAAACCCAAGTACAACCGATAACATCATTTTCATTGAAGCATACTACACATTTTTATCATAACTAAGCATTAACTCTTCATCCTTATCAATCGGTTATAACACATAGTAATGAAAACACCTTTGAATCAATTATTTTGAACTTTGAACATCATGCATATCTCAACAACATCATCTTGTCAATTAGCTTTATCATGCATCACAAAACACAACAAGAATCAACCATATTCAACCATAAACATCGAGAAACACTAACTGGTTGATGAGGTGCGTGTGTGAGTCGATCCAAAGTCCAAATCCGAGGGTTCTTGTGCCAACCGATTGGGTTCGAGAGCTTGGAGGTGTGTTTGTGTTTCTAGGGTTTTAGTGAGAGTGTGTGTGTAGGAGTGTGAGTGTGGTTGCCCAAAGAGTGACAAGGTTGGCAAGGGGTTTGCTATATATACTAGTTCCACAAGGTGCACCCTAAAGGGCTTACTAGCCGGTTAAGGAGGTCACGGCCCAATGGCCCAAACCGGTCACTAGGTTCTCGGCCCAAGGCCCATTCGGTTACTATACACTCGAGACCTCATGGTCTCGAGTCGGGTCCTTTGTTCTCGGGTTGGGTTCTCGATTCACTTATAACATGTATATACATATATGCACACAACAAGACACATTTCACATAAAAGGTTCACGTTTATCATTAAGTTAATCGGTTGACCAGTCACATAACGTACAAACATGTTACATCAAACACAATGAAAGGTTCTAAATTTCGAGTTGTCACAATTTTAATCATTCTTGTCTAATATCAATTAGACATATGATCCTTTGGTTAAAATGTGATGAGATTGTCTATAAGTATCATACATTACACAACATAACTTTCATTCTTTCCACTCAACACTTCACCACAACATCACTCTCTCTCCCTCCCCTTCATTCTCGGCTGAGAGCACCCCCCATCCATTCATCATTTTCGATTTTTGATCTTCTCATTCCAAGAGCATACAAGTGTTAGGGATCTCACACAAAGGAGCTTGGTGCATTCGGAACACGAAGGACCTCTTCTCATTGCTTTTATCCACTCATTCTTCGACTAGACTCTTCCCTAGCCTCGAGCTAGTAGTAAGTTGCTTGAATCACCCTCTTGAACTATTTTAAGGTGGTTAAAATGATATGTAACGGTTAAAACTCGTAAACATGCAAGATGAAGCATAGAAGTCTACAAAAAATGCTAAAAATGATGGTTAAAAGCTAGATTGATGTGTAAATCTTGTAGTATTTGATTTGTGTAGTTATTTAGGCCCGATCTATGTTGTGGTAGCTCGGATCATCGTTTAACCCGGATTGTTCATGATCATGAATCATGACATAAAGCTTAATTAAGTGTAACAAGGGTTAAGTGACGAAACTCTACCACACGCGAAACTTGAACTTGTGTAAAAATGATTTTACTTACGAAATAGTGTTTAAAACTAGTAGATCTACGGATCTACAAGCGGTATTTTCAAAGAACCAAGTATCAAAGAAATCATATTTACTAAAGACGGATCTTACACTAACAAGAATGATTTTTAAAACACACAAGTGTGTAAACACTTGTGTAGCACAAAGTTCCGACAAAATAACTATTTTTGTAAAAATTGACAAGAAGTTGTGAAGATGGAATTTCTTTAAAAGCAAGGTTTTTACGAAACCGGATTGATATATACAAAGATCCACTAAAAGTAATGGGATTTACTTCATATTTTTGGTTAAACTACAAGTTCATGTAATTTATGCGATTCACATATTTAGTTACTAGTTTGATGCTTTGAACGTTGTTTTGATTGAATGAGGAAATTGTTGGGTTGATTTATAAAAGAAAATGATACGCTTGAAAGCATGGCCACCTCCAGTTACAGAGGAAAGTTACAGAGGAAACTCTGGAGAAATTTTTCTAAAAACCTAACACTTAGAATTATTTTCACCACAAGTGTTAGAAATACTTTTCGACTCGTTTTCAAATTATAGAGTTCGCCACGACTTTATTTACAAAATATCGGAGGTGGGATTTTCACAAAATTAAACGTGATAAATATATATTTAGTAAATATATTTTTCATAACGTCACTTGTCATTATTTTGTGAAGATACTAGTATTATTTTTAGGGTAAAAATAATACTGTCGAATGTTAACGAATCCAAAATATTACGAACGCCTCTACGATAAATATATAAGTTACACCGGTAATTATTATTACCACTCGATCGTTAAAACGTAACTTACGCATTATTAAGAAAATATGACTGAATGCGTATTTTGTCAAGATATTATTTTCGGAAAATTTTATGTAATAGAGAATATAATATTTTTGAGAAGAATATTTATATTTTGGAGTTAGAAATAAAATATATTTTAAGTGAGACTTAATAAAATATTTCGAACACACATGTATTAAATCCCCCATCCTTGGGAAGGAAAATGATTACCAAGTATATACAAAATATAAACACGAAATAGTTGTCTAACTATTTCCCAAAGACTTAAACCATAAAGCTAAGGCACGACCGTCCGTCTAATAGAGCTAGTACATGTAGGTCATCGCACAGCTGCTTGAGCAGGAGATATACTTGGTAGAGACGCACCACTGTGAGTTCATGTCCCCCTTTTCTCTTAACTGTTTTCAGTTTTTCTAAACCGCGGGGGTGAAATACATGTTACTATGATTACAAGTACTTTATACATGGTATGGTTAGCGTAAGGAGGTTTACTACTTAGATCACGTGAGTGGGTAGGAGCAACATGAGGTCATTAATCCTCATGGTAGGACCGAGGACAGGAGCGGTAGATCTATCTGGGTGTAGCGAGCCCAACCCCTGAGCCCGCCTAATGGACCAGGTGGTGACTTTGTACCCAACGCATAAATCTGCTAGGTTTGAGTCTGTAGGATCGTTTGGAGACCCGAACGAGTCAATCAGAGGTTTTCTCCTTGAATTCAGGTGCGGAAAACAAGAAAACAAGGTAGAAATAGACTAGATATCACTTTTAACTGTTTTTCTATTGATTTGATAACAATTACAGCACGTTCTCGATCCGGCAGCACTTCGGTACGAGATTCGGACAGAAGTTACAACTGAAATCGCTCCAGAGGTATTTATAGACCTCTTGGACCGCTTATTGGACATGCCCAATAAGCGGTTCATATAAGCGATCCAACCTATAAGCCATACGAGCGATCCAACATGATCTCCAAAAAGCGGTCCAGGACATTGCTGTTCGAGCGGTTCATGTTGTTTGTCCTTCGAGCGAACCAGCTTGTCCGCTCGAGCGACCCAAGCTCCAAATGGTCTTATAAGCGGCCCAACAACTAAAACTATACAATTTACATAATTTCTCGTATAACGTGCCCAGATCTAACGTTCTAAGATTCTGACTCGATACAAGACGTAATCAGCAGATGAAGTGCACCAACAGACTCCCCCTCAGATGTTGATGGAGTCGACTATTGAGTCACACCAATGCTGTTCTTTTAAATCTTCGGTCTTGATCAATCTTCGGGCTTCTCTTTCTCAATCTTCAGACTTCCCCTCCCAATTTGCTGGCATTCCTTTGTTCTTCAACAACATCTTCAAGATCAACGTCTGACTTTTCTGCATACACTCAAACACAGAGTAAATTTCTCTATCAAACAATTTTTAAACATATAAGTCTGCACCAATTCAGATTCTCATTTAAACAAATTCAGATATTGTGATGAACCACTTGGAAGGTTAGATTATGTAAACTTTGAATTTCACACACACACTCCCCCTCAAGTATTGCTCATCATGTTTAGCACTCGGAACTTTGAAGATCAGCTATTCAACATCAGTTGTCGAAAATCTTTTTGAATTTTAAAAAATTTATGCTAAAACACACCAAAAATCTTTTTGTATTTTTCTGAAAGAGAAATAAAAATGCAGAAATAAACTATTTACAGACAATATTTTTTGTGAGCTCGTGCAAGAGAATCATATCAGTTTTGAGACAAATCACCAACACCGTTAAGCTTTAAACATACTCTGTTATAAACAATTTACCTAGATTGTCAGTATGTTTGTCCACTTAAATCTTCACACAATTTTCAATCAATTCGAGATACGATATTAATGTTTTAGAGACTTAAACTTAATTGTGTATCACTCCACTTGAATATACTCCCGTATCCAGATCCCAAATATTCAGTCTTACAGGTGAGTATACCACAGATGATATCTGTAAAGGGGTTAAATGCGAAACCGTGAGAGCTCAGGTCAGAACTTCCGTTCAGCAAAGAGATGACGGCTCGACTTTTGGTGGGTCCCCTTTAGAGGATCTTTTTGCATTTCAACAGCAGCGACTATCAATTTTATTGTTTCATCAGCATGCTGAGGGCGGCGCTTTTTCAAGCATTTGCAGAAAGTATTATCCGGGGACTAGGTCAGTACTTCCATACAGCAGAAGTCCCGGGATAATACCCCAGATATCACTGAGTATAAAGACCTAGTATCTCAGAATACGGGACCTTTCAAACAAGATTTCGGGGGTTACCCATATATCCAAGAATAGTTACCCACAAATTAAGCAAGTTTGATTTAGGTTTATATCTCGTTTCAATTTACTAAATGTGCGAAAATCTACTGACACATCCGCAGTAAGATCGTTTAACACATTTAAACTTTCCAATTCTTTAGCGTGTTGTGATAGTCCACTGATGTACTATCATTTCCTCTTTTATGCAACAAAAACTCATTTTTGATTTTATCATGTTTTTGGCTTTTTCAAATTTTCTGATGATTTTGGATTTTCTCTAAAAATTCTTACTCCCCCTAAAATTCAAATACATCTAATGAAAATTGAAAACAAACTATACAGAACATGACAACTGATATCAAATCACCTCAATTCGCCATTCACTAGGCATAAACAATCAAAACTCCCCCTATCAACAAACTATTTTCCCATTTAGATTTCAAAACACTTAAGTTTGTTTTAATCAAAATGGTTTTTCCGGAAAATAAGTTTGATTGATTTTACCACTTGTAATTTACCACTTGTAGATTATCAAGTATTCGGGGTGTGGTTCATCATTTTGTCTTCCAATCACTTGTAGGAAAATACAAGTACAACTGAATGTCCTTGATTTACCATTTGCAGTTCAGAAATTTCTGTACCACTTGTAAGATATGATCATCAATCATTAACAAACCTCATTTACCATATTTATGATTGACGTTACCGAATAAAATTCTGAGAAAGATGCCGATTCATGCTCCACGCTTACCAACCTGGGAGCTCCGGCAAGTCCTGAGACTTACTGTTCGAAATATGTACCATCCCAGTCACAAACCAGGGATGGTTCAACTTTTTCTTTCTTTGTCTTCTTCTCATAGAATTCTTTAACCCCTTTGACTTTTCGATCACTCATTTTGCCAAAGATATGTTTTACCATGGGGTTAAAGACCTTCTCAGCATCAAATTCCTGTTCATCATGATAAAATTGATTAGAAATCTCAACTTTACCAATCTTCTTCTTGTAATTTTCAGCCCGAAGTGATGGAAACTCATCATCATCAACACTCGGAACTGAGTTCTCAACCTTTTCATCAGCTTCACATTTTGATACAACCTGTGGCTCCACTGATTTTGTGGAATCAGTTTCATCGCCTGAAGATAGCTCCTCTGATTTCGAACTATCAGAATCATTGCTAGAGCTTTCATTACCTCTCTTCACAACCCATTTTTGTTTGTTTGATTTGACTTTCTTCTTGTAAAACCTGTTTGAACTCTCACCAATTTCAAAAATTGAATCTTTGAACAACTTTGTTCTATCAAGTGGTGATTCAAACGCATACACCTTTTCTGAAATTGTACGAAAAACTCCCTGTGTAGATTGTATCGCCTGAGAACAATCTTTGGCGATATGTCCAACTTTGTTGCACTTGAAACAGGTTCTCGAGTCTTTCTTTTGTTCAGCTTGTTTCTTCTTCCAAAATTCACTGTTCTTTTCTCTCCAGAAACTTGTCTTTTCTTCTTCATCAGTAGATGTGCCTGAAACAAATGACATTTTGGATTTAAAATCACGAACATATTTTTCATTTTTCTGTTTTTCAGTAGGAATAAAACCTAATCCTTTCTTTTTAAAATTACCGCTATGGATTGATCTCTTTTGGAAACCAGAACCAGAACTGTACTTCTTTTTCTTGTTTAATCTCTGTTGTACTCTAGAGGTGTATTTTTTAGGTTTTTCATTAAAACATAAGTCTTTAATTTCAGAAATATTAATTTCTGTGATTTTGAAAACTTTGTTTATCAATTCAGTTTTGACACCCCTTAATGGAAATTCCTCATCAGAATATAATTTGTCCGAATTCTTCAAAGTATAAGCAACTTTAAACAATCCATCATCCAAAATAGATTTTGATAACAGGAATTTTCTATCATAAACCAATTTTCCCTGTTTTTCTGTTTGACTCGGAGCTTTTGACTCAGATTTTGATTCTGACGCGGACTCCGACTTTGACTCTTCACTGTCATCACTATCTAACACATGATCCACAACTTTCTTCATCAATTGAGACTGTTGATCAGTGTCAGATGATGTAAACACAACATCAATACTTTCTGGAAGATTAACCGACGACTCTGACTCCCACTGTAAATTTGTAGCCTTTTTGACTCTTTCATCGTTAGGATGTCTAGGCAAATATCCGTTTTCCAGTGGAGGTGGACATCTGTTATAACTAACACCTTTCTTCTTACCAGATGAAGTCTTTTCAGTATCCTTCTTCCTGTCACTCTTCTTCTTGTCAGCATTCTTTTCTCCAACACTCACTTCAGCTGCCTTTTCTTGAGTTGACTCATCTTCTTCCCAGACCTTCATGCTTTCAACAGTCGGATAGATCCTGTCAATCACATAGGAAGTACATGAGTAACTTTTCAATAAACGATTCACTCGTTCTGTTTCGATTCGTTGCAGCTCAAGTTTTTGTTCTAACGCAGCACACTTTTCAATATAGTTGTTTACAACTTTTTGTTTTGTCATGAATGCTCCCTGAAGAGTCCTCATCGCAACTGCTTGTTCTTCACTCGTTTGATCGTACTGATTCATTGTCTTGTTCAGCACATCATAAGACTCCTTCAGTCTGTTTAAGTTGTTAATCAACGTGCTGTTCTGCTTTTTCACAATCTCACAGTTTTCACACTTCACCTGAGTTTCTTTCGCATCAACTTTTTCATCAATCTTGAATTTTTGCACTTCTGTCATCTTTTTCTTTCTCATCACTTGCACTTCTTCATCATCACTACTCACCGGCACTTCTTCATCATCACTACTCATCAACGACCCTTCTTCATCATCACTACTAACCGGCGTTTTGATCTTCTTCTTTTTCTTCTCCTTCTTGACCCTATCATCTTCACTCTCACTCTTAGCAACCAACTTCATATCAGCTCTGTATTTTCTTGCCCAATATTCTTTATCATCATCACTATCATCTTCAATCTTTGCAGCAAAAGCAGTATAAGCTGTAGTTTGATCAGGAACATAATCATCCCAAGTGAACTTTGCCCAGCTAAAACCTTCTGCAAGCTTTTCATCTTCTTGATCAATCAAATAAGCTTTTTTTCCGGTATCTTCAGTCACATCTCTTCCATGTGCAGTCTGAGCTTGATGCTTTTGTTGTTGAGATGATTGACCAACTTGGTGATAAATGGCTTTGCGATAGTAATCGTTGTTGTTGTTGAACAGATTTTGAGCTCCACTTGCTTCTCGGTTTGTGCACTCCCTCTTGAAGTGTCCTTTTTCCCTGCACCGAAAACAAGTGACTTTAGATTTATCAAAACCTAAAGTAGAAACGTTCGCATCTCGAAGATCATCTCTCCCCGTGATTTGTTTGAACTTCTCAGCTCTCCGTAAAACACTAGCCAGACACCATTTTATGTCCATTAGCTCCATCTCTTCAGCATCTATCTGGTCGTAGTCTTCTTTGGTTAGCATTGGATTTCCGATACGACCTGCAACAAAACAAGTATAAGATTCCAAAACCATTCCTAATAAAGACATTTGGTTTTTGGCAATATCCTCAGAATAATCTTGATCATTCTCAAGATTCAGTACAATGTTACACTGTAACTTTTTCCCATTCTTAGTTGCTGAGATGTTTGGATCAAAAGATGAAAATGGAGTAAAGCTGGTTTTGCTGCTTGATCCAGACGATGGGCTTTCAGATACACTCTTGGCACTCATCCCCGTCACAATCTTTGGAGATGAATTCGATGATTTTTCATTAACTCCAGCTTTGTAATATAACCCGACATCTTGTTCACCATCAAAGTCTCTCATTCTGATCACTTTACGCTGCTCCATTTCATAAGCTTCTATCTTTTCAATGAATTTGCTGAGTGTCAAACTGTTAAAACCCTTTTTGTTTCTAAGCATCAACAAGTATGTCCCCCAACTCTCATATGGCAAGGCATCAGCAAGTTTTTCGATTAACTCCTCATTGCTCTTCTGAATACTTAATCTTTTCATACTAGCAAGCAAATTGCAATATCGTTCAATGAGCTCTTTTGTGCTTTCATTCTTTCTCTGATGGAACAGATCAAACTCTTTCTTTAGAAGCGACTTTTTGCTTTTAATCATTTCATCACTTCCTTTAAATTTTGAACTTAATGCTTTCCAGATTGAGTAAGATGTTCCACTGTGCTGTAGCAGAACCATGATATCTTCTTTCACTGCCTGTTGAAGAAGACTTAGCATCATTTTCTCATTTTTGTACTTCTTCCTCTCATCTGCTCTAAGATCTTTGATTGGAACTGGCTCTTCATCATCATTCATTGGTCTGATATACTTTGTCTCGACACATTCCCAAGCATCAAGATAATTAGCTTGCACCCAATTCTCAAACCGACCTTCCCAATGTTGAAATTCCTCAATGCTCATTAACTTGGGAGGTTTTTGCATCGTTCCGGTTTCGTTTTCAAGCATTGTGGTTTGAATAGCAGTGATTGGTGTACTTGGTGTAGCGAACGCGTTATAGAAATCCTCGTCCATGTTCGAATATTGAAACAACACTACAAACAGCTTTAAAAGCGGTTCACGAATATAAAGTGACACAAAAGCGGCCCAATATGATGTCAGAAAAGCGAACCAGAAAAACCAAATAAGCGATCCAAGACAATTTCAGAAAAGCGATCCAAGATTGTCCAGAAAAGCGATCCAAGTGCTTTTTCGAATAAGCGGTCCACAGATAAACCAGATAAGCGGTCCAGAAGATGAATTTCGAGCGGTCCACAGATAATCGACCGAATGAGCGATCCACAAACTGTTCGTAAAAGCGATCCAAATATGTTCTAAAAAAAACGGTCCAGCCGATCGGACCTGTTTAAACTTCGAATTTTGAACCCAAACTTTCAAGGATTTATCTCTATGCCATTGCGCACAATCCCTGAGATTTTTAGCAAATTCCGACCGTTGAAAATGTTCGAATCTGAAAAAGAATGAGTAGAAGACAGAATTTCTGACAATTTCCAGCTATTTCCTGTAGAATTCCTCCTCCTGAAGCTCTGATACCACTTGTAGGATCGTTTGGAGACCCGAACGAGTCAATCAGAGGTTTTCTCCTTGAATTCAGGTGCGGAAAACAAGAAAACAAGGTAGAAATAGACTAGATATCACTTTTAACTGTTTTTCTATTGATTTGATAACAATTACAACACGTTCTCGATCCGGCAGCACTTCGGTACGAGATTCGGACAGAAGTTACAACTGAAATCGCTCCAGAGGTATTTATAGACCTCTTGGACCGCTTATTGGACATGCCCAATAAGCGGTTCATATAAGCGATCCAACCTATTTGCCATACGAGCGATCCAACATGATCTCCAAAAAGCGGTCCAGGACATTGCTGTTCGAGCGGTTCATGTTGTTTGTCCTTCGAGCGAACCAGCTTGTCCGCTCGAGCGACCCAAGCTCCAAATGGTCTTATAAGCGGCCCAACAACTAAAACTATACAATTTACATAATTTCTCGTATAACGTGCCCAGATCTAACGTTCTAAGATTCTGACTCGATACAAGACGTAATCAGCAGATGAAGTGCACCAACAGAGTCTCCCAACTTTCACTTCACACATATCAATGGCCTTGCAAACCATTGGTGATCTCTTTTTCCTTATTTGCTACATACCAGTAATTTTTATACTCACAAAGGTTTTACATACTCACTACACATGAACTCGCTCAACTTTATGTTGACTTTTCAAACTACATGTATTTCAGGAAACTAACGGATCTGGCACGGTATGCACATATTTCCAAGCTGCGTTTGAATAAAGAGGTCATCCAGGGTTTAGAAGGTGTAACCTCTTCCTGGACGGGTTACATATCCCTAAACCTAGTATAAAAAGTCTTTTGATAAGTTTTTATGAACTCATTTAAATCAAGTCAAGATTTGTAACTTATTTTGTGAATGTTGAAAATGGGATTTTCTGAACCTTATTATTGGATGAATATCACATGATATTATCATATAGCATTGTAATGATTGTTGCTATGGTATTAAGAACTCACATCAAATTAACCACGCTTCCGCAAAGCCAGGGTGTGACAGCTTGGTATCAGAGCCTCGATCATAGCGAACTAGGATTCTTTCTCGAGTCTAGACTATGATCCTCAGGGCTCTCACGAAAATGTTTTTTTTTACACTGCATACCACGTAAGTCCAGATCTAAAACGCTTTTACAAACAAATGTTGAACACATTTTATTTGTTAATTATAGGCTCAGTCTGGGAGGCTGAGGCTCGGTCTGAGAGGCCGAGGCTCGGTCTACGAGGTCGAGGTATTTGGCTAGTGAGACTAGGAAGAGCAGTCTGAGAGGCTGGGAGAATTTGGCTAGTGAGACTAGGAAAAGCAGTCTGAGAGGCTGGGAGAATTTGGCTAGTGAGACTAGGAAGAGCAGTCTGAGAGGCTGGTAGAACTTGGATAGTGTGACTAGGAATATCAGTCTAGGAGACTGGGAGGCTAGTGGGACTAGGAGAATTATTTGATTGCTTAATTGGTGACTAATGTGTTTATTTGACTATGTGATTGATTATTTGTGCATATGTGTGTGTTTGTGTTACAAGACGGCATGGCCTCCTCTTCAGATACTGAAGTGACGGACACCTTGGATCTTTTAGCAATCGTGTCGAACGATGAGATTATGACAGAAAGTGAGGTGCACACTTCGGATACCACCAGCACGGATGAGGATGATTTCCAGTTCTTCTCGCTACCCGGTGTTGTCGCCAAGCTCGCTGATGACCCTTTGGCCGTGGACATACCACTCGTAGAGATCCCTGCCCCCATACCATTGGCCGTTTATCCTGCTTACGATATACTTCTCGATGCCGACGCTGATGACGACGTCGATCTGTTTGATGTCGAGCCCCTAGAGGATGATGTTCAGGGCGAGGCCCTTCTAGCTGCTGGTGATCTTTTGTTGCTCGCAGATGCTCCCGCTGAGGAGTCACCTGCTCACTCACCCGTCCCGGACTCTTTCGAGTCTGTGGCCTCCGTATCATCCCACACTCAGAGTGCGCAGCACTTTTCTCACGGTTCAGATCCTGATAGGGCATCTGCTGTAGCCCCTATCCCTAGCTTTGCTTTCGATCACGATGTTGAGGAGGATTCTGATCCTGTCTTTTCCCAGGATTCGACCAGGAGATCGAGTTTATACCACTGGATCAGCCTATGGAGGACCCGGTTGGCCCAGTCGGCCCAGTTGATCCCATTGACCATGCATTTGATTTAAAATGGCGTTCGTTGACCCCGAGCCTGCCGTAGCCCCCGAGCCAGTAGTTGTTCCAGACCCCGTATTTGAGCATGACCCTATTCATGCTGACGTACCCGCTGTTGATCCTCGATTAATGATGTAACTATCGATGATCATCCTATTGTTGCTCCACTGTTGGAGGATGAGCATGCTGTTGATGCCCATGTTAATGCCCCTCACATTACTGATATGCCTACTGATCCTGTTATTGCCCCTTTTCCTGATCCTGTGCCTGTACAGTTCTATCATGCGCCTCATGCAACCCAAGTTGATCCTCGATACGCGCACACCCGAAGTGGGTGGATAGTCGATGACAATGGTTACCTTTCGAGTTTCCTGTGACTCCTGTTTCAGCCCCTGTATCAGTTCCTATGGATGCACTTTTTGTTCCCACACTCACCTGCTCGAGACACCACACCGTCACACAACTCAGAGCCTGCTCTTGAGCTAACTTCTACACTTTTTGGGTCAGCTTGATGCTACGTCTGCCGAACCTACACCTTTACGTGATCACGATCCCGTTTCTTTTTAGACTGCCAGACATTGCACCCCTTATAACTACCTGCATCAAACAGCCCCCCCTCATTTGTGAAGAGGTTCGTTTTCCCTTGTGAAGATCGACGCCCGTTGCGCCATCATGCCTAACACTTCCTGTCAGGATATACCCGCGCCTCGTAGAGATGTTCCAGGCCGCACCGCTTGCTACATTCACCTCTACAACGCTTGATAAGCCGATTCAGTGGTCCCTATAAACGCACTATGCTAACTATAAACCCTTACCATTTCTCGCATTATGAAGAACACACACAGGATAAGTTGCTCCTGTAACATCAACTACAGTTTAAGGATATGAGCCGCAAAATGTTGGAGCTTGAGCTGACACCACGATCGGCAACTTCAGATACAAAACATAACATAAACAAAAACAGGAGTTAAGCATCTACATCACAAGACAACATATTGTCTGAAAACTTTAAGTAAAATACCACGTCCTCCACCAGCATGCCTTGATCCGCCACGTACATCAGGATCCCTTTTATGCCCTTGACCGCTGATATTCCACCGTCCCCAGGATTTTTGATGATCATTCCTTTTACCATTAAGCGGCAAATCAGTTGACTATTTCGAGGAATATACAAGTTCGCGGAAGAATTCAAGCATGTCGACAGTTTACGTCTCTTTCCTCCCCCACCTTAATCACCAGAAATATCGGTGTCTGGATAACGCAGATTGCGTTATGATTGGGTAGAGACCCCAAGATTGTGGAGATTTGTGAAGACTACGTCTGACTACGTAATTTAGACATGCGGATATATTTGTTGGACAAGGGTAGGGAGACCCGATGACCCTGGTAATGTGATACATTTTGAAAGACAATGAAGTTGTAGACGGAAAACGATGGGGACCAATTGTCATAAAGCATGCACCCAAAACACTGTGGCCAATAACCAATGAAAGCACAGTCGCCATGTCATTGCTAAATGATATCAGTAACGCTTATGTGCATACTAAAATTTTAATACTACATGTTTACTTGCTATACTTTCATTAAACGAAACCCTCAATTTACGTACGAACGTTATGATTTTGGTGCAATGTGCTTACCCGTATAATGAAAACCTAATCATAAGACGTGATACCAATATAACGGGAATGTGCTATGACTGAGAAACACGTGTTTGTTTGATATACTTTCGGTAAACATGATTCCAATTACTTGCTTGATGAATTGCGTGATATGTAATATGATGACTTAAACATGTGTGATACATGTGTTCCGAACGACTATTTACGTTCCCTGAATAGAAGAGACCTAACTAACATGAACTTCTTCCTAGAAGATGTCGCATCAAGAGATCACCCGACTGACTGAGGCAGAATGGTTAGCACGCCTCTCGAGTCAGAGCTCGGCATGAGGTTCTTCGCTACAAACATGGCGAAGGTGCCTCAGGGAGAAACCTACCTAATGGTTGTACCTACCAGTATTTCCTAGAATGCAACCCTCTGAATTTCGGTGGCACGGGAGGTGCCATAGCATTTGTAAAATGGGCTGAGAATGTGGATGCCGTGGTGCGAATGAGTGGTTGCACGCCAGAGCAGCAAGTCCCGTACATTTCCGGATTGCTACAAGATGGAGCTCTATTATGGTGGGACCGTAAGGTTCGAGATTTGGGCGAGGCTGTAGCATATGCGATATCATGGAGCGAGCTGAAAGAAATAATGCTGAAGGAGTACTGTTCTCAGAAGGATATCCAAAGGCTGGAACTAGAATTCTGGGAGCTACAGAAGGAAGGTCCAGATGTGGTGAAGCACGTGAAAAGGCTTTACGATTTGTCGCGAGTCATTCCGTACCTAGTGGAACCCGAGTTGAAGAGAATGGTGCAATCCATTTGGGAACTGACACCTCAGGCCTTGAGCTTAATGATGGTATCAACGCCACCATCACCCGTGGTTGCCCATGTGATAGGACTGGAGCTCACTAAGGAAGCACTTAGGCTGGTAAAACTTTCGATCCCAGACGAGAAGAAGGAAACACCAGTGGAGACATCTGGGAAGAACAAAAGAAAGCTCGGTGAACTTCAGGGAGGTGATCAGACAAATGAAAAGAATAAGGCCAAAAAGGGAAAGATGTACCTGGGTAATCTACCTAAGTGTGAAGTATGCCAGCGCCATCATAATGGGAAATGCAGTAATAGGAAGTGTGACAACTGTGGAAAAAGGGGACACGACAGGGAAACGTGTTGGCAGGAGACGAAAAGAGGAAAGGAAGGTTGTAACTGCGATGGTAAGGGACACCTTGGGAAGGATTGCCCAAGGGAGATTAACCAAGACCTTGAAGGAGCATCCAACACCGGAGCTAGTGAATCATGCCAGGATCCAGATATGGTCGCTGGTACGTTCTTTATCAACCCCAAAATTTTGCATTCACGTTATTTGATAACAGTGCCGACCATAGCCTCGCATCTCATGAATTTGGGAATCTCTTAGTTTAGTAAAGAGTAAGTTAGACGACCCACTCTTAATGAGGCTGGTTAATAAACGACCTCGACGTAGTAACTAGGATGAACCCGCGGTCGAGCAACCAAGCGGAGAATCGTTATCCGCATCCAGGAGACGAACGACGAAGCAATCATGACTCATGAGGAAATATACGCCTCTACAAACTACAAATTGCTTGAAGGCATGAAGGATGTTGCGTAAGGAATATGTTGTATCTAGGCCATGACGGGGACAGGAGGAGCCGAAGAACTAAGCACGAAGATCTTCTTATAACAAGGAAATGCCCTAAGGTCTTCCCCGAGGATTTGCCAAAATGTGCTCTCCTGCGGCTAATCCCGTTCGCATCAGATGAATTCCCGATGTCGCACCTGCGGTCAATACCCCTCAACGACTTATATCTTCGGGAACGCAAGGATTGACAGTGCAACCTCAGTGGTTGATAGAGAAGGAAGATAACAAACCAAAACTTTTGTTCTGGATAACCTTAGTTCTGCTCGCCAAAAGAAAGGACGAATAACTTCCAAATGACCAGGAGCCGAACGGGCTAACATACAAGAGTCGGTGGCTTTTGCTGAGGACTAATGAACTTCTTACACAACTGACTATGATGATCCAACTACTACTACACGACTGATCGACTATCGAACATCGTCAGTGGAGAAATTTAGGGAATATACCAGGATGAAATTGTGGGACAATGATTGTGCTTAGACATAAACAAAATGCTGCTTCCTACACAATGTATAAGTCGGATCCTCACGAGGTGTGGAATCCGGAGGAACTAGAGGCCTTACATCTAGGAACCATATCTGTCAACTCAGTCAAACGTCATCAACTTGACAAACTTGTCATTTCAAAATCGAAAGTACTTAAACTTGCTTCCGTTGAAGTCTTCACTCTTACTTCTAACGACTAGATATTGCGTTTCTACTCCCCTCAAAGTAGTTGCATCACGTTGATTTCCTTCGCTGAGAGAGAACACATGTTTGTTTCGAATACTTGGTCGTTTCTTCAATCTAGCAAACACACATTGCTCCATTTTCTTGGAAACTTATTTGCCACACATGCGCCTTTTGCTACGCATGCGGTTTCATTTCGAATAAACGTTTCATTAAAGCTCCGATATTACGTTGCTAAATCTAAACACTAGTTTGTGATTCGAATGATTTACACACTTGCCATTGTTGACTCTTTTGTTATCAAGTCAACACATGTTCTTGAAACCGTTTTCTTCGAAGTTACATGTTTACTACCCTGCCAAGATTCCCTTGTTGATACATACGTTTATTGTCGAGTTACGTTGAAACCAAGTTCAATTGCTTGAACTTATCCAGTTCACATATTTGATTTAAGGCGCCATATGATGTATTGAGAGCATCATATTCTAATACTCCGGCAAAGATTCTTTTGTTTCGAGTCGTAGTAGATTTGGTTGGTCTATGACTCCACTAAAACGTTTGATCTATTTCGATACCTCGCGGTGATATTTTTCACAAAATTGAAGCTTACGCTAATTTGGTTACTCACTTCGTATACGAATTTAATTCCCTATTTAGTTGCTAACGATCCATTCGCGATCTTCACAATCTAAGCGGTCTCAACACAATTGTGTGTTAAGACAATGGTACATATATTCATTCCATAAGCACAATGTACCTCCTAACGATTCCTTCGTTGTCAGTCAAATGCCTTGCGATGCTTATTACATTTCATCTTCGATTGGAAACAGTGGTTCTTTGATATTCCGTATTTAATTGGAAACTCTATAACATGGCATAAGTCAAATCTTCATATTGTTTCAGTACACCTTCATCTGGTTCCAAACTCGGTGATTTTGTTCAGTCACCGCTATTTCGAATCTTGTCATTACGATACCTTGTGGTGTCATTACAAACTTGTAGCTTGTGCTAATCATGGTCAACCGTTCCACGCAAAATACATAAACTTTTGTTGACTTGTCATTTACATATTCCTGATGCAACTCCAAATCAAAGCAAGGATACACCAGGTTCGTTTGTATTCATTCGGTATATCCTCACAGTTCAAAAGGGTCAAACGCACTGAACCTTGCCACTCGTCTACTTGGGAGTTGACAGATCACTTTACCATTTCATTTGAGATGAAAATTTCTGAACTTATATTGTGACAACTCGAGTTTCCAAGACTTCCTAATCGCATTTATTGCACGTTGACTGTTTAACTGCTTGATTATTTGGCTTGTAACAGTACACCAAATTATAAGATGAAACGTTTGTTGATATGTTATCGTGTTACTACATTAAAGCATTGTTAGATTATAACGATGTGTGTGTTGCCTTTTTTTTTATACAAGAAAATATAAGTATTACTCTTTATGTTAAGGCGTAACAAACATCACGTATGATGACTTTCATTACCCGCACACGCACGACGAAACACGGTGAGTGTTTCGTCGCCATAATAGGCTTCGGCCCAAAGTGGGTTCGGCCCAACTCCTTCATATTGGAACCCCTTTAATCAGTTGCCCGTAGAACACAAAACCCTAATACTCTCACCCCCTTTGCTTGTTCGCGACGGCAGACCCCTTCCCCGGAGTCTTGTAATTCGGTCATGAGTTCATACGTGGTCGGGTAAGTAGATTCATAATAATTTCGTTTCCATCTGATTGTATATGATTGCTTAAAAATATTTTGTTAGTATGTATATACATACGAATTGCAACACTTGATGTACGTCATGATGACAACTTGTTGGTTTGGATCTGTTATGTGATATACTTGAAACTTAAGGCATGATACAACATCTGAAATTCTTACGTCAATATGAATGCTAGTGAACCGATGGGGTTGGGGATTCGTGGTTTGGGGTTATATGTTGAATGTGTGAATAGATCTGATTGGGTATGTGATAGTTGCAGTCAATCGGATAAGAACTTCTTTATGATGGTCGGTCACTATTCTCATATTTACATGTGATTCTACTTTGAATTTGGTCCAATGGTATTAAGGCTATGAGTAGGGTTGTCGGCCAATATATGTACACCATTCTTGACCATTTGATGGTATGTATGTGCATCAAATGATTAATATGTGCAGCCAAAAAGATAGAGATCATGTGATTGGCTAAATAGTTAGGTTGGTGCATTGATTGGTCCAATGAGGAGCTTAGATTGTGATTATTTGGTCCAATGGAAGCATGGAAACCATATGAACTTGTCGGCCAGACTTTGGCTTCATAAATAAATACATTATTCTCTATCCCACTGAAATTTGATATAATATTTAGATTGATCATGGCAGTAACCATGTGATATATTTAATATTAAGTTAGTTGATTGTCCGAATATTTTGATACAAGAAAGGTCCGATTTTTTTAAAAGAAATAAGGGAGTCCGAGTTTCATAACTATCAAGGCCCGAGTTTTGATTTTCATTAGTAAGGTCCGAGTTTTTGGACACCCCACCTTGTGTAGTCCGACTTTGTTACCCTTGACTCTAGTCCGAGCTTTTAACTAGGGCAGCCCCCCCCCACTTCATGTCCGAGGTTCATGAGGCATGAAGCCTACCCGACTTTTAAAACCATTCATGACCCGAGTTTTAAACTATGCAGGTGGTCCGAACTTCTTTAAGGGTTGGGGGAAATCCGACTTTTGTGATGTGCCTAGGTCCGATCTTTTGTTTTCATAAGGACTCTAGGTCCGAGTTTGTTATTTAGACACCATGGCCGAGTTTTATGCATATCATATCATATAGTCCAATTTAGTGGTGTTATACATGATCTGATTATTGGCTAAAAATTATTAACCTTATTAACTCTATTAGTTAATGAGCTATGTTAGAGTGTAATCCAGTTTAACACGTTAATTCCGTTAAGATTGCAAGGATGATTATCACAGCTAGGCATATAACATTTCTATTATGCGAATCCTGTTAACTGCCTGCTCTTTCTATCAAGCATGAAATGTATGAAGATGATTAACTGGATGCAATGCCTGATTTTAACTGCAATGCCTGATTTTAACTATTACACACGCTATGTGATGAACTTTGTTTGCGAAACCATACAAACATGAACTGACTGTGAACACGTGCATACTCTAGGCTTTGATTGATTACTGGTGAGTGCATAACCTAGCATACCGAGCAAACCAAGGTGAGTTCACACTCTTACCAAGGCATGGGATTCCCGGGGTGTTGGGAATGGGATTGAAAGGATAAGGTTGAATAGATACACTACTGACACTATGACTAGACTACCATATCACCATCCTCGGTTGTGAAGGATGCTTATACTGATCACCATCCTCGGTTGTGAAGGATGCTTATACTGATCACCATCCTCGGTTGTGAAGGATAATTATACTGATCACTATCCTCGGTTGTGAAGGATACTTATACTGATCACTATCCTCGGATGTGCAGGATACTTATACTGATCACTATCCTCGGTTGTGAAGGATACTTATAGATACGAATAGTCTAGTGGTTATACAACATGGGAAGCCCCCACCAATAGAACGAATTAACGGCCCAGTAGAGCCACCTGTTACAAACGAACTTACTATTACGCATTTACTTTCTGTGAACTCGCTCAACTAGTTGTTGATCCTCTGTTACATGCCTTGCAGGTCGTTAGGTAAATGAAGCTTGCACATGGAGGAGCGGGTCGTTGTGGGCATGGATCGTGATTATTGTATTAAACATTTATGACATTTCGTACTTAATTACGTTGGGTTTTGATTATACGCTTCCGCTAAACAATGATAATTTACTTATGTTTTGGAAACACCTTTCATATGGATTTGGTTTGGAATATATTGCAATTACTTTTACTTTATACAATGTTCTATATGATTGGTGGCTTGATCCTGGTCAGTCACGCTCCCAAGCGGTGATACTCCGCGTGTGGATTTTTGGGGGTGTGACAGATTGGTATCAGAGCCATTGGTTATAGAGAACTTGGTTTTAATATGGGAAAACGTTTTATTTAAAACCAGACTATAACCAGAACAGTGCTCTCAACGATCCACAACGACGCTTCGCTCCACGTGCAAGACTCGGCATCCTAGGTAATAAGGTTTATGTTTATTGCCTACATGCTAGAATTGCATAGAACTTTGCTCGTAGTATGCTTACATTACTTTGCTCACTACTTGTTACTGCTTAAGAACACCTATGTGCCTACACTTTTTTTTTTTTGTCATCGCCCTACTCGCGAACCATTCAAACTTATGCTACCTTTGCCGTTCGATCATGTCTGGACGTGTTGACATGACTCAAGCCCAGTTGGCGGCTCTTATTAACAAACAAGTTGCTGCGGCGCTTGCAGCCGCACAAGCAGGAGGTATAACCTGCTATTCCAAACCTATCCTAGGATGTTAGATCCTACTCTCGTGACCCAACTCTCGCGCTTAACCTTGACCTATCTTTCTCGCGCAACGGGTCGGAACGAGCAGCAACCTGTCTGCACATTCAAGAACTTCATGGACTGTCGTCCAAGCACATTCAGAAGCACAGAAGGAGCGGTGGGACTACTCCATTGGTTTGGGAAGCTCGATTCAGTATTCGAGATGTGTGAATGCTCTGAGGCTCGCAGGGTCAAGTACGTCCCTGGTACTTTAGAAGAAATCGCGCTAATCTGGTGGAACGCGCAAGTACGGATACTAGGGTTGGCAGCTGCTAACGCCACCCCATGGAACGAATTCAAAGAACGCATTATAAGGGAATACTACACGCGTGATGACATCCACAAGTTGGGAGTGGAGCTCTACCATTGGGAAATGACGGGGTCAGAACTTTAAGCTTATACGAAACAGTCGAACGAACTGGTCATCTTGTGTCCAACCATGGTGGACCCTCCAAGCAAGCGTATCGAATTGTACCTCAAGGGTCTAGCCTCAAAGATTCAGAGCCATGCTTCATCGGCTAACCACAACAATATCCAAGACATTCAGCGTCTTGCTAATCGCCTCACGGATCAGGCAGCGGAACAGAACAGGTTGCCTAATTGTATCAGCGCCATTACTACCGCTACCACTTCTGCTACTCCCGCTACTCCTAGTGACAACAAGCGGAAATAGGATGGGTATTCTAGCAAGGGTTCAGCTACCGTTCGGTCTCAAGCGCAACAGCAGCACAAGAATAGTGATCGCCAGAGCACAGCAGAAGCTAAGGATCCAGGAGCCCACGGAAATCGCCAGCAGCAACAGCAAGCAGAAATCCTATGCAAAGAAAAGATTGTTTGCATTCCTCGTTCTGGTCAAGAACCTCTCGAAGTTCAAGGCGACGAGAGTGGTGCCGTGGTTGGCATCACCTCTTTCTTGAAGGCTCAGAAATGTTTGCGGAAGGGCCACACCGCAATTTTGGCTCTCGTTACTGACACATCAGCGAAAGAAAAGAAGTTGGAAGACTCCTCAGGTGTTTCCTAAAGATTTACCTGGTCTACCGCCTCATCGTCAGGTCGAATTTCAAACCGAGCTCGCTCCAGGAGCAGCACCCATAGCTCGAGTTACTACTCCAAGGTTGATCTAAGGTCTGGTTATCATCAGCTGAGAGTCCAAGATGAGGACGTCTCCAAGACAGCATTCAGAACTCGCTGCGGCCATTTCGAGTTTCTTGTCATACCATTCGGGCTTACGAACGCGCCTGCCGTATTCAGGGATCTTATGAACAGGGTGTGTAAACCCTTTCTTGACGAGTTCGTCATTGTTTTCGTCGACGACATTTTGATTTACTCCAAGAGTCAGGAGGAGCACGAACAACACCTACGATTGATTTTGGAACTTCTTCGAAAGGAACAACTGTACGCCAAGTTTTCAAAAGGCGACTTCTGGCTTCGTGAAGTCCACTTCTTAGGCCATGTGGTGAACAGGGATGGGATTCATATCGATCCATCCAAGGTAGATTCGATCAGGAACTGGCCTGCACCGCGTACACCAACGGAAATACGCCAATTCTTGGGTTTGGCGGGTTACTACAGGCGGTTTATCAAAGACTTTTCGAAGATCGCACAGCCGCTTACTATGCTGACACAGAAAGGTGTCACCTACCGTTGGGGAGATTCCCAAGAGACCGCTTTCCAGTACCTACAGGATAGGCTTTGCAGTGCACCTATTCTCTCATTGCCGGAGGTCACGGATGACTTCGTGGTATATTGTGACGCATCGATGCAGGGGCTTGGTGGTGTATTGATGCAGCGGGATAAAGTTATTGCCTACGCCTCTCGTCAACTCAAGGTACATGAACGGAACTACACGACGCACGAATTAGAGCTGGGAGCTGTTGTTTTTGCGCTTAGGATATGGCGACACTACCTGTACGGTACCGAGTGCACTATTTACACCGATCACAGGAGTCTCGAGCATATCTTCAAGCAGAAGGAATTGAACATGCGTCAACGACGATGGGTCGGGCTACTCAATGATTATGAATGCGCTATCAAGTATCATCCAGGCAAGGCCAATGTTGTGGCTGACGCCCTCAGTCGAAAGGACACTTTACCGAAGCGCGTGCGAGCGCTCCAGCTTACGATTCAGTCTAGTCTTCCTGCACAGATACGAGCTGCTCAGTTAGAAGCACTGAAACCCGAAAACGTCAAAGCTGAAGCCTTACGCGGCTCAAGGCAACGCATGGAACAAAAGGAAGACGGCGCCTACTACGTAACGGGGCGTATTTGGGTCCCACTTTATGGCGGTTTACGCGAGCTGGTAATGGATGAAGCTCACAAGTCTCGCTATTCGGTACATCCAGGGTCGGATAAAATGTACCACGACATCAGTACTACTTATTGGTGGCCTAGTATGAAGGCCCACATCGCCACCTATGTTGGCAAATGCTTAACCTGTGCGAGAGTCAAGGTTGAATATCAGAAACCAGCTGGTCTACTTCAGCAGCCTAAGATACCACAATGGAAATGGGAAGAAATTTCCATGGATTTTGTTACCGGTCTGCCTAGATCTCAGCGTGGGAATGATACAATATGGGTCATAGTTGATCGACTCACCAAGTCTGCACACTTCCTACCGATCAAGGAAACGGATAAGTTCTCCACTCTCGCAGACGTTTATCTTAAAGAAGTTGTGTCGAGGCACGGAGTGCCCACCTCTATTATTTCGGATCGCGATGCACGATTCACGTCAGAGCTTTGGCAAGCGATGCACAAATCCTTCGGCTCACGATTAGACATGAGCACAGCATATCATCCTCAGACGGATGGGCAGTCTGAGCGAACTATTCAAACTCTAGAAGACATGCTTCGAGCGTGTGTTATCGATTTCGGCAACGGCTGGGAAAAGCACCTCCCTTTGGTGGAGTTCTCGTACAATAACAGTTACCATACCAGCATTCAAGCCGCTCCATTCGAGGCATTGTACGGACGTAAATGCCGGTCACCTCTCTGTTGGGCAGAGGTGGGGGTTAGTCAGATCACGGGTCCAGAAATTGTAGTAGACGGCACAGAAAAGAATGCACAAATACGACAACGCATGGCGGCAGCACACGACCGTCAGAAAGCCTACGCGGATAAGCGTAAGAGGCCATTGGAATTTCAGGTCGGGGACCGGGTTTTACTTAAAGTCTCACCATGGAAGGGTGTGGTTCGATTTGGTAAACGAGGCAAACTCAATCCACGGTATGTTGGACCGTTCACAATGTATTTCACGTGTCGAATCTGAAGAAGTGCCTGTCAGATGAGACCCTCATAATTCCTTTTAAGGAACTCACTATCGACGAGCGGTTGCAGTTCGTCGAGGAACCAGTTGAAATCACGGACCGGGATGTTAAGGTCCTCAAACACAAGAGAATCCCACTTGTTCGAGTTCGTTGGAACTCCCGACGTGGCCCAGAGTACACCTGGGAACGCGAAGACCAGATGACAGAAAGGTACCCCCATTTATTCGGAACCAATGCAACCACTACTGAGACTGAAGCTACTACTGCTGAATTTCGGGACGAAATTCCAAATCAACGGGGGGATGATGTGACACCCCAGGAAAACCAGTGAACAATACAGCTTATCTAGCTTCCTCAGTGAGTGCGTACCAAATTTCGGGACGAAATTTCTTTTAAGTTGGAGATAATGTGACAACTCGAGTTTCCAAGACTTCCTAATCGCATTTATTGCACGTTGACTGTTTAACTGCTTGATTATTTGACTTGTAACAGTACACCAAATTATAAGATGAAACGTTTGTTGATATGTTATCGTGTTACTACATTAAAGCATTGTTAGATTATAACGATGTGTGTGTTGCCTTTTTTCTTATACAAGAAAATATAAGTATTACTCTTTATGTTAAGGCGTAACAAACATCACGTATGATGACTTTCATTACCCGCACACGCACGACGAAACACGGTGAGTGTTTCGTCGCCATAATAGGCTTCGGCCCAAAGTGGGTTCGGCCCAACTCCTTCATATTGGAACCCCTTTAATCAGTTGCCCGTAGAACACAAAACCCTAATACTCTCACCCCCTTTGCTTGTTCGCGACGGCAGACCCCTTCCCCGGAGTCTTGTAATTCGGTCATGAGTTCATACGTGGTCGGGTAAGTAGATTCATAATAATTTCGTTTCCATCTGATTGTATATGATTGCTTAAAAATATTTTGTTAGTATGTATATACATACGAATTGCAACACTTGATGTACGTCATGATGACAACTTGTTGGTTTGGATCTGTTATGTGATATACTTGAAACTTAAGGCATGATACAACATCTGAAATTCTTACGTCAATATGAATGCTAGTGAACCGATGGGGTTGGGGATTCGTGGTTTGGGGTTATATGTTGAATGTGTGAATAGATCTGATTGGGTATGTGATAGTTGCAGTCAATCGGATAAGAACTTCTTTATGATGGTCGGTCACTATTCTCATATTTACATGTGATTCTACTTTGAATTTGGTCCAATGGTATTAAGGCTATGAGTAGGGTTGTCGGCCAATATATGTACACCATTCTTGACCATTTGATGGTATGTATGTGCATCAAATGATTAATATGTGCAGCCAAAAAGATAGAGATCATGTGATTGGCTAAATAGTTAGGTTGGTGCATTGATTGGTCCAATGAGGAGCTTAGATTGTGATTATTTGGTCCAATGGAAGCATGGAAACCATATGAACTTGTCGGCCAGACTTTGGCTTCATAAATAAATACATTATTCTCTATCCCACTGAAATTTGATATAATATTTAGATTGATCATGGCAGTAACCATGTGATATATTTAATATTAAGTTAGTTGATTGTCCGAATATTTTGATACAAGAAAGGTCCGATTTTTTTAAAAGAAATAAGGGAGTCCGAGTTTCATAACTATCAAGGCCCGAGTTTTGATTTTCATTAGTAAGGTCCGAGTTTTTGGACACCCCACCTTGTGTAGTCCGACTTTGTTACCCTTGACTCTAGTCCGAGCTTTTAACTAGGGCAGCCCCCCCCCCCACTTCATGTCCGAGGTTCATGAGGCATGAAGCCTACCCGACTTTTAAAACCATTCATGACCCGAGTTTTAAACTATGCAGGTGGTCCGAACTTCTTTAAGGGTTGGGGGAAATCCGACTTTTGTGATGTGCCTAGGTCCGATCTTTTGTTTTCATAAGGACTCTAGGTCCGAGTTTGTTATTTAGACACCATGGCCGAGTTTTATGCATATCATATCATATAGTCCAATTTAGTGGTGTTATACATGATCTGATTATTGGCTAAAAATTATTAACCTTATTAACTCTATTAGTTAATGAGCTATGTTAGAGTGTAATCCAGTTTAACACGTTAATTCCGTTAAGATTGCAAGGATGATTATCACAGCTAGGCATATAACATTTCTATTATGCGAATCCTGTTAACTGCCTGCTCTTTCTATCAAGCATGAAATGTATGAAGATGATTAACTGGATGCAATGCCTGATTTTAACTGCAATGCCTGATTTTAACTATTACACACGCTATGTGATGAACTTTGTTTGCGAAACCATACAAACATGAACTGACTGTGAACACGTGCATACTCTAGGCTTTGATTGATTACTGGTGAGTGCATAACCTAGCATACCGAGCAAACCAAGGTGAGTTCACACTCTTACCAAGGCATGGGATTCCCGGGGTGTTGGGAATGGGATTGAAAGGATAAGGTTGAATAGATACACTACTGACACTATGACTAGACTACCATATCACCATCCTCGGTTGTGAAGGATGCTTATACTGATCACCATCCTCGGTTGTGAAGGATGCTTATACTGATCACCATCCTCGGTTGTGAAGGATAATTATACTGATCACTATCCTCGGTTGTGAAGGATACTTATACTGATCACTATCCTCGGATGTGCAGGATACTTATACTGATCACTATCCTCGGTTGTGAAGGATACTTATAGATACGAATAGTCTAGTGGTTATACAACATGGGAAGCCCCCACCAATAGAACGAATTAACGGCCCAGTAGAGCCACCTGTTACAAACGAACTTACTATTACGCATTTACTTTCTGTGAACTCGCTCAACTAGTTGTTGATCCTCTGTTACATGCCTTGCAGGTCGTTAGGTAAATGAAGCTTGCACATGGAGGAGCGGGTCGTTGTGGGCTTGGATCGTGATTATTGTATTAAACATTTATGACATTTCGTACTTAATTACGTTGGGTTTTGATAATACGCTTCCGCTAAACAATGATAATTTACTTATGTTTTGGAAACACCTTTCATATGGATTTGGTTTGGAATATATTGCAATTACTTTTACTTTATACAATGTTCTATATGATTGGTGGCTTGATCCTGGTCAGTCACGCTCCCAAGCGGTGATACTCCGCGTGTGGATTTTTGGGGGTGTGACATATATAGAGGGTGCTATGTTTCGTGAGAACACGCTTGGATACTGCGATCGGACATTTGAGGATCTTATTCGTTGAAACTCCTCTCTTGTGGACCCCCTGCTAGCTGGAATACATTAGGCTATACGTAAAGCACATTTTGTACTTCTAACATCAACTGCTAAGAGCACCCACCTTCTTAACCCTAGGGTGCGGATTGTTAAATATTCTTGGAACCACCAAGTGTGAGTAAGCTTTGATGCGGTTTGATGACTATCTACCTCGATGTTATACTTGTGTGACGTGACCAAAAGGAGTTAAGGTAGTACAAATTTCGAGGACGAAATTTCTTTAACGGGGGGAGAATGTGACAACCCTCACTAAACCAGGTTTCCGTACGACTTAATTAATATTTGATTACTGCTTAATTACTGTGCTTACTTGAAATTATGGATCGACTGCTACTTGAATGCTGATACATGTACATACTTGCATCATACTCTATTTACTGCCACTACATTATTTACATGCTGAACCTTAGTGACAAACATGATGCACAAAAGCCCAGTAGCACTATGAACGGATAACCTATTGAACGTGCTGTCATAGCCAGCACCAGGCAGATACTGCCTCTAAGGCCTGTATGAGCCCGAGATAGTTAACTACACTAATAGTGAGTGTGGAGATACAAGGTTTGTAGAACTGCGTCTCTAGGAGTAAGTTACAGTGACAGGATGTGCCTAAAACGTACTCGAAGTACAAAATTCAGCACTTTAATTAACAATTCAGCTTTTAGCTAACTAATAAAGTGCCAAAATATGAGAAAAATATTACTAGACACTTTCCAAAGTGTCGGGAATAAGTTGTGTCACTAAAATTGATAATAACGACACTTTAAAGCTTTGTTAAGCGCTTTAACGGATTACTATCCAACCGAACAACCGGACTTTACCCGGAACACAAAAATATTGCCATTAACATTATTTATCTTTTTCTAAGCCAGTTAGGGTCCCTGAATGCCCTAACACCCACTGTAAAGCACCACACACTAGTAACCGGGTTAATCCCTAAACTAACTAAACTAACCAAACTACATGCTAACTAAATGGTTGATTTGGAACCGGATACCCCCCCCCCCCAACCAAACCGTCCCCAAGAGGGGGACACCCATTGTCCTTCCATGACTATCTTAATCATTCTTGTCTAATATCAATTAGACATATGATCCTTTGGTTAAAATGTGATGAGATTGTCTATAAGTATCATACATTACACAACATAACTTTCATTCTTTCCACTGAACACTTCACCACAACATCACTCTCTCTCCCTCCCCTTCATTCTCGGCCGAGAGCACCCCCCCATCCATTCATCATTTTCGAGTTTTGATCTTCTCATTCCAAGAGCATACAAGTGTTAGGGATCTCACACAAAGGAGCTTGGTGTCACACCCCCAAAAATCCACCTGCGGAATACCATCGCTTGGGAGCGTGACATGACCAGGATCAAGCCACCAATCATATCGAACACAACATTTAATAATAAAAGTAGATAATCTAATTCATCACGACATGATTGATGTTCAAAACCAAACTTTATATAAGTAGCGGAAGCATGTAAGTAAACCCAACATAAATAATAATGTATGAAATGTCATAAGTGTTTAATTAAGCATTCAAGATCCATGCTCCACAACGACCTGCTCCTCCTTGTGCAAGCTCCATGTTCCTAACGACCTGCAAGGCATGCAGCAGAGAGTCAACAACTAGTTGAGCGAGTTCACAGAAAGTAAGTTCGTAACCGTAATACGTATGTTCATTTGGTGGGGGCTTCCCACATATGCATGTACTAATAGTGGGGGTTTCCCGTAATTATATATTTATTTCCAGTGGGGGATTCCCACGTTTAAACTTTCTAATGGGGACTTCCCATGTTTATACTTACTAGACTATTGGCGACCATGTGTTCTTCTTAATCCGATAACAGGAATACGTACAAGGACACGTAGGATTTACGTGAGTGCCCTTCCCCGAGGACAATGGTACGTGTGGGGTTTACGTAGGATTTACGTAAGTGTCCTTCCGACCCGGAAGACAGTAGTAGGTAATAGTTTACGTAGGTTTTACGTAAGTGTCCTCCTGACCCGGGAGACAATGGTAGATACTAGTTTACGTAGGATTTACGTAAGTGTCCTGACTAACCTGAGGACGATGGTCTATAGTCTAGCAATAGCGTAAGTACGTGTAATTATCCAAATTCAATTCTTCCAACCCAATTCCCACCCGGGAATCCCATGCCTTGGCTGTGTGAACTCACCTTGGTTTGCTCGGTATGCTACGTTATGCACTCACAAGTAATCAATCAAAGCCTAGAGTATGCATGTGTCCACAGTCAGTACATGTTGTAAGGTTTCGCATGTAAAGTTCATCACAAAGTGTGTGTAACAGTTAACAGCAGGCATTACAACCAGTTAATCGTCTTCATACAATTCATGCTCGATAGGAAGAACATGTAATTAACATACTTCACCAATTTAACATACTTAACAGGATTTACACACTAGCAATGTGATACATCTACTGAGTTAACATCTTTACAGTCGTAACGGAGTTAGCATGCTTAACTTAATTTACAATCTAACGTAGTTTATCAATAGTACCCCTTTACGGTTTACCAGACCAATCAATTGGCATAAATTGTACATATCCAATAAATGTAACACAGTTACATCCTACCCAGTTAATCCCTTAACAGGAAATCTCAACTCAGATAAAACCATAACATGCAAAAGCTCGGACAAAAGATGAGGGGGGGGGGTTCCCTGTTTGATAGTCGGACTAAAGGGTATGGGCTTCACAAAGTCGGACAAGGGTTTGGGCCACAAAACTCGGACCATAAAAGGTCATAAAACTCGGACATGACATGGGGTTAAAGCTCGGACTAAAGGGGCTAGGCCACAAAGTCGGACCCCTTTCAAAGGTTAAAGGTCGGACCCCTTACAAGGTCACAAAACTCGGACCAGATGAACTCAATAATGGTCGGACAATACTCATTAACAAACTCAGACAAGCTAGCACAATCCATGAAGTTCGGACCCTTGCCTCAATGATGAAACTCGGATCCTTATGCATACATAAAACTCGGACATTCACAACTATAAGAAAGTCGGACCATTATCTTTTACATCACAAAGTTCGGATAACACAACATATAGAAATTCGGACCCATGAGCTTGTTTAAAAGCTCGGACATCATGTGTAGTATTCAAATAATTCGGACAATTTGTTTCTTAAAGAATTCGGACCTTTACCTCTCATAAAAGTCGGACTATATTTTGTTAACAAAACTCAGACAAACATATTCATTCATTCGATATTTGCAATTGAAACAGTTACGTTTCCTTTCGATCAACAGTTTCATTCATCATTCTAAAAACCCTAATTTCATTCGCTTAAACGGCAGAATCATAATCAATCGATCAATGCTTAACAACAATAATCATCACAAGAACAATCTATCAAGCATGCAACTAATCATCATTATCATTATCACAATTATCCAAAATCAAATCAAGATCACAGAATATATCATATAAGGAACTAGGGTTTTCATGAACACATAATCAAGAATCAAGAATTGATAATAATCAAGAAATCAATAAACAATTACCTTGTGTTGATTCTAGAGAAAATGTGGAAATCAAAAGTGATGAATGTCTTGTGCCAATGATGATGGTGATAATGATTGCTAGGGGATTAGAGAATACAGTACGTGCTTTGGTTTTGTGAAAATGATTAGTGAACAAGGGATTAGGGTTAAGTATAGTTTAATTTTCACTAATTACTCTACACACCCTGAATTACTATATCTTACACAAGCACACCATCTCACATCAATTTAACAGTTTCACCACCAAGTTCACATATTTGAGAAGTCTCTCCAAATTAACACATAACCATGCATAATCACACAATACATTTCATTGTATTAAAACGTATACCATTCCATATCCAATTATTTGTGCAAATAAACAACTAAACAATACATGATCGTGCAATAAATGCAAAATAGGAATCTTGGAAATTCAAGTTGTCACATTATCCCCAACTTAAAAGAAATTTCGTCCCGAAATTTAGCATGCGGTTACTGAGGAAGCTAGGTAGGTTGTATCGTTTACTGGTTTTCCTGAGGTGTCACATCATCCCCCCGTTGATTTGGAATTTCGTCCTGAAATTCCGCAGTAGTAGCTTCAGTCTCAGTAGTAGTTGCATTGGTTTCGAATAACTGGGGGTACTTTTCTGTCATCTGATCTTCGCGTTCCCAGGTGTACTCTGGGCCACGTTTGGAGTTCCAACGAACTCGGACAAGAGGGATTCTCTTGTGTTTGAGGACCTTAACATCCCGGTTCGTGATTTCTACAGGTTCCTCGACGAAGTGCAACTGTTCGTCGATAGTGAGTTCCTTAAAAGGAATTATGAGGGTTTCATCTGACAGGCACTTCTTCAGATTCGACACGTGGAATACGTTATGAACTGCCCCGAGTTCAGCTGGTAGGTTCAGTCTATAGGCTACTTGGCCTATTCTTTCAGTGATTTCGAATGGTCCAACATACCGTGGATTGAGCTTGCCTCGTTTACCAAATCTAACCACACCCTTCCAGGGTGAAACTTTGAGTAAAACCCGGTCCCCGACCTAAAATTCCAATGGCTTCCTACGCTTATCCGCGTAACTTTTCTGGCGATCACGAGCTGCCACCATGCATTGTCGTATTTGTGCAATTCGTTCAGTAGCATCAACTACCATTTCTGGACCTGTAATCTGACTATCCCCCACCTCTTCCCAACAGAGAGGTGACTGGCATTTACGCCCGTACAATGCCTCGAATGGAGCGGCTTGTATGCTGGTGTGGTAACTGTTATTGTACGAAAACTCCACTAACGGGAGGTGCTTTTCCCAGCTGTTGCCGAATTCGATAACACACGCCCGAAGCATGTCTTCTAGAGTTTGGATCGTGCGCTAGACTGCCCATCCGTCTGAGGGTGGTAAGCTGTGCTCATGTCTAATCGAGAGCCAAAAGCTTTGTGCATTGCTTGCCATAGTTCTGAAGTGAATCGTGCATCCCGATCCGAAATAATAGAGGTGGGCACCCCGTGCCTCGAAACAACTTCTTTCAAGTAGATGTCTGCTAATGTAGAGAACTTATCCGTTTCTTTGATAGCCAAGAAATGAGCAGACTTTGTGAGTCGATCAACGATCACCCAAATAGTATCATTCCCACGCTGGGATCTAGGCAGGCCAGTAACAAAATCCATGGAAATTTCTTCCCATTTCCACTGTGGTATCCTGGGTTGTTGCAGTAGGCCTGAAGGTTTCTGGTACTCTGTCTTGACTCTCGCACAAGTTAAACATTTGCCGACGTAAGTTGCAATGTGAGCCTTCATGCTAGGCCACCAATATGTTGTTCTGATGTCGTGGTACATTTTATCCGACCCTGGATGTACCGAGTACCGAGACTTATGAGCTTCATCCATTACAAGTTCTCGTAAACCGCCGTATAATGGTACCCAAATACGTCCTGTTACATAGTAGGCGCCGTCTCCCTTTTGTTCTAATCGTTGCCTTGATCCGCGTAAGGCTTCAGCCTTGACGTTTTCTGGTTTCAATGCTTCCACCTGAGCATTTCGTATTTGTGCCGGAAGATCAGACTGAATTGTGAGCTGCAAAGCTCGTACACGCCTAGGTAAAGTGTTTTTTCGACTGAGAGCGTCAGCCACAACATTGGCTTTGCCTGGATGGTACTTGATGGCGCATTCGTAATCATTAAGTAACTCGACCCATCGTCGTTGACGCATGTTCAATTCCTTCTGCTTGAAGATATGCTCGAGACTCCTGTGATCGGTGTAAATAGTGCACTTGGTACCGTATAAGTAGTGTCGCCATATCTTAAGCGCGAAAACAACAGCTCCCAGCTCTAAATCGTGCGTCGTGTAGTTCCGTTCATGAATTTTGAGTTGCCGCGAAGCGTAGGCAATAACTTTATCCCGCTGCATCAATACACAACCAAGCCCATGTATCGATGCGTCACAATATACTACAAAATCATCTGTGCCCTCTGGCAGTGAGAGAATACGTGCGCTGCATAGTCTATCCTTTAAGTACTGGAAAGCAGTTTCCTGAGTGTTGCCCCAACGGTAGGTGACACCTTTCTGTGTCAGCATAGTAAGTGGCTGTGCGATCTTCGAAAAGTCTTTAATAAATCGCCTGTAATACCCCGCCAAACCCAAGAATTGGCGTATTTCCGTTGGTGTGCGAGGAGCTGGCCAATTCCTGATCGAATCTACCTTGGATGGATCGACATGAATCCCATCCCCGTTCACCACATGGCCTAAGAAGTGGACTTCACGAAGCCAGAAGTCACATTTTGAAAACTTGGCGTACAATTGCTCCTTTCGAAGAAGTTCCAAGATAAGACGTAAGTGCTGCTCGTGTTCCTCCTGACTCTTGGAGTAGATCAGAATGTCGTCGATGAAAACGATGACGAATTTGTCAAGATAGGGTTTGCACACCCTGTTCATAAGATCCATGAAAACTGCAGGCGCGTTCGTAAGCCCAAATGGCATGACTAGGAACTCGTAATGACCGTAGCGAGTTCTGAATGCTGTCTTGGAGACGTCCTCATCCCGGACTCTCAGCTGATGATACCCTGACCTTAGATCAATCTTGGAATAGTAACTCGACCCTTGCAACTGGTCAAATAAGTCGTCAATGCGTGGAAGAGGATATCAGTTCTTCACTGTGACCTTGTTCAATTCGCGATAGTCGATGCACATCCTGAAAGTGCCATCCTTCTTTTTCACGAATAGTACTGGAGCTCCCCAAGGCGAAGAGCTTGGACGAATAAAGCCCTTATCCAAGAGCTCTTGCAGTTGCTTTGAAAGTTCTTCAAGTTCAGTTGGAGCTAAACGATACGGTGCGCGAGCTATAGGTGCTGCTCCTGGAGCGAGCTCGATCTGAAATTCGACTTGACGATGTGGCGGTAAACCGGGTAAATCTTCAGGAAACACCTGAGGAAATTCGCGTACAACTGGAATATCCTCTATTCTCTTCTCTTTCGTCGATGCATCTGTAACCAATGCCAGGATAGCAGTGTGCCCCTTTCGTAAACATTTCTGTGCCTTCAAGAAAGAAATGATGCCAACCACAACACCACTCTTGTCGCCCTGAACTTCGAGAGGTTGCTTACCCGAACAGGGAATGCGAACTATCTTCTCCTTGCATAGGATCTCTGCGTGATGTTGGGATAACCAATCCATCCCAATAACGATATCGAAACTACCCAAAACTATGGGTATGAGGTCGATGGAGAAGGTCTGACCAGCTAAGACGATGTTACAACCCTTGACTACATGAACGGCTTCTACACTCTTGCCATTTGCTAACTCTACGACATGTTTGGTGTTTAGAGGTCTTGGTGTACGTTTTAACATTTTACTTGCTTTTAACGATATATAACTTGTATCCGCACCCGAATCGAACAAAACAGTAACATAAATATCATCGAGAAGAAACTTACCCATAACCACATTGGGATCATTCATTGCGTCACCTCGACCCAACACAAAAGCACGACCCCGAGCCTCGTTGCCATTGTTGTTCCCACCATTGTTGTTGTTGTTGCCATTTCCCTGATTGTTGTTGTTGTTGCGATTCTGGTTCTGGTTTAACTGGGGGCAATCACGCTTGAAATGACCTTCAGCCCCACACTGAAAACATCCCCTGTTGCCCCGCTGTTGCTGCTGCTGATGCTAGTTCTGTGGAGCTGGTGGTGGGTGTTGCTGATTCTGATTTGAAGGCCGTGGACTCCTACAGTCTTTGGCCTCGTGACCCATCTTGAGACACCTTTGGCAACGACCCTTGTTTCATTGGTCGCTGTGATGCCTGTTACAGTTGTGACACTTGGGGTGAAATCCTTGATACCTTTTCTGCCTGTGACCACCAGAAGATTGCTGACTAGGACTCTGGTAGTGATTAATCTTCTGCTGTTGAGCCTGAGACTGAACTGTTGCTGAACCTTTGCTGGAATCCCCATCCCATTTTCTTTTGTTGTCACTGGGAGTAGCAGAAGTAGTGACAGCAGTAGTAGTAGCACTGATGCGTTTTGGCAGCTTGTTCTGTTCGACTGCCTGATCCGTGAGGCGATGAGCGAGGCGTTGAATAGCCTGGATGTTGTCAAGATTAGCCGATGTCACATGGCTCTGTATCTCTGGCGCTAATCCCTTGAGGTACAACTCAATGCGCTTGATTGCAGGGTCCACCATAGTTGGACATAGCACGGCCAGCTCGTTCGACCGTTTAGTGTAAGCTTCGATCTTTGACCCAACCATTTTCAGATGATACAACTCGTCTTCCAACTTATGAATATCTTCACGTGTGCAGTATTCCATTTTTATCAGTTCCTTGAAGTCATTCCAAGGGGTGGCGTTAGCAGTTGCCAACCCTAAAATCTGAACTTGCGCGTTCCACCAAGTTAGCGCAATTACTTCCAACGTGCCAGTGGCGTACTTCACCCTGCGATCCTCAGGGCATTCACACATTTCGAATACCGACTCTAACTTCTCAAACCAATGGAGGAGTCCCACTGCCCCCTCGGTGCCACTGAATGTGCCTGGACGACAGTCCATGAAGTTCTTGAAAGTGCACACAGGCTGATGAGCGTGTTGACCTCCTGCGTTTGCAGCTGCAAGTGCCGCAGCAACTTGTTCATTGATAAGAGCCGTCAACTGGGCTTGAGTCAAATTGATACGTCCAGCCATTGATCTTCATATCAAAGGCAGCATAAATGAGAAAAGTTCGCGAATAGTGCGATGACAGAAGAGTGTAAGTACATAGGTGTTCTCAAGCAATAGCAAGTAATGAGCAGTGTAATCTAAGCATACTACGAGCAAAGTTCTATGCAATTCTAGCATGTAGGCAATAAATATAAACCTTATTACCTAGGATGTTGAGTCTTGCAAGTGGAGCGAAGCGTCGTTGTGGATCGTGAGAGCACTGTTCCGGTTATAGTCTTGTTTTAATAAAAACGTTTTCCCATATTAAAACCAAGTTCTCTATAACCAATGGCTCTGATACCAATCTGTCACACCCCCAAAAATCCACCTGCGGAATACCACCGTTTGGGAGCGTGACATGACCAGGATCAAGCCACCAATCATATCGAACACAGCATTTAATAATAAAAGTAGATAATGTAATTCATCACGACATGATTGATGTTCAAAACCAAACTTTGTATAAGTAGCGGAAGCATGTAAGTAAACCCAACATAAATAATAATGTATGAAATGTCATAAGTGTTTAATTAAGCATTCAAGATCCATGCTCCACAACGACCTGCTCCTCCCTGTGCAAGCTCCATGTTCCTAACGACCTGCAAGGCATGCAGCAGAGAGTAAACAACTAGTTGAGCGAGTTCACAGAAAGTAAGTTCGTAACAGTAATACGTATGTTCATTTGGTGGGGGCTTCCCACATATGCATGTACTAATAGTGGGGGTTTCCTGTAATTATATATTTATTTCCAGTGGGGGATTCCCACGTTTAACCTTTCTAATGGGGGCTTCCCGTGTTTATACTTACTAGACTATTGGCGACCATGTGTTCTTCTTAATCCGAGAACAGGAATACGTACAAGGACACGTAGGATTTACGTGAGTGCCCTTCCCCGAGGACAATGGTACGTGTGGGGTTTACGTAGGATTTACCTAAGTGTCCTTCCGACCCGGAAGACAGTAGTAGGTAATAGTTTACGTAGGTTTTACGTAAGTGTCCTCCCGACCCGGGAGACAATGGTAGATACTAGTTTATGTAGGATTTACGTAAGTGTCTTGACTAACCTGAGGACGATGGTCTATAGTCTAGCAATAACATAAGTACGTGTAATTATCCAAATTCAATTCTTCCAACCCAATTCCCACCCGGGAATCCCATGCCTTGGCTGTGTGAACTCACCTTGGTTTGCTCGGTATGCTAGGTTATGCAATCACAAGTAATCAATCAAAGCCTAGAGTATGCATGTGTCGACAGTCAGTACATGTTGTAAGGTTTCGCATGTAAAGTTCATCACAAAGTGTGTGTAACAGTTAACAGCAGGCATTACAACCAGTTAATCGTCTTCATACAATTCATGCTCGATAGGAAGAACATGTAATTAACATACTTCACCAATTTAACATACTTAACATGATTTACACACTAGCAATGTGATACATCTACTGAGTTAACATCTTTACAGTCGTAACGGAGTTAGCATGCTTAACTTAATTTACAATCTAACGTAGTTTATCAATAGTACCCCTTTACAGTTTACCAGACCAATCAATTGGCATAAATTGTACATATCCAATAAATGTAACACAGTTACATCCTACCCAGTTAATCCCTTAACAGGAAATCACAACTCAGATAAAACCATAACATGCAAAAGCTCGGACAAAAGATGAGGGGGGGGGTTCCTTGTTTGATAGTCGGACTAAAGGGTATGGGCTTCACAAAGTCGGACAAGGGTTTGGGCCACAAAACTCGGACCATAAAAGGTCATAAAACTCGGACATGACATGGGGTTAAAGCTCGGACTAAAGGGGCTAGGCCACAAAGTTGGACCCCTTTCAAAGGTTAAAGGTCGGACCCCTTACAAGGTCACAAAACTCGGACCACATGAACTCAATAATGGTCAGACAATACTCATTAACAAACTCAGACAAGCTAGCACAATCCATGAAGTTCGGACCCTTGCCTCAATGATGAAACTCGGATCCTTATGCATACATAAAACTCGGACATTCACAACTATAAGAAAGTCGGACCATTATCTTTTACATCACAAAGTTCGGATAACACAACATATAGAAATTCGGACCCATGAGCTTGTTTAAAAGCTCGGACATCATGTGTAGTATTCAAATAATTCGGACAGTTTGTTTCTTAAAGAATTCGGACCTTTACCTCTCATAAAAGTCGGACTATATTTTGTTAACAAAACTCAGACAAACATATTCATTCATTCGATATTTGCAATTGAAACAGTTACGTTTCCTTTCGATCAACAGTTTCATTCATCATTCTAAAAACCCTAATTTCATTCGCTTAAACGGCAGAATCATAATCAATCGATCAATGCTTAACAACAATAATCATCACAAGAACAATCTATCAAGCATGCAACTAATCATCATTATCATTATCACAATTATCCAAAATCAAATCAAGATCACAGAATATATCATATAAGGAACTAGGGTTTCATGAACACATAATCAAGAATCATGAATTGATAATAATCAAGAAATCAATAAACAATTACCTTGTGTTGATTCTAGAGAAAATGTGGAAATCAAAAGTGATGAATGTCTTGTGCCAATGATGATGGTGATAATGATTGCTAGGGGATTAGAGAATACAGTACGTGCTTTGGTTTTGTGAAAATGATTAGTGAACAAGGGATTAGGGTTAAGTATAGTTTAATTTTCACTAATTACTCTACACACCCTGAATTACTATATCTTACACAAGCACACCATCTCACATCAATTTCACAGTTTCACCACCAAGTTCACATATTTGACAAGTCTCTCCAAATTAACACATAACCATGCATAATCACACAATACATTTCATTGTATTAAAACGTATAGCATTCCATAGCCAATTATTTGTGCAAATAAACAACTAAACAATACATGATCGTGCAATAAATGCAAAATAGGAATCTTGGAAATTCGAGTTGTCACACTTGGTGCATTCGGAACACGAAGGACCTCTTCTCATTGCTTTTATCCACTCATTCTTCGACTAGAATCTTCCCTAGCCTCAAGCTAGTAGTAAGTTGCTTGAATCACCCTCTCAAACTATTTTAAGGTGGTTAAAATGATATGTAACGGTTAAAACTCATAAACATGCAAGTTGAAGCATAAAAGTCTACAAAAAATGCTAAAAATGATGGTTAAAAGCTAGATTGATGTGTAAATCTTGTAGTATTTGATTTGTGTAGTTATTTAGGCCCGATCTATGTTGTGGTAGCTCGGATCATCGTTTAACCCGGATTGTTCATGATCATGAATCATGACATAAAGCTTACTTAAGTGTAACAAGGGTTAAGTGATGAAACTCTACCACACGCGAAACTTGAACTTGTGTAAAAATGATTTTACTTACGAAATAGTGTTTAAAACTAGTAGATCTACGGATCTACAAGCGGTATTTTCAAAGAACCAAGTATCAAAGAAATCATATTTACTAAAGACGGATCTTACACTAACGAGAATGATTTTTAGAACACACAAGTGTGTAAACACTTGTGTAGCACAAAGTTCCGACAAAATAACTATTTTTGTAAAAATTGACAAGAAGTTGTGAAGATGGAATTTCTTTAAAAGCAAGGTTTTTACGAAACCGGATTGATATATACAAAGATCCACTAACAGTAATGGGATTTACTTCATATTTTTGGTTAAACTACAAGTTTATGTAATTTATGCGATTCACATATTTAGTTACTAGTTTGATGCTTTGAACGTTGTTTTGATTGAATGAGGAAATTGTTGGGTTGATTTATAAAAGAAAATGATACGCTTGAAAGCGTGGCCACCTCCAGTTACAAGTTACAGAGGTAACTATGGCGAAGTTTTTCTAAAAACCTAACACTTAGAATTATTTTCACCACAAGTGTTAGAAATACTTTTCGACTCGTTTTCAAATTATAGAGTTCGCCACGACTTTATTTACAAAATATCGGAGGTGGGATTTTCACAAAATTAAACGTGATAAATATATATTTAGTAAATATATTTTTCATAACGTCACTTGTCATTATTTTGTGAAGATACTAGTATTATTTTTAGGGTAAAAATAATACTGTCGAATGTTAACGAATCCAAAATATTACGAACGCCTCTACGATAAATATATAAGTTACACCGGTAATTATTATTACCACTCGATCGTTAAAACGTAACTTACGCATTATTAAGAAAATATGACTGAACGCGTATTTTGTCAAGATATTATTTTGGGAAAATTTTATGTAATAGAGAATATAATATTTTTGAGAAGAATATTTATATTTTGAAGTTAGAAATAAAATATATTTTAAGTGAGACTGAATAATATATTTCGAACACACATGTATTAAATCCCCCATCCTTGGGAAGGAAAATGATTACCAAGTATATACATAATATAAACACGAAATAGTTGTCTAACTATTTCCCAAAGACTTAAACCATAAAGCTAAGGCACGGCCGTCCGTCTAATAGAGCTAGTACATGTAGGTCGTCGCACAGCTGCTTGAGCAGGAGATATACTTGGTAGAGACGCACCACTGTGAGTTCATGTCCCCCTTTTCTCTTAACTGTTTTCAGTTTTTCTAAACCGCGGGGGTGAAATACATGTTACTATGATTACAAGTACTTTATACATGGTATGGTTAGCGTAAGGAGGTTTACTACTTAGATCATGTGAGTGGGTAGGAGCAATATGAGGTCATTAATCCTCATGGTAGGACCGAGGACAGGAGCGGTAGATCTATCTGGGTGTAGCAAGCCCAACCCCTGAGCCCGCCTAATGGACCAGGGGGTGACTTTGTACCCAACGCATAAATCTGCTAGGTTTGAGTCTCCCTACTTGCACTTCACACATATCAATGGCCTTGCAAACCATTGGTGATCTCCTTTTCCTTATTTGCTACATACCAGGAATTTTTATACTCACAAAGGTTTTACATACTCACTACACATGAACTCGCTCAACTTTATGTTGACTTTTCAAACTACATGTATTTCAGGAAACTAACGGATCTGGCACGGTATGCACATATTTCCAAGCTGCGTTTGAATAAAGAGGTCATCCAGGGTTTAGAAGGTGTAACCTCTTCCAGGACGGGTTACATATCCCTAAACCTAGTATAAAAAGTCTTTTGATAAGTTTTTATGAACTCATTTAAATCAAGTCAAGATTTGTAACTTATTTTGTGAATGTTGAAAATGGGATTTTCTGAACCTTATTATTGGATGAATATCACATGTTGTTATCATATAGCATTGTTATGATTGTTGCTATGGTATTAAGAAGTCACACCAAATTAACCACGCTTCCGCAAAGCCAGGGTGTGACACTTGAAGCAGGTAACTTTTGATTTGTCGAACCCTAACTTCTGATCAGGACCTGAGAGACTGTTTCTGCCTGTGATCTCCATAAAGCGTTGTGCCCTTCTAACCAAACTTGCCATGCACCATTTTATATCAATCAATTCAAGCTCCTCTGGGTCGATCTGGTCGTAATCCTCTTTTGTCATATCCGGATTATCGATCCTACCCGCCACTAAACCTTCATACGCCTCTAGAACGGAAGCAAGTAAAGCAATGTGTTGTTTCGCGGCTGTTTCAGTGATTTCATTTCCGTTCTTAATATTCACCATGATGTTACATTGCACCCCAGAAACATAAGCCTGATTGTTGGAACTTGTAGAGCTTTGAGGCGATGTCTGCTCTTGAGCTTTAAAGTTTGGCTCATAGTTTACGAACGGTGAGGGTTTGTTTGATTGTGAAGTGTTGGTAGAAGCACTTGAATTTGTATCAACACTAAAACCCGTTTGTATCTTCGGACTCTGGTTTGTTGCAACAGGAGTGCTTCCTTTGTAGTAAAGAGATACGTCTTGTTGTACATTTGCTGAATTCATCTTCTTGATCTTCGACAGCTCCAACTCATGAGCTTCTATCTTTTCAATGAATAAGCTTAGATTCAGATTCACGAAATCCGAGTTGTTTTTCAGCATCATTAAGTATGTGCCCCATTCATCATAAGGCAGTGCGTCGGACAACTTGTCGATCCATTCCTCGTTTGTCTTTGTAATCTCCAATCTTTTCATCTCTACCACAAGATGGCAATAACGTTCAATCAACTGCTTCGTTGTTTCACCCTTCATCCCGGTAAAGATGTCAAACTCTTTCTTGATTAAGGTTTTCTTGCTTTTGATCATAGATACGTTGCCTTGGAACTTCAACTTTAATGCTTGCCACATCGATTGTGAGTTGTCATCATGTTGTAACAGCACAAGAATATCTTCTTTTATGGCCTGTTGGAGAATACTGACCATCTTCTTCTCAGCCTTAAAATCATTCTGTTCAGTCTCAGTCAAACTTCCAATGCCTTTCTCTAAGCCCAACCCATCAACCGGTGGAACATATTTTTTCTCTATCTTCATCCAACATTCAAAATGGTTGGCTTGGACCCAATTCTTGAATCGACCTGACCATCCGGCATACTTATCCAAGTTCATAAGCTTTGGCGGTTTCTGCATTGTTCCTAGCTCGTTTTCCATGTTGACATTTTGAACAATGCTTGCCGGACTTTGTGTAGCCGTCATGCCACTATCCGCAAAAAGGTTGTAAAAATCTTGATTTTCCATTTTAGGTGACAGTTACTAAAAATTTTTAACTTTTTGAAAAAAACAGGTTACTTTTACTGAAAAATTTTCTCTACAGACTGAATTTCCAACACGATATCACGAACGAAACGGACTTAAACCCTCAAACCATGATTTTTACACTAAAAATGATTTTCAAGCGAAATCAGTCTTTTAAAATTTAAGGCGAAATCACAGTTTTAACACTCGAGCGGAATCAGAAGTTAACTTTTGGAGCGAAATCAACAGGTAATTTCGAGTGGAATTACCTCTAGAGCGGAATCACAAATGAATCTCGAGCAGAATCACTGATTCCGCTTCGACAGTTCGAGTGGAATTAGAACTTTAGACACAGAAACTTGATTTCGCTCGAAATACAAGCGGAATCACCAAAAACCTTCGTTCGAGCGGAATCAGGTTCTAGGCCATTTTTAATCAGTTTTAAGCCGTATTTTATGCTGAAACTCTCAAGAGTTTGTTAATTGTCAATTTTACACAATATGTCACAAATTCGGTCCATTTTGTCCGTGGCAATGTCCAGAAACTCAAAAAGTGTAGTAAAAAAGCTTTGATTATGGTATTATAGCTCATAACTGGCTCTGATACCAATTGTAGGATCGTTATTGACGATCAAATGAGTCAATCAGAGCAGAAACACCACTGTTTATGCGGCGGAAACACACAAACAATTTGAATCAAAGAGAATGGAGTAGAAATAGAATGTATGTCACTTTAAACACAGTTTCTCATTAATTCTTCAAAGAAAATTTTGGCAGCAGTTCGGCTACAACTTCGACATTCAGTACAAAATGAGAAACCAACATACACTATATATAGGGTGCTACTTCCGCTCCAAATGACATTGTGTCATTTCGGGCGGAATCACCAGCTTGTGATTTCGCTCCAAATGACACAATGTCATTTCGAGCGGAATCACATAAATAACTTCACAAAACTTACAAACAGCCCCCTACACTATACATAAATGACATATATGACCCCTAGACCCTATACAAGCTTGACTAAGACTAAGACGTAGGCTTTAGACATTCGTGAATCAACACAATCAATTACCCATTCCCAACCACCGGGAATCCCATGCCTTGTAGAAAGTGTGAACTCACCTTAGGTTAGCTCGGCAGATAGGCAAAAAGGTTAATCAAGCTGTTTGTGGTCAACCACGTCCTAACATGGTTACCATACAAGTCAGGTCTAGGTTCAAGTAGTGCACGTAAGATTACACATAAACAAACAAGTTATGAACACATAACGATCATGGCATACACGTAGAACACGTTAACAGTAGCAGTCAAGTACACACAAGACCCAAACTTGTGCGATTCAGATGTTTGGGCTGGTGAGCTTGTGCGAGCCCAATAATCTTGTGCGATTCGGTAATTAAAGCCCAATGAAACACCCAGCCCAATCTATTGTGCGATCAACACAACTTGTGCGATCCACAATGGGTTGTGCGATCAAGTCCAAACCCGGCCCAACAACAAATGCAGTCCAAAACTTATGCGGCCCAAACATTTAAACAAACACTTATCTTGTGCGGTCCAAATATACTTGTGCGATTCAGTATAACTTGTGTGATCGGGTTTTGGGCTGTTTGGCCCAACAACATAACATAACTTAAAATATTGTGCGGCCCAATATATTGTGCGATCAACGCTATCTTGTGCGATCCATAATATATTGTGCGGTCATGCAGTTCTAGATTGTACCATGTGCTTTGTTTAGTTGTACCTAGCTTGTGCGGTGAATCTTGTGCGATCAGGCACTTGTGCGACTGATCTTGTGCGATCATTTAACTAATTCCCTAAAATTATGCGATCAATTACAACAAATTGATAGTTTCCATTATGCATTAAATCGGTCAACAATCAAAAAGTTTCCAACTTGGGTGTTGATCGATCAAACTAAGGTTTTATCCTCTAATTCATATGAACCCTAATCACCTTCAAGCATGAACAATAACTCAAATCATAAAACGATCAGATTTATGTTTTCAATTTTCATCATACAATAACATCATTAAAACCAACATATCAAATAATCACATAAAGTTCACATACGTTACATCGCAGTACAAATAAGAGTTCTGAAATACGAGTTGTCACATCATCCCCAAGTTGCAAGAAATTTCGTCCCGAAATTTAGCACGTAGTCACTGAGGAAGCTAGTTAAGTTGCGTGGTTTCCTGGTTTTTCCTGGGGTGTCACATTATCCCCCCGTTGGTTTGGAATTTCGTCCCGAAATTCTGCAGTAGCTTCAGCCTCAGTAGTGGACTCACCTTTCTTGAACAACTGTGGATACTTGCGTTTCATTTGGTCTTCTCGTTCCCAGGTGACTCTGGGCCATGACAGGAGTTCCAACAAACTCGAACAATGGGTATCTCGGTACGCTTGAGAGTCTTAACTTCTCTGTTTGTAATTTCCACTGGTTCCTCGACAAATCGCAACTAATCGTCGATAGTGAGTTCCTTGAGAGGAACTATGAGGGTCTCATCTGACAGACACTTCTTCAGATTTGACACATGGAATACGTTGTGAACACCACTGAGCTCTTCGGGCAGACTCCGTCTGTACGCCACCTTGCCGATTTTCTCAGTGATTTCAAAAGGTCCAGCATAACGCGGATTTAGCTTGCCCCATTTACCAAATCGAACCACACCTTTCCAAGGTGAGACTTTAAGTAGCACTCGATCCCCAACCTGGAACTAGAGCGGTTTCCTGCACTGATCAGCGTAGCTTTTCTAACGGTCACGAGCTGCCGCCATTTGTTGTCGTATCTGGGCAATCTTTTCTGTCGTGTCGACGATGAGTTCTGGGCCAGTGATTTGGCTATCACCAACTTCTGCCCAGTATAAGGGTGATCGGCATTCCCGTCTGTACAAAGCCTCGAACAGAGCAGCCCGAATGCTGGTATGGTAGCTGTTGTTATACGAAAACTCCACCAAAGGTAGGTGCTGTTCCCAGCCATTACCAAAGTCGATTACACATGCTCGAAGCATGTCTTCAAGAGTGGATGGTGCGTTCAGTCTGCCCATCCGTCTGCGGATGATATGTTGTGCTCATGTGTAGACGCGAGCCAAAGGATTTGTGTTAGTGCATGCATCTGTCGACTTCGTCTTGTATCGAGTCTTAGCCTTAGAATGTTAGATAAGGGCACATTGTATGGGAATATAAAGTAGTAGTGGTGATTTCCCAAGAAAGTTGATTTCACACATATGGACATGTCATTTCGTGGGAAATCAGAAAGTTGATTTCACATATATGGACATGTCACTTCGTGGGAAATCAGAGTCATGTCACTATGTGGCAAATCAGGATGCTGATTTCGCTCCAATGGACATCATGTCACTATGTGGGAAATCAGGATGCTGATTTCGCTCCAATGGACATCATGTCACTATGAGCGAAATCTAGACACTATATATAGCCCATGAACGAAATCATTTGTAACACTTCTTGATTTCCATACCGAGGTGCTGCCGGTGTGAGATTTGACTGTACAAGATGTTATATCAATCAAAAGCGTGATTTAAGTGAATACCTAGTTGTTTCTACGTTAGTTACTTGTTTTCCGCACCTGTAACTGATCAAGACTCCTCTGATAGACTCGTTCGGGTCAGCATACGATCCTACAAGTGGTATCAGAGCTTCAGGAGGAGGAGTTCTGCAGAGATTAGCTAAATTTCATCTAAATTTCTTACTTCTACACCTTCTTTCATCAACAGAACGAGATTTTACGGTCAAAAATTGCTTAATTTTTCACAGACTGTAGGAAATTGATAATAGATAAATTCCTGAAAGTTTCACAACTAAACTCGAATTATAACTGGACCAAAATGCCCCCCCCCCCCGAGTTGATTTCGCTCGAAAGGTAAGCCTCTGATTTCGCCCCAAAGTACACTTGATTTCGCTCCAGGGTACAACAAAACCCTGATTTCGCCCCAAGGTACACCTGATTTCGCTCTAGGGTACAACAAAACCCTGATTTCGCCCCAAGGTACACCTGATTTCGCTCCAGGGTACAACAAAACCCTAATTTCGCCCCAAGGTACACCTGATTTCGCTCCAGGGTGCAACAAAACCCTAATTTCGCCCCAAGGTATTTCGCTCCAAGGTGCACCAAAACCCTGATTTCGCCCCAAAGGATACCCTGATTTACGCCCAAGGTGCAACAAACCCTGATTTCACCCCAAAGTCCATTAGATTTCGCTCTAAAGTGCCTGTGTTTGAACAACGTGCTACTGAAAAATGGATACTGAGTTCTACAACGCTTTTGCTACAACCCCGACTAATCCATCTGACATTGCTAAGACCATGACCATGGAGAATGAAACCGGAACAATGCAAAAATCCCTGAAACTTATGGGAATTGAAGATTATCTTGGATGGAAGAAATGGTTCGAGAATTGGGTTCAGGCGAATCATTTAAAGGCTTGGGAAAGTATTGAAACTCAGTATGAGAGGCCACAGAATTCAGTGGGAGTTGGTAAAATCATTTCAGAGTTCACTAAGCAAGAGAGAGAGAGAGAGAGTTATAAAGCAGAAAAAATGATGATCAATTTGTTACAACAAGCTGTTAAAGAGGATATATTTGTGTTGCTTCAACATGATGAAAGTGCTTATTCTATCTGGGAAGCTCTTAAAAATAAATTTGAAGGAAGTACTGAAATGTTACAAAGTAAAGTAGCTTTGTTGAAAAAGGAGTTTGAATTGTTTACGTGCATGCCTGGTGAAACAACAAAGACTCTTATTGAGAGATATTGTCATCTTGTACGCACCATGTCACAGTTGAAGATTACAAAAACTCCAGCAGAATGGGTTGAAAAGCTTGCTGACGCATTACCACAAAAGGAATGGGATACATATCTGATGATACTGAAGAATTCCGGACAGTTTAGCAGGTTATCAATTGCACAGTTTATTGAGAAGCTGGAGGCACAGGATCTTGAGCAGCAGAAAATTTCTAGAATGAACAGTTCAAGTCATCAACAAGATATCAAACTGTACTATAAAGGAAATGTTCAAACAGTTGAAGCGAGTCCAAAAATTCAAACAGCTTTTAGTGCAGGAAAATCATCTGGAACATCTAGTCCAAGCTCAGTCAACACTAGTGGATTTTCAAATGTGAATCCTCCAAGTGTTCAAAATGCATCTGCTGGAAATGGTCATTTGATTCAGTGTAATGTAGCTCTGCATCTTCAAAATGGACAAAATTATTCTGAAGAAGTTGTAAAGCATCAAATGGGATTATTGGTCACTGCATTAGAGTCTTATGAAGGGTTGATTGCCGGAAGAATTGGCAATCCAATGCTCACAAAAGAAGATTATGACCAGATCGATGCAGAGGAGCTGGAACTAATGGATATTAAACAGGCTTTAGCAAGTGTTTTAAGAAGAGCAGAAAAGTTTAGACTGATTACAGGAAGAAGTGATTTCTTGGATGCAAATCTTTCTAACTTAGGATTTGATAAATCTAAAGTTGTTTGTTTTCGTTGCAGGGAGAAAGGTCATTTTAAAAGAGAATGCAAGAATCAGGAGCCGAGAGGAGAAAAGGAGTCGTTTGGGAAAGATGATTATTGTAGGAAATCCATTTATCAGCAAATCACTCATCAACCACATCAACAAAAAGAACCTCAAACGGCACATGGAAAAATGATAGAAGATGCAAACAGGAAAGCTTATTTTGGCATTGTTGATCAAGATGATGAGAAAGTGGCTGAAGGTTTTTGCTGGGACAAGTTTATTCCAGCTGATTCAAATGTTAAAGCGTTTATTGCTCAGATTGTTCGAAAGCCAGAAATGTTGAAAGAATGGGAAGTGTTATCTGATGAAGAGAAAAGTGAAGATGAAGGATCTGTTTCATCTAAAAACAGTTCATCAAAAACGAGTGATGATGAAGAGATGGAACAGATAAATCTTGGAAAAACACATTTATCTTCTGACACTTTTGAATTTTATTTTGTTGAAAAATTGAAGAAGCTGAAAGAGAGGAAAGCTGCAAAAGAAATGAAAGAAGTCAAAGTGGTTGAGAAAATCGTGGAAGTTGAAAAGATAGTTGAAGTCGAGAAGATTGTTGAAGTCACAAAACCCTGTCTTACTTGTTTAGAGTCTTGTAAACAATGTATAGAAAAAGATGAGAGGTTTAGTGAGTTAGAAAAGTTGAAAGAACAGTTGCTGTTTGATGTAAAGAATTTGAAAAAGTCGTATGACGTTTTGAACAGAAATGTGAATAGTCTGGAGAAGACTAACTCTGAAAGAGAGAAAGCTTTGAAGATGATGAATGCTACCATGATGTCAAAGCAGAAAGAGATAAATTTTTACATAGAAGAATGTGCAAAATGGAAGAAAGAGTTGGATAGTGAAGCAGCTGAGAATGAAAGAATCAGACGATTGCTGCGAAGTTACACAAGTTGTGACTACATAATCGATAGAATTTATCCAACAGTTAAAGGTTTTGAAGCGTTTAAAGGTGAAGAAACAAAGTCAAAGAAGAAGAAGGATACTGGTAAGAAACAGGGTGTCTGTTATAATAAGTGTCCGCCTCTGATTTGGGAAGGGTACTCGCCTAGAAAACCTAACGAGGAAGAACTAAAACAGGCGGTGAATATTAAGTTAGAATCCGAGATAACCGATGTTTTTCCGGACAATATTGATGTCACGTTCACAACGTCCGACACAGACCATGAGTCAGAACTGATAAAACGAGTGGTCGATCAGGTGTTGGATAAGGATGAGGAGTCAGAGTCAAAGTCCGAGTCCGAAAGTTCGTGTCAGTCAGTCGGGAGTTCGAGTTCGTCCGAAAAGAGTTTAAAATCGTCGGGAAAACGGGTTTATAGTAAAGAATTTTTGATGTCAAAATCTAATTTGAATGATGAAACGTTTGAAGTTGCATATACTTTGAATGATTCTGACAAATTATATTTTGATAAAGAGTTTCCAATAAGAAGTGTTCGTTTTGACATGATCAAAAAGGTTTTCAAAATGAAAGATTTGACATGATCAAGAAATTAATATTTCTGAAATAAAAGATTTAAATCTTACTGGAAAAACCTAAAAAATACACTTCAAGAGTTCAACAACGGATAAACAAGAAAAAGAATTACTGTTATGGTTCAGATTTTCAAAAGAAATCAAACCATAAGTGTAATTTCAAAAAGAAAGGATTAGGTTTTATTCCACCAGAAAATTATAAAAATGAAAAATTTTCTAAAACAAATACAAAATTTGTTTCAGGTCCGTCTGCTGAAGAAGAGCTCATTCTGGAAACAAACAAATCAAGAATTTCTTGCTGAAAAGATGAAAAATGAGGTTCAGAGAAAAGAAACCAGAACCTGTTTTAGATGCAATGAAGTTGGACACATTGCATGGAACTGTCCTAAATCAACCAATACAAAACAGGGAGTTTCTGGAAAACTGAAAGAAGTTGTTGTTGATAAAACCGAACCACCAACTAAAAATTTAAAGTTTTCAAAAATTCAACATTTGAAGTTGGTGAATGTTCGAGGAGATTTTACAGGCGAAGTGTGAAACTTGACAACCAAAAATGGGTTGTTAAGAAATCTGAAGAAAAATCTGGTGATGAATCTGATTCCACAAAATCAGAGGAGCCACAGTTTGATGAGAGTGATGAAAACTCAGTTCCTTCAATGGATGATGAGAATTTTCCACCATTGAGAACTGAGATTTTTAAAAGAAAAATTGGAAAGGCTGAAATCTCAAATCAGGGTTATTCTGAAAAGGATAATTTTGATGTTGAGAAAGCATTTAATGGGAAAGTAAAGAAGATTTTCGGAAAAATGGTTGATGGGAAGGTGAAAGGGGTAAAAGACTTTTATGCTAGAAAGAAAGCAACTTACACCCCAACTAAATCCGAATTGAAATCACCCAAGACTGGTCAGGCTTGGGTGGACATTTTTTTTGAGTAAAATCCTGACTTGCCGGAGATCCCAAGTTTGTATTGTGGATCAGGAATCGGCATCAATTTTGTAAATGTGTGTGTGTGAAATAGTCCTTCAACCTAGATTGAAAATGTGTTGAAATTGTTACAGAATAAAGGACTACGCCGGAGCTTCCAGGTTGGTAAGTGCGAAGCTGGAATCGGCACTCTGATTGGTAAAATGGTTTATGTAGAAGAGATATTCCTACAATTGGTATTGTTTTGGATATTCTTACAAGTGGTACAGTGGTTGTTTAATTGCAAAATGGTAAATCAGGGACATTAATTTGTACTTGATTTACTACACATGATAACACAAAGAACAAGATGATGAACCATATCCCCAAATTGTAACATGTGGTTAACCTACAAGTGATAAAAACAAACTTATTTTCCGGAAAAATCATTTTGATTAAAACAAACTTAAGTGTTTTGAAATCAAAATGAGAAAATGGTTTGTGAAAGGGGGAGTTCAGATTGTTTATGTCTAGTGAATGGCGAATTGATGCGATTTGATAACAGTTGTCTAGTTTCTGTACAGTTTGTTTTGAATTTTTCCTGCAAGTGGGTCAAGAGCTTAGTTTGTTTTTAAATTTTCTTTAATGTGTTTGCATTTTAGGGGGAGTAGAAAATTTTCAGAAAATCCAAAAACATTAGAAAATTAAAAAAAAAGACAAAAACATGATAAATCAAAAATGCGTTTCGTTGTGAAAAGAGGAAATGATAGTACACCAGTGGACTGTCACAACATGGTAAAGACTTGGAGAGTTAAAAATGTGATAAACAATCTCACTGCGGATATGCCAGTAGGTTTTTGCACATTTAGTAGATTGTGACGAGATATAAACCTAAAAATTCAAACTTGCTTATTCTGTGGGTAACAACATCTTGGATATATAGGTAACCCCTGAAATCTTGTTTGAAAGGTCCCTTATTCTGAGATACTAGGTCTTTATGCTCAGTGATATCTGGGGTATTATCACGGGACATCTGCTGTATGGAAATACTGACCTAGTCCCCGAATAATGCTTTCCGCAAAAGCTTGTAACAGAGCTACGTCCTCAGCATGTCGATGAAACAATAAAATTGATAGTCACTGCTATTGTAATTCAAAAGATCCTCTAAAGGGGACACACCGAAAAGTCGAAGCCGTCATCTCTTTGCGTATACGGAAGTATCGACCTGAGCTCTCACGGCCCTCGCATTTAACCCCTGAACAGATATCATCTGTGGTATACTCACCTGTAAGACTGAATATTGGGATCTGGATACGGGAGTATATTCAAGTAGTGGGACACACGAATAAGTTCAAGAGCTTAAAACATTAATATCATATCTCGAAACAGTTGAACTTTGTGTGAAAATTTAAGTGGACAAATATACTGACAATCTAGGTGAATTGTTTAAAACTTAAAATGAAATAAAGCTTAACGGTGTTGGTGATTTGTCTCAAAAACTGATATAATTTTCTTACACGAACTCACAAAAATATTGTTTGTAAATATTTCTTTACTGCATTACATGTTTCTTTATTTCAAAATCCGAAAAGATTTTCAGTGTGTTTTAGCATAAAGTTTAAAAAAATCCACAAAGATTTTTGACAACTGGTATTGAAAAGCTGATTTTCAAAATTCTGAGCGCTAAACATGATGAATATAATTTGAGGGGGAGTTAGTTTTAAAACTGATTATTTTTAATCAAACCTTCAAGTGGTTCATCAGATTGATATGAAAAATCATTTTATTTGAGTTTTGAGAAGAGTCTGAGTTAGTGCAAGTTTATATTTTTGAAATGTGTATGTGAGAGAAATTTACTGTGAGGTAGAGTTTATGCAGGTTTTAAGTTTGAGCTAGGTGATGATCCTGAGCTGAAAGAAAGTCTGTAGGGCCAAGTCATTTGATTCGGAAAAGCTTATGATTTAGAGAAAATGTCAGCATATTGCAAGAGGGAGTCTGAAGACCTGCGAGAAAAGATTGAGAGAGTGAAGCCCAGAGACAGATCAAGACTGAAGATGTGAAGACTCGACACTTAAGACTCGTCAACATCTAAGGGGGAGTCTGTTAGTGCATGCATCTGTCGACTTCGTCTTGTATCGAGTCTTAGTCTTAGAATGTTAGATCAGGGCACATTGTACGGGAATATAGAGTAGTAGTGGTGATTTCCCAAGAAAGTTGATTTCACACATATGGACATGTCATTTCGTGGGAAATCAGAAAGTTGATTTCACATATATGGACATGTCACCTTGTGGGAAATCAGAGTCATGTCACTATGTGGGAAATCAGGATGCTGATTTCGCTCCAATGGACATCATGTCACTATGTGGGAAATCAGGATGCTGATTTCGCTCCAATGGACATCATGTCACTATGAGCGAAATCTAGACACTATATATAGCCCATGAACGAAATCATTTGTAACACTTCTTGATTTCCATACCGAGGTGCTGCCGGTGTGAGATTTGACTGTACAAGCTGTTATATCAATCAAAAGCGTGATTTAAGTGAATATCTAGCTGTTTCTACGTTAGTTACTTGTTTTCCGCACCTGTAACTGATCAAGACTCCTCTGATAGACTCGTTCGGGTCTGCATACGATCCTACAATTTGTGCATCGCCTGCCACAAATCAGATGTAAAACACGGATCACGTTCAGAAATGATGGAAGTTGGCACCCCGTGCCTCGAGACTACTTCCTTCAAGTAAATGTCTGCTAGAGTAGAGAACTTATCCATTTCCTTGATAGCCAGGAAATGTGCAGATTTGGTTAGCCGATCCACTATCACCCAAATGGTATCGTTCCCTCGTTGAGATCTAGGTAAGCCAGTAACAAAGTCCATGGAAATTTGCTCCCATTTCCATGTCAGAATTTCTGGTTGCTGAAGTACGCCTGATGGCTTCTGGTATTCAACCTTGACCCTAGCACAGGTCAAACATTTACTAACATAGGTCGCTATGTTAGCCTTCATGTTGGGCCACAAGTACGTAGTTTTGAGATCCTGGTACATCTTATCAGAGCCAAGATGTACTGAGTAAGAGACTTGTGTGCTTCATCCATCACAAGCTCACGCAGATTACCATAAAATGGGACCCAGATGTGCGCCGCTAAGTAGTAAGCACCATCTTCCTTTAGTTCCAACCGTTTCTCCAATCCCCGCAGGGACTCAGCCTTCATGTTCTCTTCTTTCAGTGCTGCAATCTGAGCATCACGAATTTGGGCGGGAAGACTAGAGTGAATGGTAAGCTGTAACGCACGTATACGCTTAGGTTTGGTTTCCTTTCGACTGAGGGCGTCAGCCACAACATTGGTTTTGCCTGGATGGTACTTGATTACGCATTCATAGTCGTTAAGGAGTTCGACCCATCGACGCTGTCGCATGTTCAACTCCTTCTGATCGAAGATATGATAGAGACTCTTGTGATTGGTGTAAATAGTGCACTTGGTACCATACAAGTAATATCTCCATATCTTGAGCGCAAACACCACTGCTCCCAACTCCAAGTCGTGAGTGGTGTAGTTCTTTTCGTGAACTTTAAGTTAGCGTGTGCGTTGGCAATGACTCTCTCGCGTTGCATCAACACACAACCAAGTCCTTGGATTGACGCGTCACAATAGATCACAAAATCGTCTGTGCCTTCAGGTAACGAGAGGATAGGTGCGCTACAAAGCTTCAACTTCAGCTGCTGAAATGTGGATTCCTGAGCCTCACCCCAATAGTAGGTGACACCCTTCTGAGTAAGAACAGTAAGAGGCTGCGCAATTTTTGAAAAATCCTTGATAAACCTTCTGTAGTAGCCCGCCAAACCCAAGAATTGACGGATTTCAGTTGGAGTTCGAGGTGCAGGCCAATTCTTGATCGAGTCAACCTTGGATGGATCAACGTGAATCCCATCCTCATTAACCACGTGGCCTAGGAAATGGACTTCACGTAGCCAGAAGTCACATTTCGAAAGTTTGGCATAAAGCTGTTCTGCCTGAAGAAGTTCCAAATGAGTCGCAGATGACGCTCGTGTTTCTCCTGACTCTTAGAATAGATTAGGATGTCGTTGATGAATACAATAACGAACTTATCCAAGTAAGGTTTGCGCACTCAGTTCATAAGATCAATGAAAACCGCAGGTGCGTTTGTTAACCCAAAAGGCATGACTAGGAACTCGTAGTGTCCATAACGAGTCCTGAATGCTGTCTTGGAGATGTCCTCGTCTCGGACTGTCAGCTGATGATAGCCCGATCTCAGATCAATCTTTGAGTAGAAGCTCGACCCTTGCAACTGGTCGAACAGGTCATCTATACGAGGAAGAGGGTAACGATTCTTCACAGTCAACTTGTTGAGTTCGCGATAGTCAATGCACATTCGAAAGGTACCGTCTTTCTTCTTCATAAATAAAACTGGAGCTCCCCAAGGCGAAGAGCTAGGGCGAATGAAACCCTTGTCCAAGAGTTCATGCAGTTGCGTGGACAGTTCTTCTAGTTCTGATGGGGCTAAGCGATAAGGTGCACGAGCTAGGGGCGCTGCTCCAGGAGTTAGCTCGATTTCAACTCAACTTGACGATGAGGCGGAAGACCAGGTAATTCCTCAGGGAATACCTTAGGAAAGTCACGTACAATCGGAATGTCTTCAATCTTCTTTTCTTTTGCTGAGGTTTCAGTGACGAGGGCTAGGATAGCAGTGTGGCCCTTTCGCAAACACTTCTGGGCCTTAAGGAAAGAGATGATGCCCACGACATCACCACTCTTATCACCATGAATAACGAGAGGTTCACTGCTTGCGCGAGGGATGCGGACAATCTTCTCCTTGCAGAGTATTTCCGCTCGATGTTGGGATAACAATCCATTCCAATGACGACGTCGAAACTACCAAGAACGATGGGGATAAGATCGATAGAGAAGGTCTGACCAGCTAGAACGAGATTACAACCCTTAACTATAAGTGTGGCCTCAAGACTTTTACTGTTAGCTAGTTCTACAACATGCTTGGTTTCCAAGGGAATTGGTGTATGCTTAAGCATCTGACTAACACTTAAGGACACGTAACTAGTATCGGCACCTGAATCAAACAAAACTGAAACAAAGAAATTATCCAGTAGGAACTTACCCGTCACGAAGTTGGGATCGTTCCTCGTATCACCCTGACCAATCATAAAAGCACGTCCCCTGGCACCATTGCCATCATTGTTATCCTTGTTGTTTCCATTCCCCTGGTTGTTGTTGTTCTGATTCTGGTTCAGCTGGGGGCAGTCTCTTTTAAAGTGGCCCTCAGTACCGCACTAGAAACACCCTTTATTGTTACCCCTCTGCTGCTGCTGTTGGGGTTGGTTCTGCGGAGTCTTCTGTTGTTGCTGTCGCCTCTGATTCGCAGGATAAAGACTCCTGCAATCTTTTGTTGCATGACCTGGTTTGTTACAACTCTGACAGTTGCCCTTGCTACACGGCCCGCTGTGGTGCAAGTTACAGCGATTACATTTGGGGTGATTTCCCTTGTATCCGCTCTGACCTTGGTTACCAGAAGACTGCTGGCTGGGGCTCTTGTAGTCGTCAGTCCTTCGCTGCTGAGACTGAAACTGAATAGAAGTTGAACCCTTGCTTGAATTTCCATCCCATTTGCACTTGTGAGCATCAGAGGTAGTGGTAGCACTAATACGCTTTGGCAGTCTGTTCTGCTCGGCTGCCTGATCGGTGAGGCGGTGGGAGAGTCGTACAACCAGCTGGATTGTGGGGAGGTTCGCCGCAGTTACCATGCTTTGGATTTCTGGTGCTAAACCCTTGAGGTAAAGCTCAATACGTGTGCAGGAGGATCTACCATGGTAGGACACAATGTAGCTAAATCGTTAGATCTCTTAGTATACGTTTCGATCTTAGACCCCGTCATCTTCAGATTGTAAAATTCCACTTCCAGCTTGTGTATGTCATCACGATGACAATACTCTTCTTTGATCAGATCCTTAAAGTCGTTCCATGGGGTGGCATTAGCAGCTGCCAACCCTAGCATTTGCACTTGTGCGTTCCACCAAGTTAACGCACCGCCTTCAAGTGTTCCTGTAGAAAACTTTACCCTACTGGCAACAGGGCATTCACACGTTTCAAAGACAGATTCGATCTTCTCGAACCAGTGGAGAAGACCTACAGCTCCTTCCGTACCACTGAAGGTACTAGGTCGACAGTCCATAAAGGTCTTGAACGTACACACATGAGGCTGAGCAGGTTGCCCTGTCGTGTGAGAAAGAAAGGGCAAAATTAAGCACCAGAGTTGGTTCACGAGGGTAAGATCTAAACATCCTAGGATAAGTCGAAATAGCAGGCTATACCTCCTACTTGAGCTGCTGCGAGAGCCTCAACAACTCGTTTGTTGATCAAAGCCGTCAGCTGGGCTTGAGTCAAATTGACACGTCCACTCATGATCTTCACATCGAAAGAAACTCAAGTAGGATTGGTGACGTAGAGGTGTGGAAGATATGAGATGACAGAAGAGAGTAAGCACACAGGGTTTCAAGCAATAGTTGTTACGCTAACTAAGCATACCATGATCGATGCACTATTTAAATTAACAGGCAGGCAATACAAATATAAACCATATCACCTATTGTATTGAGTCCTGCACGTAGAGCGAAGCATCGTTATGGATCATTGAGCACTGAACAGGTTATAGTCTGGTTTTTATCAAAAAGCTTATCCCCTTTTTAAAACCAAGTTCACTATAACCAATGGCTCTGATACCAATCTTTCACACCCCCAATTTCCACAAGCGGAGTATCACCGTAGGGAGCGTGACATGACCAGGATCAAGCCACCAATCATATTGAACCATAATTAATTAAGTAAATAAATGTCCAAACCAAACAATATAATTGGTGTCAAACAATTCAACAAGTTCAAGTTATCAGCGGAAGCATAAAGTTCAAAACCCAAAATGTAAGTTTAAAAGTTCATAAGTTTAACATGGAACTCAACAGTCCATGTTCCACAACGACCTCGTCCTCCTGTGCAAGCTCCATCTAAGCACCTAATGACCTGCAAGGCATAAAGTAACGAATCAACAACAAAGTTGAGCGAGTTCACAGATGGGTGTTCGTTTTAAGTTGTTTCAAAAACATAAGTTTCTTTTAGCTGGCTTAGTTGCCGTGGGGGTTACCCCATAGTTTAAAAACATAGTCATTCCTTTCCTTTTTCTCTGGCTCCTAGCCGTGGGGGCTACCCCATGAATATCCCACTAGACCCGTTACCATATCGACTACTGACTGAAGTAAGATGGGTGCCCAAAGTCAATGTCTATCATCATTGACGTGCCTAGATCCATTAGTCCACACCCGTCCTCTACGGCACGGTGTGAGGCTTGTCAAACCTAATAGCGGTATTTAACTAATGACCCGTTCGCCATTGGCCTGGCAATTAAGTTGATATAAAAATGAGGGATTTAATGATAGAGTTTTGTCCAGTGTCAATGTTGTCACCCTTCAGTTAAGAAGGTGGAGGTACGTGTCCCATACAAGGGGATCATGCAGGTTCCAATGTTGTCACCGTTCAATTAAGAGGGTGGAGGTACGTATTCTACCCAAGAAAAATACGCAGGTTTCCCTTCAATCAATTACCCATTCCTAACCACCGGGAATCCCATGCCTTGTAGAAAGTGTGAACTCACCTTAGGTTAGCTCGGCAGATAGGCAAAAAGGTCAATCGAGCTGTTTGTGGTCAACCACGTCCTAACATGGTTACCATACAAGTCAGGTCTAGGTTCAAGTAGTGCACGTAAGATTACACATAAACTAACAAGTTACGAACACATAACGATCATGGCATACACGTAGAACACGTTAACAGTAGCAGTCAAGTACACACAAGACCCAAACTTGTGCGATTCAGATGTTTGGGCTGGTGAGCTTGTGCGAGCCCAACAATCTTGTGCGATTCGGTAATTAAAGCCCAATGAAACACCCGACCCAATCTATTGTGCGATCAGCACAACTTGTGCGATCCACAATGGGTTGTGCGATCAAGTCTAAACCCGGCCCAACAACAAATGCAGTCCAAAACTTATGCAGCCTAAACATTTAAACAAACACTTATCTTGTGCGGTCCAAATATACTTGTGCGATTCAGTATAACTTGTGTGATCAGGTTTTGGGCTGTTCGGCCCAAAAACATAACATAACTTAATATATTGTGCGGCCCAATATATTATACGATCAGCACTATCTTGTGCGATCCACAATATATTGTGCGGTCATGCAGTTCTAGATTGTACTATGTGCTTTGTTTAGTTGTACCTAGCTTGTGCACTGAATCTTGTGCGATCAGGCACTTGTGCGACTGATCTTGTGCAGTCAAACAAGTTTGTGTGATCATTTAACTAATTCCCTAAAATTATGTGATCAATTACAACAAATTGACAATTTCCATTATGCATTAAATCGGTCAACAATGAAACAGTTTCCAACTTGGGTGTTTGTCGATCAAACTAAGGTTTTATCCTCTAATTCATATGAACCCTAATCACCTTCAAGCATGAACAATAACTCATATCATAAAACGATCAGATTTATGTTTTCAATTTTCATCATACAATACTTTACACCAAATCATTCAATTAATCCAAACACAAAACACAACAGCCGATTGCATCCATTTGGTTCTAGATTATCATTAACATCATATGATTATCAAACCCTATATTGATCTAATCACCCCACATGTGTGAGCCGATTTGCAAGAACACTAAACCTCATCGATTTACATTATAATCAATCACAAAACATCCCTGAATCATTATGTAGATTCACATAGACCACAACATCATCTAACATACAAACAATAGTAAAATACTAACCGGTTAGAAGGTAGAACAAAGGTTGCTTCGAACAAGAGAGTCTTTGAGAAGGAAGATGTTGTCCTCGGTCTTCGAAGAAGAGAAAGAGAGAATAGGGTTTGTATGTTTGAGTGTATTGTGAGTTATGAGGATTATGCTAAACCCTCATATTGCTAAACGTATAAGGGGATGGGCCAAACCCAACATGGGTTGCCCCTTTGGGTCAACCGTTCGAATAATAGTGTGGGCCGAAAGGGTTGTGCGATTTGATTTATTGTGTCTGGCCCAAGGATGTTGTGCGATCGGGTAGTGTTGTGCGACCAAGAGATGTTATATTCCTACTCATAATATAATCACACAAAACACATAACATGCAACTTATAATCATTCATTAAAACCAACATATCAAATAATCACATAAAGTTCACATACGTTACATCGCAGTACAAATAAGAGTTCTGAAATACGAGTTGTCACAGTTAAACCCGTTTTGGTAAACTTACGTAAACTAGTTACGTAAGTCTAACTGTATGTGTATAAGCGATAACGAGTAACCAGACGAGTCATGAACAAATTCCATATGCCAATATACTTTGAACAAGTTATAATATCAGTAGGATATCAACATGTATACCCGTTAAGGTCTTAGAATCAAACTATGCCTCATAAGGGCGTTTTGGTCATTTACGACGTATAAAAGAAACTTTTGTACAATCTGATGTTACGACCATAAACCTTTTGTGAAAAACACTTTATTTATGATATAATATCAGTATGATATCAAACATATGCGTGTTTTATAGTTTAAAACCAAACTATGCTCCGTAAGGGCATTTTGGTAATTTCACACATAGTTTTGAAGGTTAATTTGGGAATCTGAGTTTATATCATGTACCTTATAAAAATATTTAAAATGATTTATAAAATTAGTAGGTAACAAGTCTTGGTTGGTAGTTATGGTTTAAAACCATACTACGCGCCGAAACGGCGTTTAAGTCGTTAAATGACGATATTTGCGATCTTTTAAGAAAACTGATGTTATGATCAAGTTTATATGATCAATATATGTTAATTAATATATCATATAAGTGGTCAAAAAGGTTTTGTATAAAAATATGTTTTCAAAACCATTTTAGGCGCGAAAAGGGCATTATCGTCATTTAAGGACATAATTCAAGAACTCGTGTATAAACTCAATCTATAAATAGAATTGATATCCCAAAATATCCTAATTATGATATTACATCAGTAGGCAATGAGTTTGGTATGATAAATTATGCTTAAAACCGATCTATGCGCCTAAAGGGCATTTTGGTCAATTTATGGCATAATTTACGACGATATCCACAAACTCAGTTTATGATCAGATTCGTAACATCAAGATATGTTAAACATGATAACATATCAGTGCCTCAGTTGTTTGAAAGCTTATTGGTGTCTAAAACCTTATTTTTGCTAAAAAGGGCGTAACGGTCAAAGTATGGCATAAATATGAGAACTTGCATAAAACTTAGATTTCTAATACGATTATGTATTATAACCTTATAGGGTTATGCTACATAATAACACGATCCTAACGAAACCTTAAATCAGTAGCAAACTAATTTAATTCGGTCTATAACCGAAAGTCAATGCAGAAGTCAAACTTTACGACTTTTGGTTACGAACCGACCCTAAAAACCGGAATTGACGAGCCGAACATGTTTACACATGTTCTAATAATTATTACCGAGTTGTTTAAGTGATAAAGCATATTTTAGAACACATTTAAACTCAAATCGCCATTATTTTAAAATCTGACCTGTTGACTTTTTTTTAAATGTCAATACGTTGACTTGTCAATTGACCAAGCAAACATGATTCTTAGTAGGTGCCCTTTTAAGGGATTAACACCTACCTAATTACGATCATGTAGCCATGTTTGTTGCGAACAATGGCTTGACCGTTTACGGTCTATCTAAAATTCAAAGCTTTTATCGTAAACGCTTGACTTTTCGGCTTTACAAGCCAAATAAAAGAACTAGTCACGAAAGGAGCACTTACAAGTGGTCCTATGGACTGAAGAAAACTCAAAGGTCTGCTCCCAATTGCTCAGGAGCTCCCAATATGAGAGACATAGAAAGGAAAGAATGGTGCAAGTGATAAAGGCAACCAAAGACCTCTATTTATAGTGTTTGTGAGTAATCTTGGATCTTGCCAAGTGTTTGAGGGCCCCTAGGATCATAACAAGTGTCTCACCAGTTGTTACAAACCAGTTTGCAGCCCAAGGAATTGATTAACATGGTTTTGGAATCATGTGTGGTGAACAAGGAATAAGAACCTGCAGCTGCCAAACTTTTTCTTTCGAAACGAGGCCGTTGCGTCGCACGACGGCAGATGGGGCACAAGGTCGCGCAGCGCGACCGCATACAGAATCAGCAAAACAAGTTTAAAACTTGGCGGCTTTGGTCCCTGAACCTTTTAAGGCAATGTAACTTTCATTTTATGCATTTTTAACCCTTCTAGTTAGTTTGTAGATGATCTTAAGAGTATAATCAAACATCGTTAGGTCCGGTTTCGTTAAACGATCACTGAAAACATTAGTTTCTCCTTGTTGATGCTTTTAACCCTTCTTCTTGAAAGTCTGTGTAATTAACGCATGACGATAACGAAACCTTGTGAATTTATTATCACTTATTCTTGGGAGTATAATCGAACATTACGAAGCCCGGGGTTCATTAAAAGGTCACTCAAAGGTAAGAATTAACATGTTGACACGTTTAACCCCTTTGTCTTGTAAACTTTCGATTACTTTCACAAACGGCTTCTTACGTCCGAATATTTACTCGTTTAAGAATATATTCATTGTGTGTGGTCAATCAGAGGCACAAGTTTGGCATGTTGACACTTTTAGTCCCTTTGCATACGTATTTTCACTGTTTGCCAAATTTTGGACCATCAAACTCAAACTTTTACATGTTTAGGGTTTAGGACACGTGTCTTCACATAATTGGACACGTTTTTACAAGGTGTTACATTATGTATTTTAACAAGACCATTAAAACTAACAAGATTTCTCATGATCTTTAACCAGTTCACCCATATAAGTAAACTTGTTTAGGTTTCTATTGAAGACCATTTTATTATAAATCATGATTTTAACTCTTTGTAAAAGTTATATTTAACAAAAATCATTTTCATGTTTAATGTTTAAGTTCATGGATTGTGAAGGTGATGATCTTGTTTAGATCTAAACATCTTGATGTTTAGATCATCATTTTTAGACATGCTCGCCACAACTGAAATAGACCACATTCTTTATGTCCCTACGTTTGTGGGACTGATGACCAGTTATTTTACAAACGCCACACTGCTTTGGCCTTTGTTCTATTCGACACTGTCCCTAGTGCCTTTTATAGCAGGTCTTGCATACAGGCTTCTTATTGGACTTTTGTTGGTTCTTATTGAGCCCGAACTTGTTCTTTTTCTTAGATTTCTGGGTGTTATTCTCCTCCTTTTTCCTTTTTCCGCCAGTCTCAGTTTTGGCTGACTTATTTCTCAACCTATCCAGTGTGAGTGGCTGAGATAGATCTATAGTGGGTCTATAAGAAGCAGGCTTTGAAGCTTCATCATGATCCTTTATCTTAGGTGCTAAATCACCACTACATTGTGCATTATGCTTAGATCATGGGTTAACCGAATAGGGTACTATCATAGCTAATGAATTAAAGTCGGTGACATACTTTCGACAGTCTAGATTTTTCGTTTTGGGAGTCAGAAAATCTGATTGCACCTTTTCCATTTCATATCGTGGACAGTAATTTTTTCTGATTAGGTCCATAAACTAGGACCATTCCATATTGTATAGGGTTATTTTCCCCACGGACTTTATTAATGTCTTCCACCACGTAAGGGCATCACCCTTAAATGATTGTGATACATACTTCACAGTGTCATCCTTAGCACAACCACTGATCTCTACAACAGTTTCCATTTCGTCCAACCATCTCATGCAATCAATGGCTGAAGTCTCTTGGCTTGCAAGAGACGAAGTACTCGTTAGTACATCCCTTGGAGGAACGAAGCTCCTCACTATACATTATCTTCTTTGGTTCATTCTTCACATTTGAAGCGTGAACAAAGCTCTCTTCATGAGTAGATGAATGTAGTTTTAAATGGGATTTGGAGCGAGTAACATTTGGCTCTTTAAACTTTTTCATGACCTTTTTCATTGCCTTTCCGACAGCTACGTCAATTACAGCTTGGAGATTAACTCCATTAATCTTGAGGTTTACGTTTGTAGTATCATTAGCATTTATCGCATTATTAGTGTCACGACTGTTGTCTGCCTCATTCGAGTTTGCCATACTCGAGGCTTAGTACTAAACATCAAATTAAACATTAGTTAGTCATCATCCTGACGACCTGATATAGATTAGCCACTTCATCAATAAACCATATAGGCTATTAAGTTCCGACAATTCCTAATGAATGTTATTTGAAAGAATGTCAATTTCATTTAGCCTAGGTCACAAAAGAACCATCAATGGCATTTAAAGTTTGGACCGAGTCCATTATCTGTTTGACAGGGGATCACAATGTCACAGCTGTCTTTGTCATAAAGACGATTATGAATAGCTCGAAGGCTAGCCTTAAAGGACTTTTAATATCTATACGGCACAGAGTCCCGTCACAAGGGACATAAAAAAGATATGGCATAAAGCCTAGTCATGAAGGACATAAATAATCATATGGCACGAAGGCCTTGTCGCAAAGGACATTTACATACGACACAAAATGGCCTTGTCACAAAGACATTATAAGATATGGCACCAAAGGCCTGTCATGGAGGACATTATAAAATTTGGCACAAAAGGCCTGTCATAAGGAATGTTAACATTTAGTATGTCAACTTGTCACAAACGACAAATTATAGCACATTGCTTGTCACAAGGACATTAATTTATAAGCCGCAACCTTATTAGATTAGGGGCTTTAAGACTTGAACATAGTACTTCACCTTTGGACAGGGAGTCATAGACTACAATTGTCATCGTTTTGAAAAACGATTCATTTTGGCACAAAGGTAAAACAATTGACATCACTAATGGATGTTTATATATAATCATCGCATTTGATGATATTAGTCATGATCACATTGATCATATAGACTATTAGGTTTGAACATAGCTCACTACCTTGGACCGAGAATCATAAAAGATCAGCACTGTCTTTGTCACAAATGGACAATATAATATGGCCCGTAGGCAAAACATCACTAAAGAATGTTAAATGATATGATCATCGTATTAGATGATATTAGTCATGATCAAATTGATCATATAGACTATGAGGCTTGGACATAGTCCAACATTTTTAGATAGGGGATCGTAGACCACAACTGTCGTTCTCTTATTGGACAACAAGTATAGCCCGTAGGCACTTCATCACTAATGGATGTTTATGGTATGATCATCACATTGATGATACTTGCCATGATCTACTTTTATCATATAGGCTTTAAGGCTTGAACGTAATCCAATACCTTGACGGCTGGTGTGGTTTCTCAAGTCATACTGCCAGGAGTGTTAAGATGTTCTTGGATGTTACCAAGATTAATTGTCTTAAGAGGGTTTTACCATCATAGCCATGTTTATAGACATATAGGCTAGGTTATACCATTAAGAGGATCTTTTGAAATTATTCAACTGGGGCAGATCTTTATTCTCGAAATTCCAAACTCACTTGAAATACAGCTTTAGATGTATAGCATTCCAGGATCTTGGTAGCATATCCCCCTCCATATTGTTTTGGTCAAAAATTACCTAAGCAATTAAGTGATCAAATTAGTTTTGTGAGGTAGTGTGCTAGTAATACTTTGTGAAAAATATGTTGATTCGTTAGTTTGCAAAAACAGTTTCAGGATACGACTCAGGATATCGAGCTGTATCTACAATCAAACAATGAACAAAAATGTAAAGGTTGACACGTGATATGCGCGGAAAGCCCTTGATCAATCTAGATCTCCGGCATAAAACCTCGGGAGCTGACAATCGTCGGCTGCCTTGTTCTTCTTATTGCTTGAATAACCAGGATACAGTGTAGGATATGACTCAGATCAATGCTAAGTGGTACAACAATTACAAGTGTTGAGTGTTTGTGCGTAATAGAAAGAAAAAAGAAGTGTGAGTTCGAGAGTAGAGAGTAAAGTGTGTGTTCCTATTGATCTGGCCTTCTATTTATAGTTACAAATAACAAACTAACTCTCCTATTATTCCGGGATGCTAGGAATATTCCATTCTGAACGTTGGGGGCTGTTCCTACTCGTTTTCCACGTGCATATTAACCATAATTCTGAGATTTAAGCTTCCATAACCGTTACAACATTAGTATCTTTGACCAGCTTCCATAAAACATGCCTTTCTTAAATGTCGACCATTACAAGAGCTATTCTTCCGCCATCAACGTCTTTATCCTGACCAATTTGAGCAGGTCTTCAGGATGACTTGGTCCTCATGAACGTTAGTCCCTTGTAACCAACGTTTTACAAGCCAATCGTTAGTAATAGTCAGGATACTGCCTCAGGATGTTACCAATATCCTGACCCGGTATCCTGATACGGTATCCTGATCCGATATCCTGATCCGATATCCTGATCATATACAATTAATAAAAAATCAAGATACAAAGTCACGATATTGGCTCAGAATTTCACCCATAACAATTGTCCCCAAAAATATAACTGTTGGATATCCTGATTCCAACGGATATATTTTTTAGTCATTCCAACATGTCTGGTAAGGATATCTGTTTTAAATATTCCTGCATAGGTTTGGTTACTTCAGAATACTATCATTTAATGAAATTAGAATTACTCCCTTTTACGCAGATTCCATCAAGGACCCTGCTACTTTTGATCTAGAGGAGCTTGACAGCTTTTCTAAGCCTGCCTTGGTGAAAAAGGAGCCATATGTTGCCATCAGCTCTAAGCCCTCTGCTGCTGTTGCCGAAGGTTTCTCTTATGGTGACCTTGGCTTCATGGAATCCATCGAGCCCATGATCTCCTTCCCTAATAAGGTAAGTATCCAGATCCTGCATCCCGTACATATATACTTCACCTGTATTTTGGTTAGTTTGTCTTTAATGATACCTGTATTTTGTAGGGTCTAAATCATCTGGCCGTCCTGCACTTAGAACAATTTTAATTTCCTGCAAGTAGAATAGTTTGACAGTTGAAGGTGGAGGGATCCTGTGTTTTCAGGACGAAGCCTTCAACTGTTTTTGTAAATATGCTTTAAAAACTTAATTGTGTTCTTGGTGAATGGGTCTCTTTTTGAGATAAAACCAAGAATATAATCTTTTGGACCAATAATAATAAACTAACCTTTTAGCCTTATTCGTTGTTGTTATGTTTTTATTTTGAAAGGTATGTTTTGAATATCCTGATCAAATATCCTAGTCAGAATACTGATGAAATGTTCAATACTTTTGTTATCAAAATGTTAAACAAAGCTTGGTTGAATATGACTTTTTAGAAAATTTAGATCATTTAGATAAGGTTTTCAGGACTGGGAAAAATAATAAATCATACCAGAAACACTTAGGCAATAATTTCCATCCTCAACCTTTGAATCCTTTGCAATGTCCCCGACATGGATGTCCCCTGTCTGTGCAGGATATTGCATCAATATATGACACACTTGAGTATCTCCTCACTTAGTGATTAAACTTCGTAACTTTTCACCAACAGAAGAACATGTGTAAACACAAGCGTAGTTTGTCATATCATTGGAACTTTGTCAAAAAGTTTAGTTCCACTAGGGATAAACCTTTAATATACTGGGGATAAACCCTTAGCATCCTGGGGATAAACCCTTAGCATCCTGGGGAAAATCCCAAATTTTCGTGCGCTACAGGCGGGAGTGTATAAACTCCAAGACTTAGAAAGGTGAAAACCTTTAAACCTTAGAAAGTATGAAAATACCCTTTCGCGAGAGAGGGTGATCAATCCTCATATACCTTAAGGATCCAGGGTATAGCCAACAGTAACGAAATTGTCAGCCACTTTAACATGAACTGGTCCCGCCACCTTGAACTATCCCTGGATAACTTGCGCTCCAGGCGGGGTGTTTAAACCCAATTCGTGAGAAAGGTGAATACCTTTAAACCTTTGAAGGGATCAGGATCCCTTAAATGTGAGAGAGAGGGCCAATCCTCTAATCTTTCGAGTTATCCTAAGTGTATATCCTGAAGCATATTCTACAAAACAACCTTAAACTAAGGTGGGTGTTAGCTTGGCTAACACCCCTCCGATGCTTAAGTCAATATTGGGTTCAAAATAAAATAGAATTATATTTAAAAGAGATAGAATTCATACCATCCCGAGTTAGAAATTAAATTCTAAACTCACTTGAAATAGGCTTTGAGATGTATAGCATTCCAGGATCTTGGTAGCATATCCCCTTCCATATTCTTGAGTCGATAGGCTCCTTTTCCTGCCTCTGATTCGATCTCATAGGGTCCTTCCCACTTTGGAGCTAATTTTCCATCAGCAGGATTAGTAGTATTCTGAAAAGCTTTTCTTAACACCCAATCTCCGACGTGAAACCTCCTAGTCCTTATATTCTTGTTGTATGCTCTGGATATCCTCTATTGATATGCTGCCATCCTTAGCTTTGCTGCATCCCTTGTTTCATCCACAGTATCTAATTCTTGGCACATTGCTTCAGGATTCTGCCCAGGACCCTGGAGATTGGATCTTGCCGTAGGTATCACCATTTCTGTTGGGATCACCGCTTCTTCTCCAAATACTAAGGAGAAAGGGGTTTGGCCAGTTGCACTCTTTATTGTTGTTCTATCGGCCCACAAAACAATGGGTAGTTCTTCTGCCCATCTTCCTTTCTTGGCTCCCAATCTCTTTTTCAGGTTGTTGACAATTATCTTGTTTGAGGATTCTGCCTGCCCATTTGCTTGAGGATGTTCCGGGGTAGATGTGATCATTTTGATCCCCCAACTCTTGCAAAAGTCAGTGGTCCTCTTGCTTATGAACTGAGAACCATTGCCACAGATTATCTCAGCTGGTACTCCAAACCTAGTCAGCATATTTCTCTTTATGAAGGATACTACTTCTTGGTCTCTAACTTGGACAATTGCTTCAGCTTCAACCTATTTAGAAAAATAGTCGATCATTGCTAGCATAAAAACTTTTCCTCCCGGAGCTTTCAGCAACTTTCCTACTATATCCATTCCCCATTTCATGAATGGCCAAGGGGAAGCTATAGGATATAATGGTTTAGCTAGTTGGTGCAATATGTTGCTATGCCTCTGACATGCATCACATCTTCGAGCATATTCTGCAGCATCTTTCTTCATTATCGGCCAATAATATCCTGTCCTCAACACTTTCGAGAATAAAGATCTTCCCCCAGTATGGTTACCACAATCCCCTTCGTGTATATCCTGAAGCACTTCCATGGCCTCAGGATCCTTCAAGCATCTTAGGTATGGACCTGCAAGAGATTTCTTATACAAAATATTATTTATAATGGTGAATCGTGTTACCTTCATCCTAAATGCCTTAGGATTTTCTTTGTCAGGAATGTGTCCTTCTTTGAGATATCTCCTTCTTGAAAATACTTCACAATTGGATTCATCTAGGATTCAGGATCCTTCTCAAGATATCCATCACCAGGATCCTGGATACATACTACTTCTTTATCCTGAGATTTGAAATGTTCCATTGCAGGATACAAGATGTGCACTATTGGTATCTGAGTTCCCTCTGGTATCCTGACAGTAGATCCTAAGTTTGCTAGAGCATCAGCTTCAACATTCTTTTCTCTTGGTACCTGCTTAAGTGTAAAAATTTCGAAATATCCTGCTAATTTTTTAGCAATTTCAAGATATTCAGCTAACTTTTCACCTTTTACCGCATAAGATCCATTGAAATGGTTAGTAATCAACATATACTTGTAAATATCTAATATTCATATTTTTAGCCAATTCTAATCCTGCTATCAGAGCTTCATACTCAGCTTCATTATTGGCAGCAGAAAATTCACATCGAATTGCCTGGGGTATTATGTCCCCCTGTGGCGATTTTAGTAGTATACTCAATCCTACTCCTCTAACATTAGATGCACCATCAGTATATAATGTCCAGGATTCTAAGGTTTCTCCTAGTTGTTGTACTTCTAGGTCTACTTCATTTTGAATATCACTACTGAAATCAGCCACAAAGTCAGCTAAAGCCTGAGACTTTATGGCATTTCTAGGTTCATATACTAGATCATAGGCACTTAACTTTACTGACCATTTAGCCATTCTACCTGACATCTCAGATTTCCTAAGCACATTCTTAACAGGGTAATTGGTTTTGACATGGATCCTATGTGTTTCAAAGTAATGTCTAAGCTTTGTTGATGCCATAACTAGAGCCAATATCAACTTTTCTAAATGAGAATATCTAGTTTCAGAATTTAATAAACTTTTGCTAACATAATAAACAGGATACTGCTGACCTTCATGATCCTTTACAAGGACAACACTTACTGCATTCCCTGATACTGCAAGATATAGGTGTTAGGGGAGGATTTCTTAATGACCTGTGATCCTCAAGTATTATCCTGTTTGCTGATCCTTACTTCTGTGACAGTTAGTGATCCTCAAAAATGCTTCAGGATCAGGATCATGGATCATCCTAAGGATCCTTATACTAATGATTGTCTACTTTGAATTCGGTATTATTTTGCAGGAGTATCAGCTTGGACTTGGTCTTGGCAACGTTCCTGGAGAATATTCCACGTTTATCCCGCACGTGCTTGGCTGAAAGTGGACGTTATGTGGTCGTGGAAGACTTGCATGATTTGCGGAATGTTAGTTAGTGTAGTAAACTTCTATTTTTAAAGGGGTAGCGAGCTAATTAGAGAACACTTGGCTACTTTTTGGCTACACACACACTCATGCAACTGCTCTCACCAGCTCTCGGCGAAACACTTAGCATTTTTCACACATTTTTAGACGATACAATGTAGTGATCCTTGTACTTAGTTCGCTATCATCTGAAGTTGTAACACATTAATTGTTTAATTTGAGTTGGTGATCGGTAGTTTCCATCACCCGAGGTTTTTTATGCCGGAGATCATTCATTGATCAAGGGCTTTTTCCTCGTATAAATCTCTGTGTCACTTGTGCAATTCATTTCTGAATGATCCTCATTGCTGTTTATCAATTCAAGCATCATTCCTCACAACAGAAAGTTTGGTTACATTATCTTAGCGTGATTTTTGACCAAAACAGTTTGGCGCCCACCGTGGGGCAATGGGTGCTTCATTCATAAGAGATTCTCATTCTCGTGATCATTTCGGTTCATTGCATCCAAGCAGATGGCTTCATCATCAAAGAACACTTCTACTGCAATGTCTGCAGTCAATTCATCTCAGGGCATTCCACCTTTGCCTCCACCACCTTCTGGATCTCAGAAAAATACCGAGAAGAAACCAACTCCCATTTTCTCAAAACCTCAAACTTCTTCTGCTTCTTATACTCCTACTACTAGTGACTTGTTTACTCTAATTTTGCAGATGAAGGAGCATATACAGCAGTAGGATAAGACCAATGAAAGGATTCTTAGAGAAATTGGAGACATCAAGAAACAGAAGAGATCGGCAGAGGATCATTCCCCATTGGTGCCCAGATCTTTGAATTTCGATACTCCGGTTATAACTTCTCAGCCTTCAGTGGTTCCAGATGTTCAATATGTGGGAGGACCAAGAGGAGTGCATTACGGATCATCAGCAATGACTCAGGCTTCAGGGTCATACTTCCAACCAGTAGGATCCCATCCTAAACATATAGGATCCTTCGCTAGCTCAGGAGGATACTCAGGAGCGCAGCTGATTCAAGGGTTCTGGCCGTTTCAAGGATCCTCGCAGGTTCAAGGATCCTCCTATGTCCCAGGATCCTCACAGGTTCAAGGATCTTCCTATGTCCCAGGATCCTCGCAGGTTCAAGGATCCTCCCAGGTTCAAGGATCCTCTCAGTTCCATGGATCCCTCCAGATTCCGGGATCCTTAAGGAGTTTGCAATCAGGGAGTTCAGATATCCATCAAGGAGATTTCATTCCAATGCAAACCATTGCTTCTACTGGTCTATCTGTCATTCCAGAATCTCAACAATATGGATTCACATCCGGTGTTCCTAATTTGAACCCAATGGGAGGTAACACTTTCAATAATTCTTATACCACTAACCATGGCCTTATGCAGGATACAGGTATCAATCATGCCATGGCCAGAGAATTGCAAAAGTTAAAGGATATGATATCAAGTGTCCCAGGAGTGGTCAAGCCTATCCCGGAGATTGCAGATGGGAGCCATAAGATATCTCGTTTTGCACCACCCATCTGTGATGCTGAGATACCCAAGAGGTTCCACGTGCCAACCATGAAGTTGTATGATGGTTCAACAGATCCTGAAGAACACATAGCACAATATAGGGAAAGGATGGAGATCAATCCCATCCCAGAAAGGTTAAGGAAGCATGTCTGTGCAAGGGATTTGGATCCACTCTTACTGGATCGGCTCTTAAATGGCTGCTAAGTCTTCCCCCTATTCTATTACCTCGTTTGCTAATCTAGTTAACCTATTTAATAACCAGTTTTCTTGTAGTAGAAAATTTGAGCGTTTAACTAGTGATCTGTATAGGATAACCCAGGGTCATAATGAATCATTAAGGGATTATATCACTAAATTTAGTAAAGAATCCTTGGATATTCCTAACCTGGATATAGCTACGGCTGTTGAAGCTTATAAAATGGGATTGCTTAGGGATTCATTATTCTATGATGATCTTGTTATGACACCATGCAGGAACCTAGATGAGGTAAGAACCCGGGCACTTAGGTTCATCCGGCTAGAGGATGACAAGAGGATCCAGGAGAGGTTAGCAGGAGCCTCAAAGCAAGAGAAGCAAGGATCCTCATTCAAGAACAACAAGTTCAGATCCTACAACAAATCTGATAACCAGAATGTGCATGCTGTTGAACAAGAAGAGGATGATGAGGATTATCCTCCAATTTCTGAATATTGTTTTTCTGTTGATAACAATGAACTAATCCTTGCGATGCAGAATTTAGGTGATAAAGCTAGATGGCCCAGGATAAATGACAGACCAGCTGCAACTAAAGATAAGTCAAAGTGGTGTGCATACAATGAAGATTTTGGGCATCTCACAGAAGAATGCATCGCACTGAGAAAGAAAATTGGATACTTGTTGAGCAAGGGGCACTTGAAAGAGTTATTGGGGAGAAAGAAGTCAAGAACTCAGTATCCTAAAAGGATCCCAGAGAAAGCTCCAGGCCCTCCAGCGGATGCACAAGTTATAAACTTTATTTCTGGAGGATCAGATATTTGTGGAACATCCTTCTCTGCAGCTAAAAGACATGCAAAGGAAACCAAGATGGATAATAGAGATAGACCCATTCGAACATCCAGTGTCTCCGAAGGAAAAATCATAACTTTTGATGAGGATGATCGTGTTGACATTCAGGATCCTCATCACGATGGTTTGGTTATCACTCTTTTTATTTCTAACCATTTTGTTCGCAGGATCCTTTTAGACGGAGGAAGCTCTGTGAATATCATCCAGCTTGATGTTCTTAAGAAGATGAATATTCCTGAATCCAATATCATACCAAGATCCTCTGTGCTTGTGGGATTCAGTGGCGAGACTAAGAATACTCTGGGGGACATTAAACTCCCAATTTATATTGAAGGGCTGCATTCTTACCAAAAATTTTGTGTTATTGACTGTTTATCTTGGTGTAATGTTATCCTTGGCAGGCCTTGGATACATGATATGAAGGCAGTCCCATCCACTTATCATCAATGTGTGAAGCTCCCTTGTCCTTGGGGGATAGTGAAGATTGATAGTGATCAGCAAGAAGCTAAGAACGGCTACACCTCGTCAATGAAAGCAGCTTCAAAGTCCAGGGAACAATAGCAATTAAAGCATCCTCCAAGGGATGTCTTGGAGGCAAGAGAGCAGGATGTAGTAGAAATCCTTATGGATCCTGATGATCCTGAATCTAAAGTTTACATAGGATCAGGGATCCTTGGCGAAATGAAAGAAGACCTCTTATCCTTCCTCAAAAGGAGGAAAACTACCTTTGCATGGAAACACGAAGACATGACAGGTATATCTAAAGATATAATCACTCACAAACTTGGCATTGACAGGTCCTTCAAACCAATCCATCAAAAGAGGAGGAAGTTTGCACCAGAAAGAAATGCCATTATCCAGGAGGAGGTAGAAAAATTACTCCGAGCAGGTATGATTAAAGAGGTCAAGTATCCAAGATGGTTGGCCAATGTGGTTGTTGTTCAAAAGAAAAACGGAAAATGGAGGGTATGTGTCGATTTCACTGACTTAAATAAGGCATGTCCCAAGGATCCTTTCCCATTACCCCACATTAACTCCATGGTGGATGCAACCGTGGGTCATGAACTGTTAACTTTTATGGATGCTTCACCTGGATTTCAACAAATTCAGATGGAACCATCTGATCAAGAGGATAGAGCCTTTATGACTCCAACTAGTATATACTGTTATATTGCTATGCCATTTGGACTAAGAAATGCAGGTGCAACTTATCAAAGGCTAGTGAATATGATGTTCAAGGATCAGATTGGACACACTATGGAGGTTTATATAGACGATATGGTGGTAAAATCCAAAAAGGCTGAGGATCACCTGAGAGACTTGGAGGAAGCATTCAATATCCTTGACAGATATAACATGAAACTTAATCCTTCAAAGTGTCACTTTGGTGTTAAAGCAGGTAAATTCTTAGGATACATGGTGACCAAGAGAGGCATTGAAGCCAGTCCAGAACAAATCAAAGCTATAATAAACATCAAATCCCCTGCCAATGCTAAGGATGTCCAGAGGCTAACAGGCAGGATTGAAGCTTTAAACAGATTCATATCCAAATCCTCGGAGAAATGTAAAGAGTTCTATGATATCCTGGGGAAGAAGAAGTAGTTTGATTGGACTGAGAAGCATGAAAACGCTCTCAAAGCTCTTAAGGATTACCTGTCCTCGGCTCCTGCCTTGATGAAACCAGAAAAAGGAGATGTGTTATCCTTATATCTTGCAGTATCCTCAAAAGCAGTAAGTGTCGTCCTTGTTAAGGATCACGAAGGTACACAGTATCCTGTCTATTATGTAAGTAAGAGCTTACTTGATGCTGAATCCAGGTATTCACACTTAGAAAAACTTATCCTTGCATTAATTATGGCATCTACTAAATTGAGACATTATTTTGAAACTCATGCCATTATTGTTAAAACTAATTTTTCAATTAAGAATATTCTCAGGAAACCTGAAATGTTAGGAAGGATGGCTAAGTGGGCAGTGAAGCTTAGTGCTTATGATATAAGATATGAGCCTAGGACAGCCGTTAAATCCCAAGCATTAGCTGACTTTGTGGCAGATTTCAGTAGTGATTTGCAAAAGGAAGCTGAATTAGAAGTCCAGCAGCTAGAGGAGACCAAGGATCCTTGGATACTCTATACTGATGGATCCTCAAATGTCAAAGGAACGGGTCTTGGAATACTACTAAAATCACCACAGGGGGGCATAATACCCCACTCTATAGCTTGTGAGTTCCAAACTACTAACAATGAGGCTGAATATGAAGCCTTGATAGCCGGTTTGCAAATCGCTATGCATATGAGGATCAGGTATCTTGAGGTACATGTAGATTCATTATTAATCACTAATCACTTTAATGGATCCTATGCTGTTAAAGGTGAAAAGCTAACCAAATATTTGGAGATAGTCAAAGAATTGGCAGCCTCTTTTGTTTCCTTTAGTTTGACACAGGTACCAAGGGAAGAAAATACAGAAGCTGATGCATTAGCCAATGTAGGATCATCTTTGAAGATCCCGGAGGATATAAGTATCCCCATTATCCATATCCTAGCCCCTGCCATCGAGGATCATGTGGCTATGGAGATAGGAGAGGATTCTGCAATCATCCCCAGTGATGATACTCAATCTCATTCAGGATCATGGATTCTCCTAATCATGAGATACATACAACATGGAGAGATTCCTACAGGAGAAAACCCTAGGGCTTTCAAAATCAAGGTATCTCAATTCACAATATTAAAAAATATGTTGTATAAACGGTCTCTTGCAGGACCATACTTAAGATGCATTGAGGATCCTGAAATCCAAGAGGTCCTAAAGGATTTCCATGAAGGAGATTGTGGAAACCACACTGGGGGCAGGGAATTATCCTCAAGGATTCTGAGGACAGGATACTATTGGCCAACTATGAAGAGAGATGCTGTGGAGTATGCTAAGAAGTGTGATCCTTGTCAGAGACACAGCAATATCCTTCATCAACCAGCTGAATTTTTACATCCTATATCCTCCTCTTGGCCATTTATGAGATGGGGTATGGATATAGTTGGTAAGCTCCCTAAGGCACCTGGTGGAAAAGTGTTCATGCTTGCTATGACTGATTACTTCTCCAAGTGGATAGAGGCTGAAGCTTTTGCCCAAGTCAGAGAAAAGGAAGTTATATCCTTCATTGAAAGAAATATTATAACTAGATTTGGTATTCCTTCTGAAATTATATGTGATAATGGTTCCCAATTTATTGGGGGCAGAACTACTAACTTTTGTGACAGTTGGGGGATTAAGATGATAACATCAACACCAGTCCACCCACAAGCTAATAGTCAGGCAGAATCATCCAATAAGATCATCATCAACAATTTGAAGAAGAAGCTTGGATCCAGAAAAGGGAAATGGGCAGAAGAACTACCTTATGTGCTTTGGGCTGATAAGACAACTCCTAAGAATGCTACAAGCCAAACTCCATTCTCTTTGGTATTTGGGGAGAATCAGTGATCCCTACAGAAATGGTGGTTCCAAATGCTAGAACAAGTATTCGTGATCCTGAGGAAAATGATGAGAACTTGGTTCAAGACCTGGATACTATAGAAGAAATCAGGGATTTGGCAAGGATAAGGATGGCCAGTTATCAGAAAAGGATGGCTGGTGCTTACAACAAAAATGTCAGGATCAGGAAGTTCCAAGTTGGTGATATGGTGTTGAGGAAAACATTTCAAAATACCACCAATCCTGCTGATGGAAAGTTGGCACCAAAATGGGAAGGCCCTTACTTGATTGAAGCTGAGGCAGGAAAGGGGGGCATATCGATTGCTAACAATGGAAGGTGATTTGCTACCTAGAGCCTTGAATGCTGTCCATTTGAAGAAATACTTCATGTGAGCAGAATCCATGATCCTGACATCATAAGTATCCTTGAAGGATCCCTAGAGCACAGATGATCCTTATTTTGGTAACATTCTAATCTCAAACTATTTCATTTTCTTATATTCTCACATAAGGATAAGGATCCTGCATCCTTTATCCACCTTTCACTTGATTCTGAATTTTGAAGGTTCAGGTATCCTTAGCAAAGGATTGGTTATCCACAAAAGCAACCAGTTATTTGGGCTTGACCCCAGTTTCGCCAATAGCGCACGATGATCCTGGTATAGTTCATGGCAGTGGGACCAGTACTCGCTTTAGGGGCTGGTAATTCCATTGTACTGGCTATACCTAGGATCCTCCGTATAATGGTAGACGTACCATACATCCGTTCCTAAGGTTTCTAACGTTTTCACGTTAGCTAAGGTTTTGGCATTTTCATGTCACTAAGTTTGGATAGTCGCCAGTAAGGGCCATACTCTAGTTTGCATACGATCCTTGGGCTTGTCCCCAGTTATCCTTGGGCTTGTCCCCAGTTATCCTTGGGCTTGTCCCCAGTTATCCTTTGGGCTTGTCCCTAGTTGCTAACTTTTATCTTATATTGGCTTAGTCCCAAGTTGTATCCTATTTCAGGTCTTTGAAGCCAAACATTTAAGGATCCTTGATCACCTTTTATAAGGTTTGTCTTATGGTTATCCTGGTTATAGTATTAAGGGTTAGGATCCTAACTTGGATCCTCAGGTATGATCCTTAACTATTTTGATTTTATTCATTGTTTATTTGAATAACCCTTATACCTTGACAACTGAACTTATGTTTCTTAAACTATACCACTTTTTGAAGTTTATCGGCTATGGGATATGTGATCCTTGATCATATCCTCAACTTTTTGAATGATTTTTAATTTTCCAAGGCTTGATAAGTATAAACAAAACAAACATTATCACAGTTGGAAAGTAAAATAATAAGAAGGATATCAACACAAGATAAGCCAACAAAAGATTAAAGTTATTTTATTCACAAAAGTTTAAACCGTTTAAGGTTGTCAAAATTGCCAATCCACGTTTCTACCAGCAAAACGTGGCCCGTCCACATGGGTTGGCAACGAGTGTCCATTGCTTATGCGGTTATAGCAAGTGCAGGAAATGGAAGGCGGCAGGATCACAATGGCTTCATCCCCCAAACAGAGGATCTCTCCACCATTTGTAATCCTACCTATTGTCCAAAGGATCCTGGATCCTTAACCCTAGAAACTATTGTTCAAATACAGACCATCATTGTTTTAAAACAACACAACCACAAAAAAAAACTACCATCAAACCTAAAAAATTGGGCTCCGGCTATGTCTAGAAGTGTCCATCATCGCCCAATCATGCAGCCTACACCTTCGCTGCTTCTTCATCCCCTCCGGCTCCAGTATCCTTCACCTGAACCTTTCCACTGCCTCCAGCCTCTATCGCCAGAACCTCCTCAGCCTCTTCATCATCCTCCAGATCAGCTAGCCTTGCCTTCCAGCCCTCAACATCCCAGCTGCTTCTGTCGAAGTCAGGATCTTGAGCTTCCTGGGCCATCTTCAGTTTTGTCTTGTACATTGTGATGGCAGTGGAGACCTTTGCACCTTCCACGAGCTCATGCTTCTCGTAGTCAATGTCAATCAAGATTCTAGCTGTCTGGTTCTTGGCGTCTTGAAGGGCTTTTTCGAGATCAGCTATCTTAAGATCCTTGAGCACTGCAACTTGTTGGAGGTCAGCAATCTTCCTGTCCAGCTCCTCAACACTCCCCACGTAATCTTCAATCTCAGCAAATTTCTGCAAAAGAGATAGAAAGCAGTTCAAGATCAGGTGATCCTCAAATAAGCAGGATACCTAGGCAGAATCAGTGATCCTCACGTCATTGAAGTATTCAAGGAACTGGTGGCGGATCAGTGGCAGGCCTTGTAGATCCTCAGCCTCAGAGTTTTTCCTCTTTTTGCCACCCCTTCCTTTGGTGGGTGCTTTGGGGATCGAGACACTAGGGCTTGCAGTGGCCTTCTTCTTGGTGGACCGCACAGTATCAAGGTCGGCGATGCTGAACTTGGAGGTAGGTTTGGAAGATTTTCCGGCACCTACACATTCAAAGCAAGATAAGTATCCTTATCCTATTTCCATTTAACTATTTATTTAAGTTCTTAACAATACAAAAAACAGGATACTTACTTGACATGGTGACTGAGCCTGAGGATACCTCTTGTGAATCCTGGGTGTTTGTTTTGAATGATCTTGTTTCAGGACCGAGTCTTCTAAAAGCAGCGAGCCTTTCCTCAGTGACAGGTGATGGTATAAGGTGTGAAACAGAGACAGCTGTACAACAAAAAACAAAAGGGTGTTAGTGATCCTCATACAACGACAAGGTTATCTGGTGATCCTTCTCAGGATCCTCTATCCTACCATGGGTGGTCCACTTCCTTGGTAGATCCTATCCGTTTGTGATAGAATCTCTTTTGACATAGAAAAAGCGTCGTTTCCAGTTTGTATCATTCTTGGTGGCTTTGAAGATGGGGTGTTCTTCACCGGGTTTTCGCTTTAACAGATATCGGTGGGATCCAAACGTCATGAGATCATACATCTCTGCCAGTTCCGACATCCCTAAATCAATCCCTTCCTGCTCAATGATCCTTTCAAGGGTGTATAAGACCCTCCAGATCATTGGCATAGCTTGGATGTAGGAGATGCCGGTGAGGGAGAAGAAGGACTGGGTGAATTCAGGGAAAGGATACGAATATCCTATCATGAAAGGAGTGACCGGGAAAGCTACCCAAGTCTCAGAGATATAGTCACTCAGAACAGTAGGATCGAAAGGTTTAAAGAAGGTGTTCGCCGGAAAGCAGTGCCGGATCCTATCTACTTGTGGATCAGTGAAGCAACACCTCTCAGTCGCTGAATCCTTGATGATCCCTTGACTTTTCAAAGGGCTTTTCTCCTGGTGATCCTTGGCGGGAGAGTTTCGGAGCATCATTCTTGACGTGATGATGGTAAAGAAAGAAAAACAGAGTAAGAGAAGGAGGAAGAGGAAAAGAGATACCTGATTGATCTTCGGATGAGAATTTAAAGGGAGTTTCTCTTGGATTTAAATGCAAATTGATCCTATCTCTAACTCCTATTTATAATGATGATTTGCAGGAGAGTCACTTCAGTGACGTCAGGATTGCAACGGCTAGTCCGTCTTCAACGGTTAGTTATCCGTTAACTTGTTGCGGATAAGATCAACAAAATACAACTCGTTTATTTTACATAATTACTCCTTATATTTTGGGGGCAATTGTTAGGGGAGGATTTCTTAATGACCTGTGATCCTCAAGTATTATCCTGTTTGGTGATCCTTACTTCTGTGACAGTTAGTGATCCTCAGAAATGCTTCAGGATCAGGATCATGGATCATCCTAAGGATCCTTATACTAATGATTGTCTACCTTGAATTCGGTATTATTTTGCAGGAGTATCAGCTTGGACTTGGTCTTGGTAACGTTCCTGGAGAATATTCAACGTTTATTCCGCACGTGCTTGGTTCAAAGTCGACGTTAGGGGGTCGTGGAAGACTTGCATGATTTGCGAAATGTTAGTTAGTGTAGTTAGCTTCTATTTTTAAAGGGGTAGCGAGCTAATTAGAGAACACTTGGCTATTTTTTGGCTACACACACACTCGTGCAACTGCACTCACCAGCTCCCGGCGAAACACTTAGCATTTTTCACACATTTTTACATGATACACTGTAGTGATCCTTGTACTTAGCTCGCTATCATCCGAAGTTGTAACACATTAATTGTTTAATTTGAGTTGGTGATTGGTAGGTTCCATCACCCGAGGTTTTTTATGCCGGAGATCATTCATTGATCAAGGGCTTTTTCCTCGTATAAATCTTTGTGTCACTTGTGCAATTCATTTCTGAGTGATCCTCATTGCTGTTTATCAATTCAAGCATCATTCCTCACAACAGAAAGTTTGGTTACATTATCTTAGCCTGATTTTTGACCAAAACAACAGGGATAATGGTTCACCGTCCTCAGGCTTCATTAGTAGAGGTGCGGTTGAGAGGTATTGCTTCAAATCCTGCAAGGCTGCTTCATGCTTCACTCCCCATTCAAACTTCTTATTTTTCTTCAGGATATCATAAAACTCCTTGCATTTTTCTGAGGATCTTGAGATAAATCTGTTTAATGTTGCTACTCGTCCTGTCAGTCTTTGAACATCCTTCTTGTTAGAAGGTGATTTGATATCTAGGATAGCTTTGATCTGTTCTGGGCTTGCTTCTATCCCTCTTTTAGTTACCATATTGTTTTGGTCAAAAATCAAGCAAAGATAATGCAACCAAATCTTTATGTGTGAGGTGTGATGCTTGAATCAATGAACAATATTAAGGATCACTCAGAAATGCAATGAACAAGTGACACAGAGATTTATACGAGGAAAAAGCCCTTGATCAAGAGTTGATCTACGAAAAAAAAACCTCGGGTGATGGAAACTACCGATCACCAACTTAAATAAAATAAAATGTGTGTTACAACTTCAGATGATAGCGAGCTAGTTACAACGATCACTAGAGTGAAATGTGTAACAATGGTGTGTAATTGCTGAGCAAAGTGTTGTGAACTAATCAGAGCAATACGAGTGTGTGTGTGTTTTAGCCAAAAATAGCCAAGTGTTCTAATCTAGCTCGCCATCCCCTTTTAAATTTAATAAATATCTAAATAACTAACTATTCGCAATTCATGCCCTCTCCCCACGATCTCTATAACGTTCACCATGGTCAAGCACGTGCGGAATAAAAGAGAATATGCTCCAGGAATATCGCCATGACTAAGTCCAAGCACGTACTCCTGCAAAACAATCCCATATTCAAAGTAGACAATCGTTAGTGTAAGGATCATTATAATGATCCTAGATCCTGATCCTACAATACTCTCTGAGGATCACCTATTCGGCCAGAATTAAGGATCCCTAAACCCGATAACAATTGCCCCCAAAACACAAGGAGTAAAAGTGAAAATAACGAGTTGTATTTTCTGTTCTTATCTGCAACAAATCAATCGGATAACTAGCCGTTGTAAGCGGACTAGCCGTTACCATCCTGACGTCACTGAGGTGACTACCCTGCAAGATCATTATTATAAATTGAAGTTAGGGATAGAGATCAATTTGCATTTAAATTCGAGAAAGACTCCCTTTAAATCCTCATTCGAAGATCAAGCAGGTATCTCTCTTCCTCTTCTCCCGTTATGTTTTCTTTTCCTGTTCATCTTCTTCTCTATCATCATGACTAAAATGATGCTAAGATCCTCCCCGGCTAAGGATCACACAAAAGACAGTCCTCTTAAAAGCCAGGGGATCATCGAAGATTCCATGAAAGAACGATACTGCTTCACTGATGCACAAATAGACAGAGTTCGTCATTGCTTTCCGGCGAGTACCGTTTTCAAAACCTTTGACCCCACCACTCTGAGCGATTTCGTGTCTGAAACTTGGGTAGCTTTCCCAGTCACTCCGTTCTCAATAGGATACACATACCCTTTCCCTGAATTCACCCAATCTTTCTTTTCCCTCACCGGCATCTCCTATATTCAAGCTATGCCAATGATGTGGAGGGTCTTGATCACCCTTGAAAGGATCATTGAGCAAGAAGGCAATGATCTGGGAATGTCGAAGTTGGCAGAGATGTACAACCTAGTGAGCCACGGATCTCATTGATATTTACTCAAACACAAACCTTTTGAAGAACACCCCATTCTCAAAACCACGAAGAATGATACCAACTGGAAAAGGAGGTTCTTCTTTGTCAGGAGGGATACCCTTCCAAACGGGAAGGATTTGCCAAGGAAGTGGACCACCCATGGTAGGATAGAGGATCCTTAGAAGGATCACCGAATAAGCTTGCTTCTGGTGAGGACCACTAACATGTTTTTGTTTCTTTTGTGAAGCTATCTCTGTTTCACACATTATACCATCACCTGCCACCAAGGAGAGGCTTGCTGCTTTCAGAAAACTTGATCCTGCAACAAGGTCATTTCAAGCCATTACCCAGTGTTTTGGTCAAAAATTACCGAAGAAATTTAGTGATCAAATTAGTTAAGTGAGGTAGTGTACTAAAAAGTGTATTGGAAATATACTGGTTATGTTGTTTGTAAAAACAGTTTTCAGGATACGGCTCAGGATATTGAGTTGTATCTATGATCAAACTATGAGCAAAAAGTAAAGGAAATGACACGAGATGTACGAGGAATGCCCTTGATCAATCTAGATCGCTGGCATAAAACCTCGGGAGTGACAATCGCAGCTGCCTAGTTATTCTTATTGCTTCAAACTTCAGGATACAGTGTAGGATATTGACCAGATCGCTAAGTGTTACAATGCTTTGTGTGAAAGTAAAAGTTGCGAGAGAACAAGTGTGAGAGTGTAGTGAGTGTAGATGTGATGTCCTATTCGATCTGATATACCCATCTATTTATAGTAACGAAATACATATTAAAATTCCTAGAAATATGGGATGCTTCCGAATATTCCATTGTTAACGTTATAGACCGAGTAATGCGGCTTGAACGTCTTCATTTGAACGACTTGGACCGAGTCTCCCGGAGAACGGGTCTTTGTGAACGTTGGGCACCTGGACGTGCACTCCTGCACACAACCCGTTAGTAATCCTGAGGATACTATTCAGGATGTTACCAATATCCTGAATGAGCATCCTGGATATGAGCAGATATCATATAGTCAAGATATAACTCAAGATATTTCCTAGGATATGGGCTCAGAATTTTACCCATAACAATTGTCCCCAAAAAATGTTATCGTTTAGTATCCTGGCACTAACGGTTATATTTTTTATAGAGAACGAGGCAATTTAAGAGATTAGACCCATGATGTGACCGTTTGCAACTGCTCAACCTATATTTACTCATTATCACCCTATAACTTCTCGTCCTTATCCCATTTATTCTTTACCGAAGTGAAAAAAGGTAAAAACCTCTCTCCCTTTTCCATCTTCTTCTCTCTTTCTGTTCAGCATTCCGGCGAGAATATGACAAGGCAAACAAGATCGAGTTTCGGCGACTCCGCCCCCACTTTTATACAACAGAATCTTCTCTAGGATCCGGAGAAAGACATATGTACCTTTGATAGCGCCCATTTGTCGGCCCTCAAATCCTCTGGTATCTTCCCGGAAGGGACGGTATTCCGGCCGTTTGACCGGGAAATCCGGTCGGACATGGTTTCCGACGAATGGTTGTGCTTTAGTTCCTTTCCTTTCACCTTAGGGTTACGGTTCCACTTTCCAGACTTTATCACCGAGTTTTTCAACATTACGAAAATCTCTTTTAGCCAAACAATGCCAATGCTTTGGCGAGTCTTGTCCGTTCTTGACCAGATCATGAAGAATCACATTCCTGACCTTTCGGTTCATGACCTCCCCCTAGCTTACCGGCTTAGATGCCACAAATCCTGTAGATTTTTGTTTTACTCCACCTCCGGCGAGCCGTTGATACTTCGTGCCACCAGGAACGAGGAAAAATGGCAATCCAAGTTCTTCTTTGTAAAAAGAGACTCAATCCCTGGTGGAACGGAATATCCGGTGAAGTGGTTGAAAAAGGGTAGGATTTCGGGTTTAAGGATGATCATGCCTCTTATCCTGTTCCATATCCTGAACTGATCAACTTTCTTTTTACTGTTTTGTATGCAGCTGATTTTAGGAAGCTTCCACCTCCCCTTGTAGATTCACAGAAAAGGATTGACGCTATCAGACTCCTTCCCGAAGCTGAAAGAAGTTTTAACCCGTCTCCACCATCTCCAAGCCCTCTTTCCAGTGCAAACATGTCTGGTAAGGATCTTGCTCGATATCCTGCATACATGCTTTTATTTGAAATATTTAGGAAAGAATTTTACTCCCTGTATGCAGACTCCGGTAAAGTTCCAATCCTTCTCGATCTTGACGAGTTTGACAGTTACCCTACTCCAGTCATGGTCAAGAAAGAGACCCCTGCTGCCACCAGCTCCAAGCCGCTTCCAGCTCCCAAAGCTAATCCGAGGACCCGTGCTTCCATCGCAAAAAAGAGGAAGGGCTCTGAAGTTAGTGCCCCAGGCTCCGAAGGATTCTCCTATGATGATCTTAGCTTTACCGACTCCTTGGAGCAGATGACATCCTTCCTCAACAAGGTAATACCCTGTGACTATATCCTGCATATATATCCAGATAGGACATCCTGACAGGATGTCCTGATTAATAGATATTGACTCATACCTGAAATTTGATGTGAAGGGCCTCCAGCATCTGCTCCACCTTTACAACGATGCCTGTGGTACTGCTGCACTCTACGAAGCCAGGATTAAGCAGCTTGAAACTACTGTTGCCGACCAAGGTGCCATTGCTGAAGCGAAGAGTCGGCACTACGAGGATGAGCTTAAAAAGGTCACCCAGGATGCCGAGGTCAAACTGGCCACCATGCAAATGGATCATGAACAAGCCATGGTCTCTTTCTAGGAAGGAATCAAGGCTTCTGCTATAGTCTCTCTGCTGCAAGCCCGCATCAAGATTGTTAGGGCTGGATTTTTATAATACATGATCCTTACATGTGATCCTAACCAATGATCCTTATTTCTTTGGCAGATAGTGATCCTCAGCAGAGTTTCAGGATCAGGATCACGGACCATCATAGGATCCTCATGCTAACAGTTGCTTTCATTGAATTTAATGTTATTTTGCAGGGACATCTAGCAGGATCCGCTCTTAGCATCACAATCAAAGGACGCGTCTTTACAACTATAGCATGTGCTTAATCGGAGATGGACGTTGTGAAGGATATGGAAACTTGGCATGATTTAAGGGCGACAATTTAGGCTAGATTTACTTTTATTTCTAAAGGGGTAATGAGCTGATTATTAGTCTTTTTACCTAAAATAGGCCACCTACACTTGTATATATAAATACTCTTCCCCATTCGGAAGACACACAACACAATTCTCACACGCTTAGACACACATTACGATAGTGATCCTTGTACTCAGCTCATTATCATCCGAAGTTGTAACCATATTTTGATATATTGAAGTTGGTGATCGGTAGTTGCCATCACCCGAGGTTTTTTATGCCGGAGATCATTCATTGATCAAGGGCTTTTTCCTCGTATAAATCCTTGTGTCACTTGCATATTTCTTATCAAAGTGATCCTTTACTTTTTCAACAAACCAAGCATCATTCCCCGTTTACTTAGAGTTTGGTTGCATTATCCTTGTGTGATTTTTGACCAAAACAGTTTGGCGCCCACCGTGGGGCAATTGGTGCTTCATTCATAAGAAAACTTTCTGTTCGAAATCATTTCAAAGAGTTACATGGCTTCATCATTGAAGAATACATCCACAGCGATGTCGGCAGTCAACTCATCTACTGGCATTCCACCTTTGCCTCCACCACCAACTGGATCTCAGAAAAACGCTGAGAAGAGACCAACTTCTATCTCCTCTAAACCATCATCTTCTGCTCTTACTTCTTCTGTTCCCAGTACTAGTGATATATTTACTTTGATTTTGCAGATGAGGGATCGTATGCAGTAGCAGGATGAAACTAATGACAGGATCCTCAGAGAAATCGGAGATCTCAAAAGGCAAAAGAAAACGACAGAGGATCATTCCCCACTAATGCCCAAATCATTGAATTTTGATACTCCAATGATTACTTCTCAGCCACCAGAGGTCCCAGACATTCAATATATGGGTGGATCAAGAGGAGTGCATTTCAGCCCAGCAACAATGACTCAGGCATCAGGATCATATTTTCAACCGGCTGGATCCTACGCCCAGCATTTGGGGTCCTTCATGAGCTTAGGATCCTCCTTTGTCCCAGGATCATCCCAGGTTCAAGGATCCTCCTTCGTTCCAGGGTCATCCCAGGTTCAAGGATCCTCCTTCGTTCCAGGATCATCCCAAGTTCAAGGATCCTCCTTTGTTCCGGGATCGTCTCAGATACCAGGATCCTCCCAGATGCTAGGATCCCTAAAGAGTTTGCAAACAGGAAATCTAGATGTCCATCAAGGAGATTTTATTCCAATGCAGACCATTACTTCCACTGGTCCATCCATTATCCCAGAATCCCAGCAATATGGATTCACACCCAATGTTCCTAACTTGAACCCGATGGGAGGTAACACCTTAAATAATTATCTTACCACTAACCATGGATTCGTGCAGGATACCGGTATCAATCATGCTATGGCCAGGGAGTTACAGAAGCTGAAGGACATGATCTCAAGTGTTCCAGGGGTAGTCAAGCCTATCCCGGAGATTGCAGATGGAAGCCATAAGGTATCTCGTTTTGCACCACCAATTTGTGATGCAGAGGTACCCAAAAGGTTCCATATCCCTACTATGAAGCTGTATGATGGTACAACGGATCCTGAGGAGCACATAGCACAATACAGGGAGAGGATGGAGATCAATCCAATCCCAGAAAAGTTAAAGGAAGCATGCCTATGTAAAGGATTTGGATCCACCCTTACTGGATCAGCTCTTAAATGGCTGCTAAGTCTTCCCCCTTACTCTATCACTTCATTTGCTAATTTAGTTAACTTATTCAATAACCAATTCTCTTGTAGTAGAAAATTTGAAAGATTAACTGGTGATTTATATAGGATAACTCAAAGTCATAATGAATCATTAAGGGATTATATAACTAAATTCAGTAAAGAATCCTTGGACATTCCCAACTTAGATATGGCCACGACTGTTGAGGCCTTCAAAATGGGACTGCTTAAGGATTCATTGTTCTATGATGATCTTGTTATGACACCGTGCAGGAACTTAGATGAAGTAAGAACTCGGGCACTCAGGTTCATCCGGCTAGAGGATGACAAGAGGATCCAGGAGAGACAAGTAGGATCCTCAAAACAGGAGAAGCAAGGATCCTCCTTCAGGAGCAATAAATTCAAATCCTACCATAGAAATGACAACCAGAACGTGCATGCTGTTGACCAAGAAGAGGATGATGAGGATTATCCTCCAATTTCTGAATATTGTTTTTCTGTTGACAATCATGAACTAATCCTTGCAATGCAGAATCTAGGAGAAAAAGCCAGATGGCCCAGAAAGAATGACAAACCATCCGGGACTAAAGACAAGTCAAAGTGGTGTGCATACCACGAGGATTTCGGGCATCTAACTGAAGAATGCATAGCATTAAGAAAAGAAATTGGATATCTGCTAAGCAAAGGACATTTGAAAGAATTGTTGGGAAGAAAAAAGCAAAAGACTCAGGATCCTGAAAGGATCCCTGAAAAGGCTCCAGCCCCTCCGGCGAATGCACAAGTGATCAACTTTATTTCCGGAGGATTAGATATTTGTGGTACATCCTTCTCGGCAGCCAAAAGGCATGCAAAGGAAGCAAAAATGGATAATGGAGAAAGACCTATTCGAACATCAAGTGTCTCGGAAGGAAAGACGATAACATTTGATGAGGATGATCGCATTAACATCCAGGATCCTCATCATGATAGTTTAGTTATTACTCTCTTTATTTCTAACCATTTTGTCCGCAGGATCCTTATCGACGGAGGAAGCTCAGTAAACATTATCCAGCTCGATGTTCTAAAGAAAATGGGTATCCCAGAATCAGACATCACACCATGATCCTCCGTGCTTGTGGGATTCAGTGGAGAAACGAAGAAAACTCTGGGGGACATCAAACTCCCAATCTACGTGGAAGGATTACATAATTACCAAAAATTTTGTGTTATTGACTGTTTATCTTGTTGCAATGTTATCCTTGGCAGGCCCTGGATACATGATATGAAAGCAGTCCCATCCACCTACCATCAATGTTTGAAACTCCCTAGCCCATGGGGGATAATCAAGATCGACAGTGATCAGCAGGAGGCTAAGGATTGTTATACCTCATCCGTGAAGCCAACCTCGAAGCCAAGGGAACAATAGCAATTACAGTATCCTCCAAGGAATGTCTTGGAGGCAAGGGAACATGATGTGGACGAAATCCTTTTGGATCCTAGTGATCCTGAATCAAAAATCTATATCGGATCAGGGATCCTTGGCGAGTTGAAAGAAGACATAATATCCTTCCTCAAAAGAAGAAAATCTACCTTCGCATGGAAACATGAAGATATGACAGGTATATCTAAGGATATTATCACTCATAAACTTGGCATTGACAGGTCGATCAAACCAATCCATCAAAAAAGGAGGAAGTTTGCACCAGAAAGGAATGCCATTATCCAGGAAGAAGTAGATAGACTACTTCGAGCAGGTATGATCAGAGAGGTAAAATATCCAAAATGGTTAGCCAATGTGGTTGTTGTCCAAAAGAAAAACGGAAAGTGGAGGGTATGTGTCGATTTCACTGATCTGAATAAGGCATGTCCCAAGGATCCTTTCCCATTACCCCACATTGACTCCATGGTGGATGCAACGGCAGGGCATGAACTGTTAACCTTTATGGATGCATCATCTGGATTCCAACAAATTCAGATGGAACCATCTGACCAAGAGGATACAGCCTTTATGACCCCAACCGGTTTATATTGTTATATTGCCATGCCTTTTGGACTAAGAAATGCAGGTGCAACATATCAAAGGCTGGTGAATATGATGTTCAAAGATCAAATAGGACAAACTATGGAAGTATACATAGATGATATGGTAGTCAAGTCAAAGAAAGCTGAGGATCACCTAAGGGACTTGGAGGAAGCATTTGATATCCTTGATAATTATAACATGAAGCTTAATCCTTCAAAATATCACTTTGGTGTTAAAGCAGGTAAATTCTTAGGATATATGGTAACCCAGAGGGGCATTGAAGCAAGCCCGGAGCAAATTAAAACACTAGTAAATATCAAGTCCCCTGCCAATGCTAAGGATGTGCAAAGGCTAACAGGCAGGATAGCAGCTCTGGACAGGTTTATATCAAAATCCTCAGAAAGATGTAAAGAATTTTACGATATCCTAAGGAAAAACAAGAAATTCAAATGGACTGAAAAGCATGAGAATGCTTTACAAGCCCTTAAAGAATATATGTCCTCAGCACCAGCATTAATGAAACCCGGAAAAGGTGATGTGTTATCCTTATACCTAGCGGTATCCTCAACCGCTGTAAGTGCAGTCCTTGTTAAGGATCACGAAGGTACACAACATCCTATCTACTATGTAGGTAAGAGTTTACTTGATGCCGAATCCAGGTATCCACACCTTGAAAAACTTATTCTTGCATTAATTATGGCATCTACTAAGCTAAGACATTATTTTGAAACCCATACTATTGTTGTTAGAACTAATTTTCCAATCAAGAATGTCCTCAGGAAACCAGAGATGTCCAGAAGAATGGCTAAGTGGGCAGTAAAGCTTAGTGCCCATGATATAAGATATGAGCCTAGAACAGCCATTAAATCCCAAGCACTAGCTGACTTTGTGGCTGATTTCAGTAGTGATTTACAAAAGGAAGCAGAATTGGAAGTACAGCAGCTGGATGAGACCAAGGATCCCTGGATACTACACACTGATGGATCCTCAAATGTCAAGGGCACAGGGCTCGGGATACTACTAAAATCGCCACAGGGGGACATAATACCCCACTCCATAGCCTGTGAGTTCCAAGCAACTAATAATGCGGCTGAATATGAAGCCTTAATTGCTGGCTTGCAAATTGCTAAGGATATGGGGGTGAAATATCTTAAAGTATATGTAGACTCATTATTGATCACCAATCACTTTAATGGATCCTATGCTGTTAAAGGTGAAAAACTAACCAAATATTTAGAGATAGTCAAAGAATTGGCACTCTCTTTTGTTTCCTTTAGTTTAACACAGGTACCAAGGGAGGAAAATACAGAAGCTGATGCAATGGCCAACCTAGGATCATCCTTGAAGATCTCAGAAGATATAAGTATCCCCATCATCCATATCCTAGCTCCTGCTATTGAAAATCAGGTGGCCATGGAAATAGAAGAGGATACTGCAATGATCCCTAGTGAAGAAACTCATTCAGGATCATGGATCTCACCAATCATGATATACTTACAACACGAGGAGATTCCTATGGGAGAGAATCCTAGAGCTTTCAGGATCAAGGTATCTCAATTCACAATCTTAAATAATGTGCTATATAAACGATCTCTTGCAGGACCATATTTAAGATGTATCGAGGATCCTGAAATTGAAGAAGTGTTGAGAGACTTCCATGAAGGAGATTGTGGAAACCACACTGGGGGCAGGGCATTGTTCTCAAGGATCCTTAGAACAGGATACTACTGGCCAACCATGAAAAGGGATGCTGTAGAATATGCTAGGAAATGTGATCCTTGTCAAAGACACAGCAATATCCTTCATCAACCAGCTGAATTGCTACATCCTATACCATCCTCTTGGCCATTCATGAGATGGGGGATGGATATAGTTGGCAAGCTCCCTAAAGCACCTGGTGGAAAAATATTTATGCTTGCCATGACCGACTACTTCTCCAAATGGATAGAAGCTGAAGCTTTTGCTCAAGTCAGAGAAAAGGAAGTTATATCCTTTATTAAAAGAAACATTATAACTAGATTTGGCATTCCCTCTGAAATTGTATGTAATAATGGTTCCCAATTCATTGGGAGCAGAACCACTAACTTTTGTGACAGTTGGGGAATTAAGATGATAACATCAACACCAGTCCATCCACAAGCAAATGGTCAAGCAGAATCATCCAACAAGATCATCATCAACAATCTGAAGAAGAAGCTAGGATCCAAGAAGGGGAAGTGGGCAGAGGAATTGCCTTATGTGCTATGGGCTGATAGAACAACTCCCAAAAATGCCACTGGTCAAACACCCTTCTCTTTAGTATTTGGGGCAGAAGCAGTGATCCCAACAGAAATGGTGGTTCCAACTGCTAGAACAAGTACTCGTGATCCTGAAGAGAATGCTGCAATCTTAGCTCAAGACTTGGATACTATTGAGGAAATCAGGGATTTGGCTAGGATAAGGATGGCAAGCTACCAACAAAGAATGGCTGGTGGTTACAATAAAAATGTTAGGATAAGGAAGTTCCAAGTCGGGGATATGGTGTTGAGAAAAGCATTCCAAAACACTATCAATCCTGCTGACGGGAAGTGTTTTGGTCAAGTATCACACAAGGATAATGTAACCAAACTTTATGTAAACGGGGTATGATGCTTGGTTAATTATAAAAGTAAAGGATCACTTCAGTGAGAAATATGCAAAGACACAATGATTTATACGAGGAAAAAGCCCTTGATCAATGTATGATCTCCGGCATAAAAAACCTCGGGTGATGGCAACTACTGATCACCAAATTTCAATATAAGAAAAATAGTTACAACTTCAGATGATAATGAGCTGAGTACAAGGATCACTATAGTTTCGAGTGTCTAAGCGTGTGAGAATTGTGTTGTGTGTTCTTCCGAATGAGGAAGAGTGTTATTTATACAAGTGTAGGTGACCTATTTTAGGTAAAAGGACTAATAATCAGCTCATTACCCCTTTAGAAACATAAACAATCTAGCCTAAATTGCCGCCCTTAAATCAAGCTAAGTTTCCATATCCTTTGCAACGTCTATCTCTGATTTAGCTCGTGCTATAATTGTGAAGACGCGTCCCTTGATTATGATGCTAAGAGCGTATCCTGCTAGATGTTCCTGCAAAATATCATTGTATTATATGAAGGTAACTGTTAGCATGAGGATCCTGTAATGGTCCATGATCCTGATCCTGAAGTCCTCCTGAGGATCACTGTCTGCCAAATAAACAAGGATCACTGGTTAGGATCACGTGTAAGGATCACGTATAATAAAAATCCAGCCCTAACAATTGCCCCCAAAATATAAGGAGTTTATTGTAAATAAACGAGTTATATTTTGCTTTGATCTTATCTGCAACGAATGACTCGGATAACTAGCCGTTAATCTCGAACTAGCCGTTGCAACCTTTACGTCATTGAGGTGACATCCCTGCAAATCATGATTATAAATAGGAGTTAGGGTTAGGATCAATCTGCATTTAAGTTCAAGATATACTCCCTTTATAATCTCAACCGAAGATTGATCAGGTATTCCCTTCCCTTCTCTTCTCTTTCTTTCTTCTATTACTCTGTTTTTCTGCTTTTATCCTGCCAAGAGTATGTTGCTCCGAAATTCTCCTCACAAGGATCACAAGAAGATCAGTCCTTTGAAAAGCCAAGGGATCGTCAAAGACTCTCCTACAGAGAGGTGCTGCTTTACTGATGCTCATGTTGATAGGATCCGTCGCTGTTTTCCGGCGGATACCGTCTTCAAGTCTTTTACTCCCACCGCTCTGAGTGATTTCGTTTCCGATGCCTGGGTGGCCTTTCCTGCAACTCCATTTACCATAGGATATTCATATCCTTTTCCAGCCTTCACCCAGTCCTTCTTTTCTCTGACCGGTATGTCCTATATCCAGGCCATGCCGATGATCTGGAGGGTTCTGTGTACCCTTGAGAGGATCATCGAGCAGGAGGGGATTGACTTAGGGATGCCGGAGCTGGCCGAGTTATATGACCTTACCACATTTGGTTCCTGTCGATACCTGTTGAAACGGAAAGCTGGAGAGGATCACCCTGTTTTTAAGGTCACAAAAAATGATACCAACTGGAAGCGACGATTCTTCTTTGTTAGGAGAGATACCATCCCTAACGGGGAGGATCTGCCCAAGGAGTGGGCTACTCATGGTAGGATAGAGGATCCTGGAAGGATCACCATCAGACTTGTCTCTTATGATGAGGATCACTAATGTCTTTTTCGTCTTTTGTTGTTTTTTCAGCTATATCCGTTACTCATCTCAAGTTAACTCCTGCTGCGAGAGAGAGAGTTTTAGCTTTCAAGAAGCTTGATCCTGAGACCAGAAGTTTTCAAGTCACCATCCAAGATTCACAAGAAGTATCCTCCGCATCTGCCACTATGTCAAGTAAGTATCCTTATTAAAAAGTAAGTTATATGTAAGACTGTTTAGTTAGTAAGGGAACTTATCTTGTTTTGATTGTGTAGGTGCTGGGAAACCTGCTAAGTCTGCCTCCAAGTTTGGGATTGATGAACTTGCCAATGTCAAGTCTTCAAGAAAGAAGACCCTTGCTGCTAGTCCCTCTGCTTCTGCCCCTAAAGCTCCTATTAGGGGTAAGGGAAAGAAGAGAAAGTGTGACAACTCGAAATCTAGAACCTTTCGTTGTGTCGTGATGTGACTTGCTTGTACGTTACGTGATTAGTTAACCAATCGAACTTAATGATATACGTGAACTTTTATGTGTTTTGTATGTGTGCGTTGTATATATATTTATTTATTTATACGTGTTATATGCGAGCCGAGAACCCGACCGAGAACAAGGAACCCGACTCGAGACCATGAGGTCTCGAGTGTCTAGTAATCGGTTTTGGGCCTTGGGCCGAGAACCTTTGGCCGGTTGGGCCTTTGGGCCGTAAACCCACTCGAAACCCACTAAGGGTGCACACACTTGAACTAGCCTATATAAACCACCCTTAGTTATTTGTTACCACTTTGTTGAACATCACAACACACACACTCTCCTACTTCTCTCTCACTTAAACTCTAGAACACAAACACTTCATCATTTTCGGACCTTTGAAGTTTGGATCGGCTCACACTCGAATCGGCTAGAAGCTTCACACACACCTCACCAAACCGGTTAGTATCCATGGTGTTTTGACTCATATTTGTTGTGTTTGTGCTTGAATGGATGTATGCATGAGATGATGCTTAGTGTTAGGATTTACATGATGATTCTTGATGTGTATGATGTTCTAATGTGTATAATGTTGATAATCGGCTAAAGGGTCTTGACTTCGGACATATATATAGCATGATGGATTTTGGTGTTTTGTGTTTGAATGAGGTTGAACTATTTATGTTGATGAACATGAAACCGAGTTACATATGTCATATATTCGGCCTAGTATAGAACCGAGCCTATAGTGTTATGTTAGAAGAATGAGATTGTTAACCATGATTATGCTTATGATTGATGCAAAATGTGTTAGAATAAGGTTGAATATGTGATGAATGTGTTTGAATATTTGAAGAACACTTTGAATGATAGTTGAAGATTGAAAACCCTTGTGATTTTGATCCATCTTTGACTAATAGCCTGATTAGGAAAACTGTTAGTGGAATGCTATTGGTTATTTCCTGATTTGGGCCTGATTATATTGTACAATTTGGCTGACCATATCTGCATCAACACGTGAACATGAAAACGACTGCTACCGACTCGCAATCACCCGGTTGCGACTCGCAACCACAGCGTGATGACTCGAGACCACGCGGTTGCGACTCGCAACCATAACAGGACAAGCCGAAACCACAGTTGCGACACCGGTTGCGACTCGCAACCACCTGAGATCAACACACAGCATGACTCGAGACCATGCTTGCGAGTCCGGTTGCGACTCGAGACCACACTTTGGGCCTAAGTTAGTGGGCCGAATTTATGGACTTCTGTGCTACTGTTGATATGTTATTTGGGTCTGTTATCACGAGCCCAACTGTTTGGGCCTTACACTTAGACTTTGGGCTGTGTTTGAATGATAACTGTGAACTGTGTATGTTAAACGTGTTGCCATGATTATTACCCGTGTTTGCCATACGTGTTGCACATTTGTGCACTACTTGGTTCGAATCTGATTATACGTGATATCCGTGTTAGGACGTTATTGACTACTTGCGACTTGATTAACTTTCTGTGATTTAACTGCCGAGCAAACCAAGGTGAGTTCACACCCTCTACAAAGCATGGGATTCCCTGGGTTGGGAACGGGGTTAAGGAACGTGGATTCCTCGTCCTCCTTGGGTAGGACGTCAGTGGTTCAGGAATGTGATTCCTCGTCCGGATGGACGGATAAACGTACTAGACTAAAACTCTATCACGAAGTCCCTCCTTTTTGTATCGACTAATCGCCGGGCCAATGGCGAGCGGGTCATTAGTTAGATAGCGCTATTTAGGTCTGACAAGCCTCACACCGTGCCGCAGAGGACGGGCGTGAACTAATGGATCTGGGGCACGTCAATGATGATAGACATTGATGTTTTCAGGGCACGTAAACATGACTACAGTCAGCAGTCGATATGGTAACGAGTCTAGTGTACGCATGGGGTAGCCCCCCACGGCCGAAATGCCTGATAACTAACATGGGGTAGCCCCCACGGCTGGTATGCCGGAGTAATTGGGAACGAACATGTCACGTTTTTAAACTATGGGGTAACCCCCACGGCAGGATGCCAGTTAAAGGAAACTGTTTTCGGAATAACTAAAACAAACGCCCACCCGTGAACTCACTCAACTAGTTGTTGACTCGTTACTACATGCTTTGCAGGACCATAGGTACTCAGCTGGAGCTTGCATGGAGGAGGATCGTTGTGGGACGGGGATTGCTACAAGACTATGTTAAACTTGAAACTTTTGGAACTTATGTTATAACTTTAAACTTATGCTTCCGCTTGCAACTTAACTTGTTTGTTTTGAAACACCAATCGTATTGGTTGAACTTTTATGATCATTATATGCTTGTTCAGTATGATTGGTGGCTGGATCCTGGTCAGTCACGCCTCCAAGCGGTAGTACTCCGCAGGTGGGTTTTTGGGGGTGTGACAGATTGGTATCAGAGCCATTGGTTATAGTGAACTTGGTTTTAATAAAGGAGAAACGTTTTTGTTAAAACCAGACTATAACCGGTTTAGTACTCAACGGTCCACAACGACACTTCGCTCCTCATGCAAGGCTCGACGTTCTAGGTAATATGGTGTATGTATATTGCCTACTTGTTAGTTACATAGTACATTGCTCGTGGTATGCTTGATTAGTATAACTACTGTTGTTTGAACACGTGTGTGCTTACTCTGTCCTACTATCATACTTTCGCGAACCTCTCTCACACGTATTACTCTTATTATGAAGAACCATGTCTGGACGCGTTAACATGACACAAGCCCAGTTGACGGCTTTGATCAACGAGCGAGTTGCCGCAGCGCTTGCAGCTGCACACGCGGGAGGTATATCCTGCAGTCCGAAATTGTTCTAGGATCATTTGGATCCTACTCTCGTGAACCAACCTTTGTGTTAAACTCTGTCCTTTCTTTCACCTACCTTAGGTCAATATGCTCAGGCACCGGTGTGCACATTTAAGACCTTTATGGACTGTCGACCCACAACTTTTAGCGGCACTGAAGGAGCAGTAGGTCTCCTACACTGGTTTGAGAAACTGGAATCTGTGTTCGAAATGTGTGAATGCCCTGAAGCGCGCAGGGTGAAGTATGCTACTGGTACTCTCGAGGGTTTGGCCCTCACGTGGTGGAATGCCCAAGTGCAAATGTTAGGGTTGGTTGCTGCCAACGCCACCCCATGGGAAACTTTCAAGGAAATGATCAGGGAGGAATACTGCAGTCGTGACGACATTCACAAACTGGAAGATGAGTTCTACAATCTCAAAATGTCAGGGTCAGAGATTGAAGCATACACTAAGAGATCGCATGAGCTTGCCTTGTTGTGTCCTACTATGGTGGACCCTCCATATAAGCGAATTGAACTCTATCTCAAGGGCTTGGTGCCAGAGATCCAAAGTCATGTGACTTCAGCGAACTTGACTACTATCCAACAGGTCGTACAGTTGGCTCACCGACTCACTGATCAGGCGGTGGAGCAGAACAAGTTACCGAAGCGAATAGGTGCTGCAACTACTTCTGGTACTTCTAGTGGGGATAAACGGAAATGGGATGGAACTTCAAGCAGGGGTTCAACTTCTGTGCAATCTCAGTCTCAGCAGAGAAAGACGGACGATCACAAGAGCCCCAGTCAGCAGTCGTCTGGTGGTCAAAGTCATGGTGGGTACAAAGGAAATCACCCCAAGTGCAATCGTTGCAACCTACATCACAGTGGGCCATGCACCAGGGGCAACTGTCATCGATGCAACAAGCCTGGCCATGTTGCAAAGGATTGCAGAAGCGCATACCCCGTCAATCAGAATCGTCAGCAACCTCAGCAGAACCAGCGACAGCAGCAGGGTAACAACAAAGGATGCTTTCAGTGTGGAGCTGAAGGTCACTTCAAGAAGGATTGTCCTCAACTGAATCAGAACAACAACAACAATCAGGGGAATGGTAACAATGGGAACAACAACAATGGTGCTAGGGGGCGTGTGTTTGTGATTGGTCAAGGTGAAGCAAGGAATGATCCCAACGTGGTGACGGGTAAGTTCCTTCTCGACGACTTTTATGTTACAGTCTTATTTGATTCGGGTGCCGATACTAGCTATGTGTCACTAGAAGTTAGTAAGATGCTTAAGCGTATACCTACACCCCTGAGCGACAAGCACACCGTAGAGCTAGCTAATGGTAAGAGTTTGGAAGCCTCACACGTAGTCAAGGGTTGCCAGCTTATTCTCGCTAACCAGACCTTCCCTATTGATCTTATTCCTATTGTCTTGGGTAGTTTCGACGTTGTCATTGGGATGGATTGGTTATCCCGACACCGAGCAGAGATTCTTTGCAACGAGAAGATCGTTCGTATTCCTGGATTAGGTAGTGAACCTCTCATGATTCGTGGCGATAAGAGAAGTGCTGTTGAGAACATCATCTCTCTTCTTAAGGCCCAGAAATGCTTACGAAAGGGCCACACTGCGATTTTGGCTCTAGTTACTGATACCACAGAAAAGGAGAAGAAGCTAGAAGATTTTCCCGTTGTACGCGACTATCCTGAGGTATTCCCTGAGGAATTACCTGGTCTTCCGCCCCATCGCCAAGTCGAGTTTCAGATTGATCTAGCTCCTGGAGCTGCGCCTGTAGCCCGTGCACCTTATCGTTTGGCACCATCAGAGTTGGAAGAACTCTCCACGCAACTACAAAGAGCTCTTGGATAAGGGTTTTATTCGTCCTAGCTCATCGCCTTGGGGAGCTCCAGTACTTTCTGTGAAGAAGAAGGATGGTACCTTCAGAATGTGTATCGACTATCGCGAACTCAACAAGGTGACTGTAAAGAATCGTTATCCTCTACCGCGTATTGACGACTTGTTCGACCAGTTGCAGGGGTCGAGCTACTATTCAAAGATTGATCTGAGATCGGGATATCACCAGTTGAGAGTCCGAGAAGAGGATGTCTCTAAGACAGCCTTTAGAACTCGTTATGGGCACTATGAGTTTCTGGTCATGCCGTTTGGGCTGACGAACGCACCGGCAGTTTTTATGGATTTGATGAATCGAGTGTGCAAGCCGTACCTGGATAAGTTTGTTATAGTCTTTATCGACGACATCCTGATCTATTCTAAGAGCAAAGAAGAGCACGAACAGCATCTACGACTTATCCTGGAACTCCTTCGGAAGGAACAACTTTACGCGAAATTCTCGAAATGCGACTTCTGGCTTCGTGAAGTCCATTTCCTAGGGCATGTGGTGAACAAGGATGGGATTCACGTTGATCCATCCAAAGTGGAATCTATTAAGAACTGGCCTGCGCCTCGCACACCAAAGGAAATTCGCCAATTCTTGGGATTGGCAGGTTACTACAGGAGATTCATCAAGGATTTTTCTAAGATCGCGCAGCCTCTCACCTTGCTAACGCAGAAAGGCGTTGTTTATCATTGGGGAAATGCACAAGAGTTGGCTTTTCAGCACCTAAAGGATAGACTTTGTAGTGCACCTATCCTTTCACTGCCAGAGGGCACAGAAGATTTTGTGGTTTACTGTGATGCATCAATTCAAGGTCTTGGTTGTGTATTGATGCAACGAGATAAAGTCATAGCTTACGCCTCACGACAACTCAAAGTTCACGAGAAGAACTACACGACACATGATTTAGAGCTGGGAGCTGTTGTTTTCGCACTTAAACTATGGCGGCATTACCTATACGGAACCAAGTGCGCCATCTACACCGACCACAGAAGTTTAGAACACATATTCAAGCAGAAGGAACTGAATATGCGACAGCGACGATGGGTCGAGCTGCTGAATGATTACGAGTGCTCTATCAGGTATCACCCGGGCAAGGCCAATGTTGTGGCAGACGCCCTCAGTCGGAAGGACACTACGCCTAAGCGCGTAAGAGCTCTACAACTCACGATCCATTCTAGTCTACCTTCGCAAATACGAGCTGCTCAGATAGAAGCACTGAAACCAGAGAACATTAGAGCCGAAGCCCTACGCGGGTCAAGGCAACGCTTAGAACAGAAGGAAGACGGTGCTTATTATGTAACAGGACGCATTTGGGTCCCGCACTATGGCGACTTACGAGAGCTTGTGATGGATGAAGCGCACAAATCTCGCTACTCGGTACACCCTGGTTCGGACAAGATGTACCACGATATTAAAACCACGTATTGGTGGCCTAGCATGAAGGCCCACATAGCAACGTATGTCAGCAAGTGTTTGACTTGTGCGCGAGTCAAGACGGAATATCAGAAACCCTCAGGCCTACTTCAGCAACCAGAGATACCACAATGGAAATGGGAGCAAATTTCCATGGATTTCGTTACTGGCCTACCTAGATCACAGCACGGAAACGATACTATCTGGGTGATCGTGGATCGACTCACGAAATCCGCACACTTCTTGGCAATCAAAGAAACAGATAAATTCTCCACTCTGGCGGAGATATACCTCAAGGAAGTTGTTTCGAGGCACGGGGTGCCCACCTCTATCATCTCTGATCGAGATGCACGTTTTACTTCGGAACTGTGGCAGGCAATGCACAAGTCTTTTGGCTCACGTCTTGATATGAGCACAGCGTATCACCCACAGACGGACGGGCAGTCCGAGCGTACTATTCAGACCCTAGAAGACATGCTTCGCGCTTGTGTAATCGACTTTGGCAACAGCTGGGAAAGGCATCTGCCACTCGTGGAATTCTCGTATAATAACAGCTACCACACCAGCATTAAAGCTGCTCCGTTTGAGGCATTGTACGGACGTAAATGCCGGTCACCCCTCTGTTGGGCAGAGGTGGGGGATAGTCAAATCACTGGTCCAGAACATGTGGTAGACACTACTGAGCGGATTGCTCAAATACGACAACGCATGGCGGCCGCTCGTGACCGTCAGAAAGCCTACGCCGATAAGGGCAGGAAACCACTTGAGCTCCAGGTTGGGGAGCGAGTATTACTCAAAGTTTCACCCTGGAAGGGCGTGGTTCGTTTTGGTAAACGCGGCAAACTCAACCCACGATACGTTGGACCTTTCGAAATCCTTGAGAAAATAGGCAAAGTGGCCTACAGACTGAAATTACCAGCAGAACTCGGTGCAGTTCACAACGTTTTCCATGTGTCAAATCTGAAGAAGTGTCTGTCAGATGAGACGCACGTGGTTCCTCTGAAGGAACTCACGATCGACGAACAGTTGAAATTCGTCGAAGAACCTGTCGAGATCACGGACCGGGATGTTAAGGTCCTCAAGAGCACTAGAATACCTCTTGTTCGAGTTCGTTGGAACTCACGTCGCGGCCCAGAGTTTACCTGGGAGCGCGAAGATCGGATGAAACAAAAGTATCCCCAACTGTTTGAGAACAGTACAAACGCTACTGAGGCTGAAGCTACGGAATTTCGGGACGAAATTCCAGATCAACGGGGGGTGGATGTGACACCCCAGGATAACCGGGAAAACCACGCAACTTGACTAGCTTCCTCAGTGAGTGCCATCAAATTTCGGGACGAAATTTCTTTCAACTTGGGGATGATGTGACAACTCGAAATCTAGAACCTTTCGTTGTGTCGTGATGTGACTTGCTTGTACGTTACGTGATTAGTTAACCAATCGAACTTAATGATATACGTGAACTTTTATGTGTTTTGTATGTGTGCGTTGTATATATATTTATTTATTTATACGTGTTATATGCGAGCCGAGAACCCGACCGAGAACAAGGAACCCGACTCGAGACCATGAGGTCTCGAGTGTCTAGTAATCGGTTTTGGGCCTTGGGCCGAGAACCTTTGGCCGGTTGGGCCTTTGGGCCGTAAACCCACTCGAAACCCACTAAGGGTGCACACACTTGAACTAGCCTATATAAACCACCCTTAGTTATTTGTTACCACTTTGTTGAACATCACAACACACGCACTCTCCTACTTCTCTCTCACTTAAACTCTAGAACACAAACACTTCATCATTTTCGGACCTTTGAAGTTTGGATCGGCTCACACTCGAATCGGCTAGAAGCTTCACACACACCTCACCAAACCGGTTAGTATCCATGGTGTTTTGACTCATATTTGTTGTGTTTGTGCTTGAATGGATGTATGCATGAGATGATGCTTAGTGTTAGGATTTACATGATGATTCTTGATGTGTATGATGTTCTAATGTGTATAATGTTGATAATCGGCTAAAGGGTCTTGACTTCGGACATATATATAGCATGATGGATTTTGGTGTTTTGTGTTTGAATGAGGTTGAACTATTTATGTTGATGAACATGAAACCGAGTTACATATGTCATATATTCGGCCTAGTATAGAACCGAGCCTATAGTGTTATGTTAGAAGAATGAGATTGTTAACCATGATTATGCTTATGATTGATGCAAAATGTGTTAGAATAAGGTTGAATATGTGATGAATGTGTTTGAATATTTGAAGAACACTTTGAATGATAGTTGAAGATTGAAAACCCTTGTGATTTTGATCCATCTTTGACTAATAGCCTGATTAGGAAAACTGTTAGTGGAATGCTATTGGTTATTTCCTGATTTGGGCCTGATTATATTGTACAATTTGGCTGACCATATCTGCATCAACACGTGAACATGAAAACGACTGCTACCGACTCGCAATCACCCGGTTGCGACTCGCAACCACAGCGTGATGACTCGAGACCACGCGGTTGCGACTCGCAACCATAACAGGACAAGCCGAAACCACGGTTGCGACACCGGTTGCGACTCGCAACCACCTGAGATCAACACACAGCATGACTCGAGACCATGCTTGCGAGTCCGGTTGCGACTCGAGACCACACTTTGGGCCTAAGTTAGTGGGCCGAATTTATGGACTTCTGTGCTACTGTTGATATGTTATTTGGGTCTGTTATCACGAGCCCAACTGTTTGGGCCTTACACTTAGACTTTGGGCTGTGTTTGAATGATAACTGTGAACTGTGTATGTTAAACGTGTTGCCATGATTATTACCCGTGTTTGCCATACGTGTTGCACATTTGTGCACTACTTGGTTCGAATCTGATTATACGTGATATCCGTGTTAGGACGTTATTGACTACTTGCGACTTGATTGACTTTCTGTGATTTAACTGCCGAGCAAACCAAGGTGAGTTCACACCCTCTACAAAGCATGGGATTCCCTGGGTTGGGAACGGGGTTAAGGAACGTGGATTCCTCGTCCTCCTTGGGTAGGACGTCAGTGGTTTAGGAATGTGATTCCTCGTCCGGATGGACGGATAAACGTACTAGACTAAAACTCTATCACGAAGTCCCTCCTTTTTGTATCGACTAATCGCCGGGCCAATGGCGAGCGGGTCATTAGTTAGATAGCGCTATTTAGGTCTGACAAGCCTCACACCGTGCCGCAGAGGACGGGCGTGAACTAATGGATCTGGGGCACGTCAATGATGATAGACATTGATGTTTTCAGGGCACGTAAACATGACTACAGTCAGCAGTCGATATGGTAACGAGTCTAGTGTACGCATGGGGTAGCCCCCCACGGCCGAAATGCCTGATAACTAACATGGGGTAGCCCCCACGGCTGGTATGCCGGAGTAATTGGGAACGAACATGTCACGTTTTTAAACTATGGGGTAACCCCCACGGCAGGATGCCAGTTAAAGGAAACTGTTTTCGGAATAACTAAAACAAACGCCCACCCGTGAACTCACTCAACTAGTTGTTGACTCGTTACTACATGCTTTGCAGGACCATAGGTACTCAGCTGGAGCTTGCATGGAGGAGGATCGTTGTGGGACGGGGATTGCTACAAGACTATGTTAAACTTGAAACTTTTGGAACTTATGTTATAACTTTAAACTTATGCTTCCGCTTGCAACTTAACTTGTTTGTTTTGAAACACCAATCGTATTGGTTGAACTTTTATGATCATTATATGCTTGTTCAGTATGATTGGTGGCTGGATCCTGGTCAGTCACGCCTCCAAGCGGTAGTACTCCGCAGGTGGGTTTTTGGGGGTGTGACAGAAAGGTTTCTGAGGATCTTCAAGGATTTCCCCTGATTCGCCAGCAGTTTCTTGATTCTGTCAATGAGGTTAGGATCACTGCCCCTGTTGGTTATCCTGATGGTTTTTGAGGATCACCTGTGTCTGACGTCATATCTTGTTGTTTTTGCAGAAACTTACTGAAATAGAAACTTATGTTAGCCACGTTGAAGATCAGGATCGCCAAATTGCCGACCTCCAACAGATGGGTGTGCTGAAGGATCTCAAGATAGCCGATCTTGAGAAGGAGCTCTGGGCTACCAGGGATGAAGCTGTCAAAGCATTGATCAAGTTTGACGATGAGAAGCATGATATCACCCAGGATGCTAAGGTCTCCGGTGCGATAACCATGTATAAGATCCAGCTGCAAATGGCTGCAGAGGCTCAGGATCCTTCTTTTGACAAAGGCACATGGGACGTGGAAGGTTGGAAGGCAAGGCTGGCAGAGTTGGAGGATGATGATGATGCTGAGGATATCCCTATGCTTGAAGGTGGTGATGCTGGTAAGGATCAGGGGGAGGCAAGTGGAGCTGGTGGTGATGGTGCAGCGAAGGTTTGAGCTGCAAGATTGGGCAATGATGGAAACTTCTAGACATAGCCGGAGCCCAATTTTTAAATTTTGATAGTAGTTTTTGTGGTTGTTGGTGTTTTCAAACAATGATGGTCTGTACTTAAACAATAGTTTTAGGATTAAGGATCCAAGATCCTTCAGACAATAGGTAGGATTGCAAATGGTGGAGGGATCCTCTGTTTGGGGGATGAAGCCTTTGTGATCCTGCCGCCTTTAATTTCCTGCACCTGCTAAGACCGCAAAGACAATGGACACCCTTTGCCAACCCATGTGGACGGGCCACGTTTTGCTGGTAGAAATGTGGGTTGGCAATTTTGACAACTTTTGAAGGGTTAATCCTTTCGTTAATAAATAAAATCTTAAACTTTTGTCGCTTATCTTGTGTTATTATCCTTTTTATTTTCAATTGTTTTGACACATGTTTGTTTGAGTAAGAAAAGTTGAGCAAATTATGTTTAAGAAATTTAGGATATGATCCTGGATCAAATATCCTATAATCGAAAATTTTCAAGGTAGTTTATTTTAAGGATCATAGGTTCAGTTGTCAAGGTCTAAAGGTTATTCAAATGAATAATGAAATTAAAAATAGTTAAGGATCATACCTGAGGATCCAAGTTAGGATCCTAACCTTTAATCGGGATAACCATAAGTAAAACTTTAATGGATAATAAGGATTAAGGATCCTTAATTGTTTAACTTCGAAAACCTGAAAAATGGAATATAACTTGGGACTAAGCCAATATAAAAGATAAGTTAGTAACTGGGGACAAGCCCAAAGGATAACTAGGGACAAGCCCATAGGATCACTGAGGATGATCCCAAAGGATCACTGGGGACAAGCCCAAAGGATAACTGGGGACAAGCCCAAAGGATCGTATGTAAACTGGAGTATGGCCCTTACTGGCGACTATCCAAACTTAGTGACATGAAAATGTCAAAACCTTAGCTAACGTGAAAACGTTAGAAACCTTAGGAACGGATGTATGGTACGTCTACCATTATACGGAGGATCCTGGGTATAGCCAGTACGATGAGGTTGTCAGCCCCGGAAGTGGGTACTGGTCCCAAAGACGTGAACTATATCAGGATCATCGTGCGCTGCTGGCGGAAACTGGGGATAATCCCAAGGATAACTGGGGACAAGCCCAAGGATCTGCGTTGCTTTTGATGATCTTTGATTATATGCTTTAGATACCTGAACTATCATAACTCAAATGATTTGTGAGAAGAGGATGAAGGATACAGGATCCTTATCCTTTGGTAAAAAGTAAGGAAATGTAATAGTTTTAAGATAAGGACATTACCAGAGTAAGGATCACTGACATCACCGGGATTCTTTGAGGATACTTCAATGTAAGGATCATGTTCACATAAAGTATCTCTTTAAGTGAACAGCATTCCAGGCTCTTGGTAACAAGTTTCCTTCCATAGTTAGCAATCTGTATGCCCCTTTCCTGCTTCAGCTTCAATCAAGTAAGGGCCTTCCCACTTTGGTGCTAACTTCCCGTCAGCAGGATTAATAGTGTTTTGGAATGTTTTTCTCAACACCATATCTCCGACTTGGAACTTCCTTATCCTGACATTTTTGTTGTAAGCACCATCCATTCTTTGTTGGTAGCTTGCCATCCTTATCCTAGCCAGATCCCTGATTTCCTCAATAGTATCCAAATCCTGAGCCAGGATTGCAGCATTTTCTTTAGGATCACGAGCACTTGTTCTAGCAGTTGGGATCACCATCTCTGTTGGGATCACTGCTTCTGCCCCAAATACTAAAGAAAAAGGTGTTTGACCAGTGGCATTCTTGGGAGTTGTTCTATCAGCACATAGCACATAAGGTAACTCCTCTGCCCATTTTCCCTTCTTGGATCCTAGCTTCTTCTTCAGATTGTTGATGATGATCTTGTTGGATGATTCTGCTTGGCCATTGGCCTGTGGATGAACTGGTGTTGATGTTATCATCTTGATTCCCCAACTGTCACAAAAGTTAGTAGTTCTGCTTCCAATGAATTGGGAACCATTATCACATACAATTTCAGAGGGAATGCCAAATCTAGTTATAATGTTTCTTTTGATAAAGGATATAACTTCTTTTTCTCTGACTTGAGCAAAAGCTTCAGCCTCTATCCACTTAGAGAAGTAGTCAGTCATGGCAAGCATAAATACTTTTCCACCAGGTGCTTTAGGGAGCTTGCCAACTATATCCATTCCCCATCTCATGAATGGCCAAGAGGATGGTATGGGGTGTAGCAATTCAGCTGGTTGATGAAGGATATTGCTGTGTCTTTGACAAGGATCACATTTCCTAGCATATTCTACAGCATCCCTTTTCATGGTTGGCCAGTAGTATCCTGTTCTAAGGATCCTTGAGAATAATGCCTTGCCCCCAGTGTGGTTTCCACAATCTCCTTCATGGAAGTCTCTCAACACTTCTTCAATTTCAGGATCCTCAATACACCTTAAATATGGTCCTGCAAGGGATCGTTTACATAGCACATTATTTAAGATTGTAAATTGAGATACCTTAATCCTGAAAGCTCTAGGATTTTCTCCCATCGGAATCTCCCCGTGTTGCAAGTATTTCATGATTGGTGAGACCCATGATCCTGCATAAGATTGAGCTTCTTCACTAGGGATTACTACAGTATCCTCTTCTATTTCCATCGCCACTTGATTTTCAATAGCAGGAGCCAGGATATGGATGATAGGGATACTTATGTCTTCTGGAATTTTTAAGGATGATCCTAAGTTGGCCAATGCATCAGCTTCCGTGTTATCCTCCCTTGGTACCTGTGTTAGGCTGAAAGAAACAAAAGAGAGTGCCAATTCCTTGACTATCTCTAAATATATGGTTAGTTTTTCACCTTTAACAGCATAGGATCCCTTAAAGTGATTGGTGATCAATAATGAGTCTACATATACTTTAAGATATTTCACCCCCATATCCTTAGCAATTTGCAAGCCAGCAATTAAGGCTTCATATTCAGCCTCATTGTTAGTTGCTTGGAACTCACAGGCTATGGAGTGGGGTATTATGTCCCCCTGTGGCGATTTTAGTAGTATCCCGAGCCCTGTGCCCTTGACATTTGAGGATCCATCAGTGTGTAGTATCCAGGGATCCTTGGTCTCATCCAGCTGTTGGACTTCCAATTCTGCTTCTTTTTGTAGATCACTACTGAAATCAGCCACAAAGTCAGCTAGTGCTTGGGATTTAATGGCTGTTCTTGGCTCATATCTTATATCATGGGCACTAAGCTTTACTGCCCACTTAGCCATTCTTCCTGACATCTCTAGTTTCCTGAGGACATTCTTAATTGGAAAGTTAGTTTTAACAACAATAGTATGGGTTTCAAAATAATGCCTTAACTTAGTTGATGCCATGATTAATGCAAGAATAAGTTTTTCGAGGTGTGAGTACCTGGATTCGGCATCAAGTAAACTCTTACTTACATAGTAGATAGGATATTGTGTACCTTCATGATCCTTAACAAGGACAGCGCTTACAGCGGTTGAGGATACCGCCAAATATAAGGATAACACATCTCCTTTCTCGGGTTTTGATAATGCTGGTGCTGAGGACATATATTCTTTAAGGGCTTGTAAAGCATTCTCATGTTTCTCAGTCCATTCAAACTTCTTGTTCTTCCTTAGGATATCGTAAAATTCTTTACATTTTTCTGAGGATTTTGATATGAACCTGTTCAGAGCTGCTATCCTGCCTGTTAGCCTTTGCACATCCTTAGCATTGGCAGGGGACTTGATGTTTACTAGTGCTTTAATTTGCTCCGGACTTGCCTCAATGCCCCTCTGAGTTACCATATATCCTAGGAATTTACCTGCCTTAACACCAAAGTGGCACTTTGAAGGATTAAGCTTCATGTTATAATTATCAAGGATATCAAATGCTTCCTCCAAATTCCTTAGGTGATCCTCAGCTTTCTTTGATTTGACTACCATATCATCTATGTATACTTCCATAGTTTGTCCAATTTGATCTTTGAACATCATATTCACCAGCCTTTGATATGTTGCACCTGCATTTCTTAATCCAAAAGGCATGGCAATATAACAATACAAACCTGTTGGGGTCATAAAGGCTGTATCCTCTTGGTCAGATGGTTCCATCTGAATTTGTTGGAATCCAGATGATGCATCCATAAAGGTTAACAGTTCATGCCCCGCTGTTGCATCCACCATGGAGTCAATGTGGGGTAATGGGAAAGGATCCTTGGGACATGCCTTATTTAAATCAGTGAAATCGACACATACCCTCCACTTTCCGTTTTTCTTTTGGACAACGACCACATTGGCTAACCATTTTGGATATTTTACCTCTCTGATCATACCTGCTCGAAGTAGTCTCTCTACTTCTTCTTGGATAATGGCATTCCTTTCCGGTGCAAACTTCTTCCTTTTTTGATGGATTGGTTTGATAGACCTGTCAATGCCAAGTTTGTGAGTAATAATATCTTTTGATATACCTGTCATATCTTCATGTTTCCAAGCAAAGGTAGATTTTCTTCTTTTGAGGAAGGATATTAAGTCTTCTTTCATCTTGCCAAGGATCCCTGATCCGATATAGATTTTTGATTCAGGATCACTAGGATCCAAGAGGATTTCGTCCACATCTTGTTCCCTTGCCTCCAAGACATTCCTTGGAGGATACTGTAATTGCTATTGCTCCCTTGGCTTCGAGGTTGGCTTCATGGATGAGGTATAACAATCCTTAGCCTCCTGCTGATCACTGTCGATCTTGATTATTCCCCATGGGCTAGGGAGCTTCACACATTGATGGTAGGTGGATGGGACTGCTTTCATATCATGTATCCAAGGCCTGCCAAGGATAACATTGCAACAAGACAAACAGTCAATAACACAAAATTTCTGATAATTATGTAATCCTTCCACGTAGATTGGGAGTTTGATGTCCCCCAGAGTTTTCTTCGTTTCTCCACTGAATCCTACAAGCACGGAGGATCTTGGTGTGATGTCTGATTCTGGGATACCCATTTTCTTCAGAACATCAAGCTGGATAATGTTCACTGAGCTTCCTCCATCGATAAGGATCCTGCGGACAAAATGGTTAGAGATAAAGAGAGTAATAACTAAACTATCATGATGAGGATCCTGAATGTTAATGCGATCATCCTCATCAAACGTTATCATCTTCCCTTCTGAGACACTTGATGTCCTAATAGGCCTTTCTACATTATCCATTTTTGACTCCTTTGCATGTCTTTTGGCCGCCGAGAAGGATGTACCACAGATGTCTGATCCTCCGGAAATAAAGTTGATCACTTGTGCGTTTGCCGGAGGTGCTGGAGCCTTTTCAGGGATCCTTTCAGGATCCTGAGTCCTTTGCTTTTTTCTTCCCAATAATTCTTTTAGGTGCCCCTTGCTTAACAGATATCCAATCTCTTTTCTTAAAGTTATGCATTCTTCAGTTAGATGCCCGAAATCCTCATGGTATGCACACCATTTTGACTTGTCTTTAGTCCCGGATGGTTTATCATTCTTCCTGGGCCACCTAGCTTTTTCACCTAGATTCTGCATTGCAAGGATTAGTTCATGATTATCAACATCAAAACAATATTCTGAGATTGGAGGATAATCTTCATCATCCTCTTCTTGGTCAACAGCATGCACATTCTGGTTCTCATTTCTAAGGTAGGATTTGAATTTGTTGTTCTTGAAGGAGGATCCTTGCTTCTCCTGTTTTGAGGATCCTACTTGTCTCTCCTGGATCCTCTTGTCATCCTCTAGCCGGATGAACCTGAGTGCCCGAGTTCTTACTTCATCTAGGTTCCTTCATGGTGTCATAACAAGATCATCATAGAATAATGAATCCTTAAGCAGTCCCATTTTGAAGGCTTCAACAGCCGTAGCCATATCCAAGTTGGGAATGTCCAAGGATTCTTTACTGAATTTAGTTATATAATCCCTTAATGATTCATTATGACTTTGAGTTACCCTATATAAATCACTGGTTAATCTTTCAAATTTTCTACTACAAGAGAATTGGTTATTAAATAAATTAACTAAATTAGCAAATGAAGTAATAGAGTAAGGGGGAAGACTTAGCAGCCACTTAAGAGCTGATCCAGTAAGAGTGGATCCAAATCCTTTACATAGGCATGCTTCCTTCAGCTTTTCTGGGATAGGATTGATCTCCATCCTCTCCCTGTATTGTGCTATGTGCTCCTCTGGATCCGTTGTACCATCATACAGCTTCATAGTAGGGATATGGAACCTTTTGGGTACCTCTGCATCACAAATTGGTGGTGCAAAGAGAGATACCTTGTGGCTTCCATCTGCAATCTCTGGGATAGGCTTGACTACCCCTGGAACACTTGAGATCATATCTTTTAGCTCCTGCAGTTCCCTAGCCATAGCATGATTGACACCTGTATCCTGCATGAATCCATGGTTAGTAGTAAGATGATTATTTAAAGTGTTACCTCCCATTGAGTTTAAGTTAGTGAATCCATATTGCTGGGATTCAGGGATAACGGAGGGACCAGTGGAAGCAATGGTCTGCATTGGAATGAAGTCCCCTTGATGGACATCTAGACTTCCTGTTTGCAAACTTTTCAGGGATCCTGACATCTGGAAGGATCCCGGTATTTGGAAGGATCCTGGTATCTGGGATGATCCTGGAACGAAGGAGGATCCTTGAACCTGGGATGATCCTGGAACGAAGGAGGATCCTTGACCCTGGGATGATCCTGGAACAAAGTAGGATCCTTGAAACTGCTGTGCTCCCGGATAGGCTCCCGAATTCATGAAGGATCCTATATACTGGGGATAGGATCCTGCCGGCTGAAAGTGTGAGCCTGATGCCTGAGTCATTGCTGTCGATCCGAGGTGCAATCCTCTTGATTCTCCCATAATTTGCACGTCTGGAATTCCTGATGGCTGAGAAGTAATCATTGGAGTACCAAAGCTCAAAGACTTGGGCATCAGTGGGGAATGATCCTCTGCCGTTTTCTTCTGTCTTTTGAGATCTCCAATTTCCCTGAGGATCCTTTCATTAGTTTCATCCTGCCATTGCATACGATCCTTCATCTGCAAAATCAAAGTAAATACATCACTAGTACTGGGAATATAAGAATTCATAGCAGAAGGAGATGGAGTTTTAGAATTAGTATGAGTTTGTCTCTTCTCAGCATTCTTCTGGGATCCTGCCAGTGGTGGAGGCAGAATGTTCTGGGACGAGGTGACTGCAGACATTGCCATGGACATGTTTTTCAATGATGAAGCCATGTAATTCTTTGAAATGATTTCGAACAAAAGGTTTTCTTATGAATGAAGCACCAATTGCCCCACGGTGGGCGCCAAACTGTTTTGGTCAAGAATCACACAAGGATAATGTAACCAAACTTTATGTAAACGGGGTATGATGCTTGGTTAATTATAAAAGTAAAGGATCACTTCAGTGAGAAATATGCAAAGACACAATGATTTATACGAGGAAAAAGCCCTTGATCAATGTATGATCTCCGGCATAAAAAACCTCGGGTGATGGCAACTACCGATCACCAAATTTCAATATAAGAAAAATAGTTACAACTTCAGATGATAATGAGCTGAGTACAAGGATCACTATAGTTTCGAGTGTCTAAGCGTGTGAGAATTGTGTTGTGTGTTCTTCCGAATGAGGAAGAGTGTTATTTATACAAGTGTAGGTGACCTATTTTATGTAAAAGGACTAATAATCAGCTCATTACCCCTTTAGAAACATAAACAATCTAGCCTAAATTGCCGCCCTTAAATCAAGCTATGTTTCCATATCCTTTGCAACGTCTATCTCTGATTTAGCTCGTGCTATAATTGTGAAGACGCGCCCCTTGATTATGATGCTAAGAGCGTATCCTGCTAGATGTTCCTGCAAAATATCATTGTATTATATGAAGGTAACTGTTAGCATGAGGATCCTGTAATGGTCCATGATCCTGATCCTGAAGTCCTCCTGAGGATCACTGTCTGCCAAATAAACAAGGATCACTGGTTAGGATCACGTGTAAGGATCACGTATAATAAAAATCCAGCCCTAACAGGAAGTTAGCACCAAAGTGGGAAGGCCCTTACTTGATCGAAGCCGAAGCAGGAAAGGGGGCATACAGATTGCTAACCATGGAAGGAAATTTGTTACCAAGAGCTTGGAATGCTGTTCACTTAAAAAAATATTTCATGTGAACAGGATCCTCCAAGCATATGATCCTTACATTGGAAGCATCCTCGAAGGATCCCGGCGATATCAGTGATCCTTACTCTGGTAAAGTCCTTATCTCAGAACTTTTCCGTTTTCTTATTTTTACCCAAGGATAAGGATCATGCATCCTTCATCCTCTTCTCACGGACCATTTGAGTTATGATAGTCCAGGTATCTTCAGCACATCGTTAAAGATCTTCAAAAGCACCACAGATCCTTGGGTTCAACCCCAGTTATCCTTGGGCTTGTCCCCAGTTTTCGCCAGTAGCGCACGATGATCCTGGTATAGTTCACGTCTTTGGGACCAGTACCCACTTTCGGGGCTGACAACCTCATCGTACTGGCTATGCCTAGGATCCTACGTATAATGGTAGACGTACCATACATCCGTTCCTAAGGTTTCTAACGTTTTCACGTTAGCTAAGGTTTTGGCATTTTCATGTCACTAAGATTGGATAGTCGCCAGTAAGGGCCATACTCCAGTTTACTTACGATCCTTGGGCTTGTCCCCAGTTATCCTTCGGGCTTGTCCCCAGTGATCCTTTGGGCTTGTCCCCAGTTATCCTTTGGGATCATCTCCAGTTATCCTTTGGGCTTGTCCCCAGTTACTAACTCATCTTTTATATTGGCTTAGTCCCAAGTTATATTCCATTTTCCGGTTTTCGAAGTTAAACAAATAAGGATCCTTAATCCTTATTATCCATTAAAATCTCATCTAAGGTTATCTTGATTAAAGGTTAGGATCCTAACTTGGATCCTCAGGTATGATCCTTGACTATTTTGATTATACCCATTATTCTGAACAACCCTTACACTTTGACAACTAAACCTATGATCCTTGAAATAAATTGCTTTGAAAATTTGCAATGATAGGATATTTGATCTAGGATCATATCCTAAATTTATTAAACATGATCCGCTCAACTTTTGTTACTCTAACAAAATCATTTCTAAAACAATTGGAAAACAAGAAGATAAATAAAGGATAACAAAACAAGATAAGCCAGAAAGATTAAGGTTATTTTATTAACAAAAGGATCTTAAACCCTTTCAAAAAAGTTGTCAAAATCGCCAACCCACGTTTCTACCAGCAAAACGTGGCCCGTCCACATGGGTTGGCAAAGGGTGTCCATTGTCTATGCGGTCATAGCAGGTGCAGGAAAGTAAAAGCGACAGGATCACAAAGGCTTCATCCCCCAAACAGAGGATCCCTCCACCATTTGCGATCCTACCTATTGTCCAAAGGATCCAGGATCCTTAACCCTAAAAACTATTGTTCAAAGTTACAAACCGTCATTGTTCCAAAACATCACAACCACAAAAAACCACTACCAAATTTTAAAAGATTGGGCTCCGGCTATGTCTAGAAATTTCCATCATTGCCCAATCCTGCAGCTCAAACCTTCGCTGCACCGTCACCACCAGCTCCACTTGCTTCCCCCTGATCCTTGCCAACATCACCGCCTTCAAGCAATGGGATCTCCTCAGCCTCCTCATCATCCTCCAACTCTGCCAGCCTTGCCTTCCAGCCTTCCACGTCCCATCTGCCCTTGTCGAAGGAAGGATCCTGAGCCTCCGCAGCCATCTGCAGCTGGATCTTATACATGGTTATCGCAGCAGAGATCTTGGCATCCTGGGTAATGTCATGCTTCTCATAATCAAAATTGATCAGCATCCTGGCAGCTTTATCCTTGGTGGCCCGGAGCTCCTTCTCAAGATCAGCAATCTTGAGATCCTTCAGCACACCCATCTGTTGGAGGTCGGCAATTTGGCGGTCTTGATCCTCAACGTGGCCAATATGTGTTTCTATTTCAGCAAGTTTCTGCATAAAGGAAAAAAAAAGTAAGTTCAGGGCCAGGTGATCCTCAAAGAAGCAGGCAGGATATACAGGCAGGATATACAGGCATGATCTTCGAGCAGGATATTCAAGTAGGATAGCCAACAGGGGCAATGATCCTTACTTCATTAACGTAATCAAGAAACTGCTGGCGGAACAGGGGGAATCCTTGAAGATCCTCAGAAGTCTTTCTCTTCTTTCCCTTACCCCTAATAGGAGCTTTAGGGGCTGAAGCAGAGGGACTAGCAGCAGGGGTCTTCTTCCTTGAAGGCTTGACATTGGCGAGTTCATCAATACCAAACTTGGAGGCAGACTTGACAGATTTCCCAGCGCCTACACAATCAAAACAAGATAAGTACTTTAACAAATTTAAAAATCCTACATAGAACTACTTTTTAATGAGGATACTTACTTGACATTGTGGCAGATGCGGAGGATACTTCTTGTGAATCTAGAATGGCAACTTGAAAACTTCTGGTCTCAGGATCAAGCTTTTTGAAGGCTAGAACTCTCTCTCTTGCAGCAGGAGTTAACTTGAGATGAGCAACAGATATAGCTGCACAAAAGACAAAGAAGACATTACTGATCCTCATCATAAGGAACAAGTCTGATGGTGATCCTTCCAGGATCCTCTATCCTACCATGAGTAGCCCACTCCTTGGGCAGATCCTTCCCATTAGGGATGGTATCCCTCCTAACAAAGAAGAATCGTCGCTTCCAATTTGTATCATTCTTGGTGACCTTAAGAACAGGGTGATCCTCCCCAGCTTTCCGTTTCAACAAGTATCGACAGGAACCAAACGTGGTAAGACCATATAGCTCAGCCAGCTCCGACATCCCTAAGTCAATCCCCTCCTGCTGAATGATCCTCTCAAGGGCATACAGAACCCTCCAGATCATCGGCATGGCTTGAATATAAGACATGCCGGTCAGGGAAAAGAAAGATTGGGTGAAAGCTGGAAAGGGATACGAATATCCTATGGTGAACGGAGTTGCAGGAAAAGCTACCCATGTGTCAGAAACAAAATCACTTAGAGCGGTGGGAGTGAAAGACTTGAAGATAGTATCCGCCAGAAAGCAGTGACGGATCCTATCGATGTGAGCATCGGTGAAGCAACACCTCTCAGTAGGAGAGTCCTTAATAATCCCTTGGCCTTTCAAGGGGCTGTTCTTCTTGTGATCCTTGTGAGGGGAATTCCGGAGCAACATATTCAGAGAAGAATAGAAAAAGAGGAGCAGAAAAACAAAGTAAGAGAAGGAAGAAAGAAAAGAGGAGAATACCTGATCGATCTTCGGACGAGATTATAAAGGGAGTATATCTTGAATTTAAATGCAAATTGATCCTAACCCTATCTCCTATTTATAATCATGATCTGCAGGATTGTCACGTCTATGACGTAAGGGTTGCAACGGCTAGTCCGAGTTTAACGGCTAGTTATCCGAATCATTCGTTGCAGATAAGATCAAAGCAAAATATAACTCATTTATTTACAAAATCACTCCTTATATTTTGGGGGCAATTGTTAGGGCTGGATTTTTATAATACATGATCCTTACATGTGATCCTAACCAATGATCCTTATTTCTTTGGCAGATAGTGATCCTCAGCAGAGTTTCAGGATCAGGATCACGGACCATCATAGGATCCTCATGCTAACAGTTGCTTTCATTGAATTTAATGTTATTTTGCAGGGACATCTAGCAGGATCCGCTCTTAGCATCACAATCAAAGGACGCGTCTTTACAACTATAGCATGTGCTTAATCGGAGATGGACGTTGTGAAGGATATGGAAACTTGGCATGATTTAAGGGCGATAATTTAGGCTAGATTTGCTTTTATTTCTAAAGGGGTAATGAGCTGATTATTAGTCTTTTTACCTAAAATAGGCCACCTACACTTGTATATATAACACTCTTCCCCATTCGGAAGACACACAACACAATTCTCACACGCTTAGACACACATTACGATAGTGATCCTTGTACTCAGCTCATTATCATCCGAAGTTGTAACCATATTTTGATATATTGAAGTTGGTGATCGGTAGTTGCCATCACCCGAGGTTTTTTATGCCGGAGATCATTCATTGATCAAGGGCTTTTTCCTCGTATAAATCCTTGTGTCACTTGCATATTTCTTATCAAAGTGATCCTTTACTTTTTCAACAAACCAAGCATCATTCCCCGTTTACTTAGAGTTTGGTTGCATTATCCTTGTGTGATTTTTGACCAAAACAAAGATGGCTTATGAGGCCAAGGAGACAAGCCTTGTGTGCCCATCTTGGCCAGTTGACTCTTGGGTGGCAAAGCTGAAGGAGCTTGGAGGCAAGGCTGTGCCTCTTCCTGCTGAAGCTGGTGAATCCTCTAAGTCGGCAGAGGTGGTGGACCAGGCTGGAGCCAAGAAGGATGCTGGAGCGGATGCTGGGACGGATGCTGGTGAGGATGTTGAAGCTGAGAAGACGGAGAAGGCTGATGAAGATGCCGCTGTATGAGGGCACTTGAGTGGGAAATGATGGATGTTTATGCCTAGGCCGGAGCCCACTTTTTAAATTTGGTAGTTTGTGGTTGTTTGAACAATTTCCCTTTCTTGTCTGTTAAACAATTTTAATTTCCTGCATGTAGACAATATGATGGCCAAAGGTGGAGGGATCCTGAGTTTCAGGACGAAGCCCTTGGTCATCAGTTAGTATGGCTTATTTTGAACACTTTTAACAATTGAAGATGGAGGTATCTTGGGTTCCAAGACGAAGCCTTCAATCGTTAAGTAAATATGGCTAGGAACTATTTGTGCTCTTGGTGGATGGTCCTAGGTTTGAGGTGAAACCAAGAGCACAACTTTATGGTATGTTAATAATATAACCCTTTTTTGGCTTTATTTCTGTTGTTATATTTTCATTACATGAATTTTACTTGTAAAGATAATTTTGTCTGAACATTTTTGGGAACACATTGTAAAAGTATCCTGAAAGATATCCTGATCAGGATACTGACACACAAACTACAAGTTATCCAAATAAAAAGGAAAGATCATACCAGAGATACCCAAAGAGTCGATTCCAATTTTCCACCACAGGAATGTCCCCAGTTCACACTTATGAATTCGAGCCCATTGTGTGGTACATGTCCCCTGTGTTCAACATAGGAATGTAAATGTAGTTATACTTTAGCTCTACTGGATAAGCCATGAATATCAAGGAATCAATCCTTGATATCCTGGGAATAAACATTAATATATCCTGGGGATAAACCCTTATATCCTGGGGATAAACCCCGATTTCATGCGCTACAGGCGAGAGTGTATAAACTCTAAGTCTTAGAAAGGTGAAAACCTTTAAACCTTAGAGGGTATGAAAATACCCTTTCGTGAGAGAGGGTGATCAATCCTCATATACCTTTAGAATCCAGGATATAGCCAATAGTAACGAAATTGTCAGCCACTTTTACATGAACTGGTCCCGTTACCTTGAACTATCCCTAGATGACTTGCACTCCAGGCGGGGTGTTCAAACCCAACTCGAAAGAAAGGTGAATACCTTTAAACCTGTTAGGGCTGGATTTTTATTATACATGATCCTTACACGTGATCCTAACCAGTGATCCTTGTTTCTTTGGCAGATAGTGATCCTCAGCAGACTTCCAGGATCAGGATCACGGACCGTCATAGGATCCTCATGCTAACAGTTGCTTTCGTTGAATTTAATGTTGTTTTGCAGGAATGACTAGCAGGATCCGCTCTTAGCATCATAACCAAGGGACGCGTCTTCACAATTATGGCATTAGCTTAATCGGAGATAGACGTTGCAAAGGATATGGAAACTTAGCTTGATTTAAGGACGGCAATTTAGGCTAGATTGTCTATTATTTCTAAAGGGGTAATGAGCTGATTATTAGTCTTTTTACCTAAAATAGGTCACCTACACTTGTATAAGTACCACTCTTCCTCATTCGGGACGACACACAACACAATTCTCACATGCTTAGACACTCGAAACTATAGTGATCCTTGTACTCAGCTCATTATCATCCGAAGTTGTAACTATATTTTTCTTATATTGAAGTTGCTGATCGGTAGTTGCCATCACCCGAGGTTTTTTATGCCGGAGATCATACATTGATCAAGGGCTTTTTCCTCGTATAAATCATCGTGTCTTTGCATATTTCTCATAAAAGTGATCCTTTACTTTTGTAATTAACCAAGCATCATACCCCGTTTACATAAAGTTTGGTTACATTATCCTTGTGAGATTTTTGACCAAAACAGTTTGGCGCCCACCGTGGGGCAATTGGTGCTTCATTCATAAGAAAACTTTCTGTTCGAAATCATTTCAAAGAATTACATGGCTTCATCATTGAAAAACATGTCCACGGCGATGTCTGCAGTCACCTCGTCCCAGAACATTCTGCCTCCACCACCGGCAGGATCCCAGAAGAATGCTGAGAAGAGACAAACTCCTACTAATTCTAAAACTCCATCTCCTTCTGCTATGAATTCTCATATTCCCAGTACTAGTGATGTATTTACTTTGATTTTGCAGATGAAGGATCGTATGCAGCGGCAGGATGAAACTAATGAAAGGATCCTCAGGGAAATTGGAGATCTCAAAAGACAAAAGAAAACGGCAGAGGATCATTCCCCACTGATGCCCAAATCCTTGAGCTTTGATACTTCAATGATTACTTCTCAGCCATCAGGAATTCCAGACGTGCAAATTATGGGAGAATCAAGAGGATTGCACCTCGGATCAACAGCAATGACTCAGGCATCAGGCTCACACTTTCAGCCGGCAGGATCCTATCCCCAGCATATGGGATCCTTCATGAATTCGGGAGCCTATCCGGGAGCACAGCAGTTTCAAGGATCCTACTTTGTTCCAGGATCATCCCAGGGTCAAGGATCCTACTTTGTTCCAGGATCATCCCAGGGTCAAGGATCCTCCTTCGTTTCAGGATCATCCCAGATACCAGGATCCTTCCAGATACCAGGATCCTTCCAGATGCCAGGATCCCTAAAAAGTTTGCAAACAGGAAGTCTAGATGTCCATCAAGGGGACTTCATTCCAATGCAGACCATTGCTTCCACTGGTCCCTCCGTTGTTCCAGAATCCCAGCAATATGGATTCCCTAACTTGAACCCAATGGGAGGTAACACTTTAAATAATTATCCTACCACTAACCATGGATTCATGCAGGATACAGGTGTCAATCATGCTATGGCCAGGGAATTACAGAAACTAAAAGATATGATCTCAAGTGTTCCAGGGGTAGTCAAGCCTATCCCGGAGATTGCAGATGGAAGCCACAAGGTATCTCGCTTTGCACCACCAATTTGTGATGCAGAGGTACCCAAAAGGTTCCATATCCCTACTATGAAGCTATATGATGGTACGACGGATCCAGAGGAGCACATAGCACAATACAGGGAGAGGATGGAGATCAATCCTATCCCAGAAAAGTTGAAGGAAGCATGCCTATGTAAAGGATTTGGATCCACTCTTACTGGATCAGCTCTTAAGTGGCTGCTAATTCTTCCCCCCTACTCTATTACTTCATTTGCTAATTTAGTTAATTTATTCAATAACCAATTCTCTTGTAGTAGAAAATTTGAAAGATTAACTAGTGATTTGTACAGGATAACTCAAAATCATAATGAGTCATTAAGGGATTATATAACTAAATTTAGTAAAGAATCCTTGGACATTCCCAACTTGGATATGGCTACGGCTGTTGAAGCCTTCAAAATGGGACTGCTTAAGGATTCATTATTCTATGATGATCTTGTTATGACACCATGCAGGAATCTAGATGAAGTAAGAACTCGAGCACTCAGGTTCATCCGGCTAGAGGATGACAAGAGGATCCAGGAGAGACAAGTAGGATCCTCAAAACAGGAGAAGCAAGGATCCTCCTTCAAGAACAACAAATTCAAATCCTACCATAAAAATGAGAACCAGAATGTGCTTGCTGTTGACCAAGAAGAGGATGATGAAGATTATCCTCCAATCTCAGAATATTGTTTTTCCGTTGATAATCATGAACTAATCCTTGCAATGCAGAATCTAGGTGAAAAAGCTAGGTGGCCCAGGAAGAATGATAAACCATCCGGGACTAAAGACAAGTCAAAATGGTGTGCATACCATGAGGATTTCGGGCATCTAACTGAAGAATGCATAGCTTTAAGAAAAGAGATTGGATATCTGTTAAGCAAGGGGCACCTAAAAGAATTGTTGGGAAGAAAAAAGCAAAGGACTTAGGATCCTGAAAGGATCCCTGAAAGGGCTCCAGCACCTCCGGCAAATGCACAAGTGATCAACTTTATTTCCGGAGGATCAGACATCTGTGGTACATCCTTCTCGGCGGCCAAAAGGCATGCAAAGGAGTCAAAAATGGATAATGGAGAAAGGCCTATTAGAACATCAAGTGTCTCAGAAGGGAAGATGATAACGTTTGATGAGGATGATCGCATTAACATTCAGGATCCTCATCATGATAGTTTAGTTATTACTCTCTTTATCTCTAACCATTTTGTCCGCATGATCCTTATCGATGGAGGAAGCTCAGTGAACATTATCCAGCTTGATGTTCTGAAGAAAATGGGTATCCCCGAATCAGACATCACACCAAGATCCTCCGTGCTTGTAGGATTCAGTGGAGAAACGAAGAAAACTCTGGGGGACATCAAACTCCCAATCTACGTGGAAGGATTACATAATTATCAGAAATTTTGTGTTATTGACTGTTTGTCTTGTTGCAATGTTATCCTTGGCAGGCCTTGGATACATGATATGAAAGCAGTACCATCCACCTACCATCAATGTGTGAAGCTCCCTAGCCCATGGGGAATAATCAAGATCGACAGTGATCAGCAGGAGGCGAAGGATTGTTATACCTCATCCATGAAGCCAACCTCGAAGCCAAGGGAGCAATAGCAATTACAGTATCCTCCGAGGAATGTCTTGGAGGCAAGGGAACAAGATGTGGACGAAATCCTCTTGGATCCTAGTGATCCTGAATCAAAAATCTATATCGGATCAGGGATCCTTGGCAAGATGAAAGAAGACTTAATATCCTTCCTCAAAAGAAGAAAATCTACCTTTGCTTGGAAACATGAAGATATGACAGGTATATCTAAGGATATTATTACTCACAAACTTGGTATTGACAGGTCTATCAAACCAATCCATCAAAAAAGGAGGAAGTTTGCACCAGAAAGGAATGCCATTATCCAAGAAGAAGTGGAGAGACTACTTCGAGCAGGTATGATCAGAGAGGTAAAGTATCCAAAATGGTTAGCCAATGTGGTCGTTGTCCAAAAGAAAAATGGAAAGTGGAGGGTATGTGTCGATTTCACTGATCTGAATAAGGCATGTCCCAAGGATCCTTTCCCACTACCCCACATTGACTCCATGGTGGATGCAACAGCGGGGCATGAACTGTTGACCTTTATGGATGCATCATCTGGATTCCAACAAATTCAGATGGAACCATCTGACTAAGAGGATACAGCCTTTATGACCCCAACAGGTTTGTATTGTTATATTGCCATGCCTTTTGGATTAAGAAATGCAGGTGCAACATATCAAAGGCTGGTGAATATGATGTTCAAAGATCAAATTGGACAAACTATGGAAGTATACATAGATGATATGGTAGTCAAATCAAAGAAAGCTGAGGATCACCTAAGGGATTTGGAAGAAGCATTTGATATCCTTGATAATTATAACATGAAACTTAATCCTTCAAAGTGCCACTTTGGTGTTAAGGCAGGTAAATTCCTAGGATATATGGTAACTCAGAGGGGCATTGAGGCAAGTCCGGAGCAAATTAAAGCACTAATAAACATCAAGTCCCCTGCCAATGCTAAGGATGTGCAAAGGCTAACAGGCAGGATAGCAGCTCTGAACAGGTTTATATCAAAATCCTCAGAAAAATGCAAAGAATTTTACGATATCCTAAGGAAGAACAAGAAGTTTGAATGGACTGAGAAACATGAGAATGCTTTACAAGCCCTTAAAGAATATATGTCCTCAGCACCAGCATTATCAAAGCCCGAAAAAGGAGATGTGTTATCCTTATATTTGGCGGTATCCTCAACCGCTGTAAGTGCTGTCCTTGTTAAGGATCACGAAGGTACACAATATCCTATCTACTATGTAAGTAAGAGTTTACTTGATGCCGAATCCAGGTACTCACACCTCGAAAAACTTATTCTTGCATTAATCATGGCATCAACTAAGCTAAGGCATTATTTTGAAACCCATACTATTGTTGTTAGAACTAACTTTCCTATTAAGAATGTCCTCAGGAAACCAGAGATGTCAGGAAGAATGGCTAAGTGGGCAGTAAAGCTTAGTGCCCATGATATAAGATATGAGCCAAGAACAGCCATCAAATCCCAAGCACTAGCTGACTTTGTGGCTGATTTCAGTAGTGATCTACAAAAAGAAGCAGAATTGGAGGTCCAGCAGCTGGATGAGACCAAGGATCCTTGGATACTACACACTGATGGATCCTCAAATGTCAAGGGCACAGGGCTCGGGATACTACTAAAATCGCCACAGGGGGACATAATACCCCACTCCATAGCCTGTGAGTTCCAAGCAACTAACAATGAGGCTGAATATGAAGCCTTAATTGCTGGCTTGCAAATTGCTAAGGATATGGGGGTGAAATATCTTAAAGTATATGTAGACTCATTACTGATCACCAATCACTTTAATGGATCCTATGCTGTTAAAGGTGAAAAACTAACCAAATATTTAGAGATAGTCAAGGAATTGGCACTCTCTTTTGTCTCTTTCAGCTTAACACAGGTACCAAGGGAGGATAACACGGAAGCTGATGCATTGGCCAACTTAGGATCATCCTTAAAGATTCCAGAAGATATAAGTATCCCTATCATCCATATCCTGGCTCCTGCTATTGAAAATCAGGTGGCCATGGAAATAGAAGAGGATACTGCAGTGATCCCTAGTGAAGAAGCTCAATCTTATTCAGGATCATGGATCTCACCAATCATGAGATACTTGCAACACGGGGAGATTCCTATGGGAGAAAATCCTAAAGCTTTCAGGATTAAGGTATCTCAATTCACAATCTTAAATAATATGCTATATAAACGATCTCTTGCAGGACCATATTTAAGATGTATCGAGGATCCTGAAATTCAAGAAGTATTGAGAGACTTCCATGAAGGAGATTGTGGAAACCACACTGGGGGCAGGGCTTTGTTCTCAAGGATCCTCAGAACAGGATACTACTGGCCAACCATGAAAAGGGATGCTGTAGAATATGCTAGGAAATGTGATCCTTGTCAAAGACACAGCAATATCCTTCATCAACCAGCTGAATTGCTACACCCCATACCATCCTCTTGGCCATTCATGAGATGGGGGATGGATATAGTTGGCAAGCTCCCTAAAGCACCTGGTGGAAAAGTATTTATGCTTGCCATGACTGACTACTTCTCTAAGTGGATAGAAGTTGAAGCTTTTGCTCAAGTCAGAGAAAAAGAAGTTATATCCTTTATCAAAAGAAACATTATAACTAGATTTGGCATTCCCTCTGAAATTGTATGTGATAATGGTTCCCAATTCATTGGAAGCAGAACTACTAACTTTTGTGACAGTTGGGGAATCAAGATGATAACATCAACACCAGTTCATCCACAAGCCAATGGCTAAGCAGAATCATCCAACAAGATCATCATCAACAATCTGAAGAAGAAGCTGGGATCCAAGAAAGGAAAATGGGCAGAGGAGTTACCTTATGTGCTATGGGCTGATAGAACAACTCCCAAGAATGCCACTGGTCAAACACCTTTTTCTTTAGTATTTGGGGCAGAAGCAGTGATCCCAACAGAGATGGTGATCCCAACTGCTAGAACAAGTACTCGTGATCCTGAAGAAAATGCTACAATCCTGGCTCAGGATTTGGATACTATTGAGGAAATCAGGGATCTGGCTAGGATAAGGATGGCAAGCTACCAACAAAGAATGGCTGGTGCTTACAACAAAAATGTTAGGATAAGGAAGTTCCAAGTCGGAGATATGGTGTTGAGAAAAACATTCCAAAACACTATTAATCCTGCTGACGGGAAATTAGCACCAAAGTGGGAAGGCCCTTACTTGATTGAAGCTGAAGCAGGAAAGGGGGCATACAGATTGCTAACTATGGAAGGAAACTTGTTACCAAGAGCCTGGAATGCTGTTCACTTAAAGAGATACTTTATGTAAACATGATCCTTCAAGCATGTGATCCTTACACTGAAGTATCCTCTAAGGATCCCGGTGATATCAGTGATCCTTACTCTGGTAATGTCCTTATCTTAAAACATTTACCTTTCCTTACTTTTTACCAAAGGATAAGGATCATGTATCCTTCATCCTCTTCTCACGAACCATTTGAGTTATGATAGTTCAGGTAGCTACAGCATATCGTCAAAGATCTTCAAAAGCAACGCAGATCCTTGGGCTTGTCCCCAGTTATCCTTGGGATTATCCCCAGTTTCCGCCAGCAGCGCACGATGATCCTGATATAGTTCACGTCTTTGGGACCAGTACCCACTTCCGGGGCTGACAACCTCATCGTACTGGCTATACCCAGGATCCTACGTATAATGGTAGACGTACCATACATCCGTTCATAAGGTTTCTAATGTTTTCACGTTAGCTAAGGTTTTGACATTTTCATGTCACTAAGTGTGGATAGTCGCCAGTAAGGGCCATACTCCAGTTTACATACGATCCTTTGGGCTTGTCCCCAGTTATCCTTTGGGCTTGTCCCCAGTTATCCTTTGGGCTTGTCCCCAGTGATCCTTTGGGATCATCCTCCGTTATCCTTTGGGCATGTCCCAAGCTACTAATTTCTCTTTTACATTCGCTTAGACCCAAGTTATGTTCCATTTTTCAGGTTCCCAAAGCTAAACGAATAAGGATCCTTAATCCTTGTTATCCGTTAAAATTTCACTTATGGTTATCTTGATCAAAGGTTAGGATCCTAACTTGGATCCTCAGGTATGATCCTTGACTATTTTGATTATACTAAACAACCCTTGCACTTTGACAACTGAACCTATGATCCTGAAGATAAACTACCTTGAAAATTTTCGATTATAGGATATTTGATCCAGGATCATATCCTAAATTTCTTAAACATAATTTGCTCAACTTTTCTTACTCAAACAAACATGTGTCAAAACAATTGAAATTAAAAAGGATAATAACACAAAATAAGCGACAAAAGTTTAAGATTTTATTTATTAACGAAAGGATTAACCCTTCAATAGTTGTCAAAATTGCCAACCCACGTTTCTACCAGCAAAACGTGGCCCGTCCACATGGGTTGGCAAAGGGTGTCCATTGTCTTTGCGGTCTTAGCAGGTACAGGAAATTAAAGGCGGCAGGATCACAAAGGCTTCATCCCCCAAACAGAGGATCCCTCCACCTTTTGCAATCCTACCTATTGTCCAAAGGATCCAGGATCCTTAACCCTAAGAGCTATTGTTCAAATTACAGACCATAAATGTTCCAAATACCACTACCACAAACCACTACCATACTAAAAAAAAAAAAAATTGGGCTCCGGCCTAGTCACAAATATCCATCATCGCCCAATCATGCAGCTTACACCTTTGCTGCTCCATCACCACCAGCTTCTCCGCCCTGATCCTTGACAGCATCACCACCCTCCAGCATTGGGATATCCTCAGCTTCATCCTCATCTTCCAGTTCCGCCAGCCTTGCCTTCCAATCTTCAACACCCCATGTGCTCTTATCGAAGGAAGGATCCTGAGCCTCCGCAGCCATCTGAAGTTGTATCTTGTACATGGCAATTGCCGCAGAGACCTTGGCATCCTGGATGATCTCCTGCTTCTCGCTATCCATATCAATCAATCTTTGAGCAACCTCATCCTTCGTAGCCCGGAGTTCTTTCTCAAGATCTGCTATCTTGAGATCCTTCAATACGCCCATTTGTTGAAGATCGGCAATTTGGCTTTCTTGATCCTCGACATGGCCAAGATAGGTCTCGATCTCAGCAAGTTTCTGCAGAAGAGGTATAAGGAAGATTCAGGATCAGGCGATCCAAAAGGAAGCAGGATATTCAAGCAGGATACTTAAGAAGGATAACCAACAGGGGCAGTGATCCTTACCTCATTAACATAGTCGAGGAACTGTTGGCGAAGCAGAGGAAATCCTTGGAGATCTTCAGAAGTCTTTCTCTTTTTACCCTTACCCCGAATGGGTGCTTTAAGGGCTGAAGTAGAGGGACTGCAGCAGAAGTCTTCCTCCTCGAAGACTTGACGTTGGCAAGATCACTTATCCCAAACTTAGAAGTAGACTTGGCAGATTTGGCAGACTTTCCAGCGCCTACACAATCAGAAACAAGATAAGTTCCCTTATTAATCAAACAATCTCACATATAACTTACTATTTACAAGGATACTTACTTGACATAGTGGCAGATGCGGAGGATACTTCCTGTGAATCTTGGACGGTGACTTGGAAACTTCTGACCTCAGGATTAAGCTTTTTAAAAGCTAAGACTCTTTCTCTTGCAGCAGGGGTTAACTTAAGATAAGCAATGGATATAGCTGCACAAAAAATAAAAAAGACGTTAGTGATCCTCATCGTATGAGACAAGTCTGATAGTGATCCTTCCAGGATCCTCTACCCTACCATGAGTGGCCCATTCCTTGGGCAGATCCTTCCCATCTGGGATGGTATCCCTTCTAACAAAGAAAAAGCGACGCTTCCAGTTTGTGTCATTCTTAGTAACCTTGAAGACAGGGTGATCCTCCCCAGCTTTCCGTTTTAGCAGATATCGGCAAGAACCGAACGTGGTAAGATCATAAAGTGCGGCCAACTTTGCCATCCCCAAATCAATTCCCTTCTGCTCGATGATCCTCTCGAAGGTATACAGGACCCTCCAGATCATCGGCATAGCTTGGATATAAGATATGTCGGTTAAAGAAAAGAAGGATTGGGTGAAGGCTGGAAAAGGATACGAATACCCTATGGTGAACGGAGTAGCAGGAAAGGCCACCCAGACGTCTAAAACAAAGTCGCTCAAAGCAGTAGGAGTGAAGGATTTGAAAAAAGCATTCGCCGGAAAGCAATGACGAATCCTGTCTACATGAGCATCAGTAAAGCAACATCTCTCCGTAGGAGAGTCCTTGATGATCCCTTGGCTTTTTAGGGGACTGCTCTTCTTGGAATCCTTATGTGGAGGATTTCGAAGCAACATACTCATGGTGGAACAGAAACAGAGTAAAAGCAGAAAAAACAGAGCAAGAGAAGGAAGAAAGGAAAGAGAGAAGAAGAGAATACCTGGTCAATCTTCGGTGGAGATTATAAAGGGAGTATATCCTGAATTTAAATGCAGAGTGATCCCAACCCTATCTCCTATTTATAATTATGGTTTGCAGGGATTGTCACATCTATGACGTAATGATCACAACGGCTAGTTCGCTGATAACGGCTAGTTATCCGAGTAGTCCGTTGAAGATAAGATCAGAGCAAAATATAACTCATTAATTTACAATAAACTCCTTATATTTTGGGGGCAATTGTTAGGGCTGGATTTTTATTATACATGATCCTTACACGTGATCCTAACCAGTGATCCTTGTTTCTTTGGCAGATAGTGATCCTCAGCAGACTTCCAGGATCAGGATCACGGACCGTCATAGGATCCTCATGCTAACAGTTGCTTTCGTTGAATTTAATGTTGTTTTGCAGGAATGACTAGCAGGATCCGCTCTTAGCATCATAACCAAGGGACGCGTCTTCACAATTATGGCATTAGCTTAATCGGAGATAGACGTTGCAAAGGATATGGAAACTTAGCTTGATTTAAGGACGGCAATTTAGGCTAGATTGTCTATTATTTCTAAAGGGGTAATGAGCTGATTATTAGTCTTTTTACCTAAAATAGGTCACCTACACCTGTATAAATACCACTCTTCCTCATTCGGGACGACACACAACACAATTCTCACATGCTTAGACACTCGAAACTATAGTGATCCTTGTACTCAGCTCATTATCATCCGAAGTTGTAACTATATTTTTCTTATATTGAAGTTGGTGATCGGTAGTTGCCATCACCCGAGGTTTTTTATGCCGGAGATCATACATTGATCAAGGGCTTTTTCCTCGTATAAATCATCGTGTCTTTGCATATTTCTCATAAAAGTGATCCTTTACTTTTGTAATTAACCAAGCATCATACCCCGTTTACATAAAGTTTGGTTACATTATCCTTGTGAGATTTTTGACCAAAACAAAACCTTTGAAGGGATCAGGATCCCTTAAACGTGAGAGAGGGGGCCAATCCTCTAATCTTTCGAAATATCCTGAGCGTATATCCTGGAGCTATATCCTGACACATATTCTTCAAAACAACCTTAAACTAAGGTGGGTGTTAGCTTGGCTAACACCCCTCCGATGCCTAAGTCAGTATTGGGTTCAAGATAATAAACAAATTCAAATATATTTAAGAAAGATAAAACACATACCATTCAGAGATAGAAATTAAATTATATTCTTACTTGAAATAGATCTTTAAGTGTATAGCATTCCAGGATCTTGGTAGCATATCCTGTTAGGGGAGGATTTTCTAGTAGCCCGTGATCCCCATGTGTTATCCTTTTAGTGATCCTAACATCTGTGACAGATAGTGATCCTTAGTAGTGCATCAGGATCAGGATCATGGATCACCCCAAGGATCCTTATACTAACGATTGTTCACTTTGAATTTCGTATTGTTTTGCAGGAGTAACAAGTTGGACTTGGTCTTGGCAACGTTGCTAAGGAATATTCCACGGTTATTTCACACGTGTTTGACTGAAAATGAACGTTATGGAGAACGTGGGAGCAAGACACGAATTGCGGAATGTTAGTTAGCTTAGTTAACTTCTATTTTTTAAAGGGGTAGCGAGCTAGTTTTAGACACACTTGGCTAATTTTGGCTACACACATTCGTACAGCAGCACTCTTGAGCATACAGCAAAACACTTAGCAATTTTTACATATTTCTGCACGTTACACCATAGTGATCCTTGTACCTAGCTCGCTATTATCCAAAGTTGTAAAGAACTATTGTTCAATTTGAAGTTGGTGATCGGTAGTTTCCATCACCCGAGGTTTTTTATGCCCGAGATCATTCATTGATCAAGGGCTTTTTCCTCGTATAAATCTTTGTGTCACTTGTGCAATTCATTTCTAAGTGATCCTTAATGTTGTTCACCAATTCAAGCATCATACCCCGTAACAAAGAGTTTGGTTGCATTATACTCATCTGATTTTTGACCAAAACAGTTTGGCGCCCACCGTGGGGCAATTGGTGCTTCATTCCTAAGAAGTTCTTCTGTTTGTGATCATTCCGGTTCATTGCATTCAAGTACATGGCTTCATCATCAAAGAATACTTCTACTGCGATGTCTGTGGTCAATTCATCTCAAGGTATTCCACCTTTGCCTCCACCACCTGCTGGACGTCAGAAAAATGCCGAGAAGAAACCAACTCCCATTTTTTTCAAAACCTCCAACTTCTTCTGCTTCTTATACTCCTACTACTAGTGACTTGTTTACTCTGATTTTGCAGATGAAAGATCATATTCAGCAGCAGGATAAGACCAATGAGAGGATTCTTAAAGAAATTGGAGACATCAAAAAACAAAAGAGATCGGCAGAGGATCATTCCCCACTGGTGCCCAGATCTTTGAATTTTGATACTCCGGTGATAACTTCTCAGCCTTCAGTGATTCCAGACGTTCAATATGTGGGAGGACCAAAAGGAGTGCACTACGGTTCAACAACAATGAGTCAGGCCTCAGGATCGCACTTCCAACCAGCAGGACCCTATCCTCAGCATGCAGGATCCTTCACAAGCTCAGGAGGATACCCAGGAGCGCAGCAGATTCAAGGGTTCTGGTCGTTTCAAGGATCCTCCCAGGTTCAAGGATCCTCCTTTGTTCTAGGATCGTCCCAGGTTCAAGGATCCTTCTTTGTTCTAGGATCGTCCCAGGTTCAAGGATCCTCCTTTGTTCCAGGATCATCCCAGGTTCAAGGATCCTCCTTTGTTCCAGGATCATCCCAGGTTCAAGGATCCTCCTTTGTTCCAGGATCATCCCAGGTTCAAGGATCCTCCTTTGTTCCAGGATCATCCCAGGTTCAAGGATCCTCCTTAAGCTCAGGAGGATACCCAGGAGCGCAGCAGATTCAAGGGTTCTGGTCGTTTCAAGGATCCTCCCAGGTTCAAGGATCCTCCTTTGTTCTAGGATCGTCCCAGGTTCAAGGATCCTCCTTTGTTCTAGGATCGTCCCAGGTTCAAGGATCCTCCTTTGTTCCAGGATCATCCCAGGTTCAAGGATCCTCCTTTGTTCCAGGATCATCCCAGGTTCAAGGATCCTCCTTTGTTCCAGGATCATCCCAGGTTCAAGGATCCTCCTTTGTTCCAGGATCATCCCAGTTTCATGGATCCCTCCAGATGCCGGGATCCTTAAGGAGTTTGCAATCAGGAAGTTCGGATATCCATCGGGGAGATTTTATCCCAATGCAGACCATTGCTTCTACTGGTCCTTCGATCATTCCAGAGTCTCAACAATATGGGTTCACATCCAGCGTTCCTAATTTGAACCCGGTGGGAGGTAACACTTTTAATAATTCTCTTACTACTAATTATGGATTCATGCAGGATGCAGGTATCAAATCATGCCATGGCCAGAGAATTGCAAAAGTTGAAGGATGTGATATCAAGTGTCCCAGGAGTGGTCAAACCTATCCCGGAGATTGCAGATGGGAGCCATAAGATATCTCGTTTTGCACCACCAATCTGTGATGCTGAGATACCCAAGAGGTTCCACGTGCCAACCATGAAGTTGTATGATGGTTCAACGGAACCTGAAGAACACATAGCACAATGCAGGGAGAGGATGGAGATCAATCCAATCCCAGAAAGGTTAAAGGAAGCATGTATGTGCAAGGGATTTGGATCCACTCTTACTGGATCAGCTCTTAAATGGCTGCTAATTCTTCCCCCCTACTCTATTACCTCATTTGCTAATCTAGTTAACCTATTTAATAATCAGTTTTCTTGTAGCAGAAAATTTGAACGTTTAACTAGTGATCTATATAGGATAACCCAGGGTCACAATGAATCATTAAGGGATTATATCACTAAATTTAGTAAAGAATCCTTAGACATTCCTAACATGGATATAGCCACGGCTGTTGAGGCCTTTAAAATGGGATTGCTTAGGGATTCATTGTTCTATGATGATCTTGTTATGACACCATGCAGGAACCTAGATGAGGTAAGAACCCGGGCCCTCAGGTTCATCTGGCTAGAGGATGATAAGAGGATCCAGGAGAGATTAGCAGGATCCTCAAAACAAGAAAAGCAAGGATCCTCGTTCAAGAGCAACAAATTCAGATCCTATAACAAATCTGATAACCAGAATGTCCATGCTGTTGATCAAGAAGAGGATGACGAGGATTATCCTCCAATTTCTGAATATTGTTTTTCTGTTGATAATAACGAACTAATCCTTGCGATGCAGAATTTAGGTGATAAAGCTACATGGCCCAGGAAAAGTGACAGACTAGCTGCAACTAAAGATAAATCAAAGTGGTGTGCATACCATGAAGATTTTGGGCATCTCACAGAAGAATGCATCGCACTGAGAAAAGAAATTGGATACTTGTTGAGCAAGGAGCATTTGAAAGAATTACTGGGGAGAAAAAAGTCAAGGACTCGGGATCCTGAAAGGATCCCTGAGAAAGCTCTGGGCCCTCCAGCAGATGCACAAGTAATAAACTTTATTTCTGGAGAATCCGACATTTGTGGCACATCCTTCTCAGCAGCTAAAAGGCATGCAAAGGAAACCAAAATGGATAATGGAGATAGACCCATCCGAACATCCAGTGTCTCTGAAGGAAAAGTTATAACTTTTGATGAGGATGATCGTGTTGACATTCAGGATCCTCATCACGATGGTTTGGTTATCACTCTTTTTATTTCTAACCATTTTGTCCGCAGGATCCTTATAGACGGAGGAAGCTCTGTGAACATTACCCAGCTTGATGTTCTAAAGAAGATGGGTATCCCCGAATCAGATATCATACCGAGATCCTCTGTGCTCGTGGGATTCAGTGGCGAGACTAAGAATACTCTAGGGGACATTAAACTCCCAATCTATATCGAAGGCCTACATTCTTATCAAAAATTTTGCATTATTGACTGTTAATCTTGTTGTAATGTTATCCTTGGCAGGCCTTGGATACACGATATGAAGGCAGTCCCATCCACCTACCATCAATGTTTGAGGCTCCCTTGTCCTTGGGGAATAGTGAAGATTGATAGTGATCAGCAGGAGGCTAAGAACTGTTACACTTTATCGATGAAACCAGCCTCAAAATCAAGAGAGCAATAGCAATCAAAATGTCCTCCAAGGGATGTCTTGGAGGCAAGAGAGCAGGATGTAGTAGAAATCCTCATGGATCCTGGTGATCCTGAATCCAAAATCTATATAGGATCAGGGATCCTTGGCGAAATGAAAGAAGACCTCATATCCTTCCTCAAAAGAAGGAGAACTACCTTTGCATGGAAACATGAATATATGACAGGTATATCTAAAGATATCATCACTCACAAACTTGGCATTGACAGATCCTTCAAACTATTCCATCAAAAGAGGAGGAAGTTTGCACCAGAAAGAAACGCCATTATCCAGGAAGAGGTAGAGAAATTGCTCCGAGCAGGTATGATTAGAGAGGTCAAGTATCCAAGATGGCTGGCCAATGTGGTTGTTGTTCAAAAGAAAAACGGAAAGTGGAGGGTATGTGTCGATTTCACAGATTTAAATAAGGCATGTCCCAAGGATCCTTTCCCATTACCCCACATTGACTCCATGGTGGATGCAACGGCGGGTCATGAACTGTTAACTTTTATGGATGCTTCATCTGGATTTCAACAAATTCAGATGGAACCATCTGATCAAGAGGATACGGCCTTTATGACTCCAACCGGTATATATTGTTATATTGCTATGCCATTTGGACTAAGGAATGCAGGTGCAACGTATCAAAGGCTGGTGAATATGATGTTCAAGGATCAGATTGGACAAACTATGGAGGTCTACATAGATGATATGGTGGTAAAATCCAAAAAGGCTGAGGATCACCTAAGGGACTTGGAGGAAGCATTCGATATCCTTGAAAAATATAATATGAAGCTTAATCCTTCAAAATGTCACTTTGGTGTTAAAGCAGGTAAATTCTTAGGATATATGGTGACAAAGAGAGGCATTGAAGCTAGCCCAGAACAAATCAAAGCTTTAGTGAATATCAAATCTCCTGCCAATGCTAAGGATGTTCAGAGGCTAACAGGTAGGATCGCAGCTTTGAACAGATTTATATCCAAATCCTCAGAGAAATGCAAGGAATTCTATGATATCCTAAGGAAGAACAAGAAATTTAAGTGGACTGAGAAGCATGAAAGTGCCTTAAGAGCTCTCAAGGATTACCTATCCTCAGCCCCGGCCTTGATGAAACCAGAAAAAGGAGATGTGCTATCCTTATATCTTGCAGTATCCTCAAAAGCAGTAAGTGCAGTCCTTGTTAAGGATCACGAAGGTACACAACATACTGTCTATTATGTAAGTAAGAGTTTACTTGATGCCGAATCCAGGTATTCAGACCTAGAAAAGCTTATCCTTGCTTTAATTATGGCATCTACTAAATTAAGACATTATTTTGAAACTCATGTTATTATTGTTAAAACTAATTTTCCAATTAAGAATGTCCTCAGGAAACCTGAAATGTCAGGAAGGATGGATAAGTGGGCAGTGAAGCTTAGTGCATATGACATAAGGTATTAGCCTAGGACAGCCATTAAATCCCAAGCATTAGCTGACTTTGTGGCAGATTTCAGTAGTGATTTGCAAAAGGAAGCTGAATTAGAAGTCCAGCACCTAGAGGAGACCAAGGATCCTTGGATACTCTATACTGATGGATCCTCAAATGTCAAAGGCACAAGGCTTGGAATACTACTAAAATCGCCACAGGGGGACATAATACCCCGCTCTATAGCTTGTGAGTTCCAAACCACTGACAATGAGGTTGAATATGAAGCCTTGATAGCTGGTTTGCAAATTGCTAAGCATATGGGATCAGGTATCTTGAGGTACATGTAGATTCATTGCTAATCACTAATCACTTTAATGGATCCTATGCTGTTAAAGGTGAAAAGCTAACCAAATATTTGGAGATAGTCAAAGAATTGGCACTCTCTTTTGTTTCCTTTAGTTTGACACAGGTACCAAGGGAAGAAAATACAGAAGCTGATGCATTGGCCAATCTAGGATCATCTTTGAAGATCCCGGAGGATATAAGTATCCCCATTATCCATATCCTAGCCCCTGCCATCGAGGATCATATGGCTATAGAGATAGGAGAGGATTCTGCAATCATCCCCAGTGATGATACTCAATCTCATTCAGGATCATGGATTCTCCCAATCATGAGATACATACAACATGGAGAGATTCCTACAGGAGAAAACCCTAGGGCTTTCAAAATCAAGGTATCTCAATTCACAATATTAAACAATATGTTGTATAAATGGTCACTTACAAGACCATACTTAAGATGCATTGAGGATCCTGAAATCCAAGAGGTCCTAAAGGATTTCCATGAAGGAGATTGTGGAAACCACACTGGGGGCAGGGCATTATCCTCAAGGATTCTGAGGACAGGATACTATTGGCCAACTATGAAGAGAGATGCTGTGGAGTATGCTAAGAAGTGTGATCCTTGTCAGAGACACAGCAATATCCTTCATCAGCCGGCCGGATTTTTGCATCCCATATCCTCCTCTTAGCCATTTATGAGATGGGGTATGGATATAGTTGGTAAGCTCCCTAAGGCACCTGGTGGAAAAATGTTCATGCTTGCTATGACTGATTACTTCTCCAAGTGGATAGAGGCTGAAGCTTTTGCCCAAGTCAGAGAAAAGGAAGTTATATCCTTCATTAAAAGAAATATTATAACTAGATTTGGTATTCCTTCTGAAATTATATGTGATAATGGTTCCCAATTTATTGGGGGCAGAACTACTAACTTTTGTGACAGCTGGGGGAATAAGATGATAACATCAACACCAGTCCACCCACAAGCTAATCGTCAGGCAGAATCATCCAACAAGATCATCATCAACAATTTGAAGAAGAAGATTGGATCCAAAAAAGGGAAATGGGCAGAAGAACTACCTTATGTGCTTTGGGCTGATAGGACAAACCCCAAGAATGCTACAGGCCAGACTCCATTCTCTTTGGTATTTGGGGCAGAATCAGTGATCCCTACAGAAATGGTGGTTCCAACTGCTAGAACAAGTATCCGTGATCCTGAGGAAAATGATGAGAACTTGGTTCAAGACCTGGATACTATTGAAGAAATCAGGGATCTTGCTAGGATAATGATGGCCAGTTATCAACAAAGAATGGCTGGTGTTTACAACAAAAATGTCAGGATCAGAAAGTTCCAAATTGGTGATATGGTGTTAAGGAAAGCATTTCAGAATACCACCAATCCTGCTGATAGAAAATTGGCACCAAAATGGGAAGACCCTTATTTGATTGAAGCTAAGGCAGGAAAGGGGGCATATCGATTGCTGGCCATGGAAGGTGATTTGCTACCAAGAGCCTGGAATGCTGTCCACTTGAAGAAATATTTCATGTGAACAGGATCCTCATAGAACAGATGATCCTCACATCATGAGTATCCTGGAAGGATCCTTAAAGCACAGATGATCCTAAGGATAAGGATCCTGCATCCTTTATCCACTTCTCACGTGATTCTGAGTTTTGAAAGTTCAGGTATCCGTAGCAAAAGGATGGTTATCCACAAAAGCAACCAGTCACTTGGGTTTGACCCTAGTTATTTGGGCTTGAACCCAGTTCCGCCGGTAGCGCATGATGATCCTGGTATAGTTCATGGCAGTGGGACTAGTACTCGCTTTAGGGGCTGATAATTCCATTGTACTGGCTATATCTAGGATACTACGTATAATGGTAGACGTACCATACATCCGTTCCTAAGGTTTCTAACGTTTTCACGTTAGCTAAGGTTTTGGCATTTTCATGTCACTAAGTTTGGATAGTCGCCAGTTAGGGCCATACTCCAGTTTACATACGATCCTTGGGCTTGTCCCCAGTTATCCTTGGGCTTGTCCCCAGTTATCCTTGGGCTTGTCCCCAGTTATCCTTGGGCTTGTCCCCAGTTATCCTTGGGCTTGTCCCCAGTTGCTAACTTTTATCTTATATTGGCTTAGTCCCAAGTTATGTTCTATTTCAGGTCTTTGAAGTTAAACAACCAAGGATCCTTGATCCTTACTTGTCTCTAAGGTTTGTCTTATAGTTATCCTGGTTATGGTATTAAAGGTTAGGATCCTAACTTGGATCCTCAGGTATGATCCTTAACTATTTTAATTTTGTTCATTGTTTATTTGAATAACCCTTGTATTTTGACAACTAAACTTGTGATCCTTAGAATACACTACTTTTTGGGATTTTTCAACTATAGGATATTTGATCCTGGATCATATCCTAAATATTTTCAATCTAACTTATTCAAGATTTCTTATTTAGACAAGTGTATATCAAAGCAATTGAAAATTAAAAAGATAAACAAGGATAACAACACAGGATAAGCCATAAAAGGTTAAAGTTATTTTATTAACAAAGTTTAAACCACCAAAAGTTGTCAAGATTGCCAACCCACGTTTCTGCCAGCAAAACGTGGCCCGTCCACATGGGTTGGCAACGGGTGTCCATTGTTTGTGCGGTCATAGCATGCAGGTAATAAAAGGCGGCAGGATCACAATGGCTTCATCCCCCAAACAGAGGATCCCTCCACCATTTGTAATCCTACCTATTGTCTGAAGGATCCTGGATCCTTAATCCTAAAACTATTGCTTAAGTACAGACCATAATTGTTTTTGAAACATCACAACACAAAAAGAACTACCATCAAACCTAAAAAATTGGGCTCCGGCTATGTCTAGAAGTGTCCATCATTGCCCAATCATGCAGCCTACACCTTCGCTGCTCCTTCATCCTCCCCAGCTCCAGCATCCTTCACTTGATCCTTGCCACTGCCTCCAGCCTCAAGCGCCAAAATCTCCTCAGCCTCCTCATCATCCTCCAGGTCAGCTAGCCTTGCCGTCCAACCTTCAACATCCCAGCTGCTTTTGTCGAAGTCAGGATCCTGGGCTTCCTGGGCCATCTGTAGTCTTGTTTTATACATTGTGATAGCAGCAGCGACCTTTGCACCTTCCACGATTTCATGTTTCTCGTAGTCGATGTCAATCAGGAGTTTGGCTGTTTCGGTCCTGGCAGCTTGGATGGCCTTTTCAAGATCAGCGATCTTGTGATCCTTGAGCACTGAGATTTGTTGGAGGTCAGCCATCTTCTTATCCAACTCCTTGACGCTCCCCACGTAATCCTCAATCTCAGCAAATTTCTGCAAAGAAGATAGGGCAGTTCAAGGTCAGGTGATCCTCAAATGAGCAGGATATATGAGCAGGATATGTAAGCAGGGACAGTGATCCTTACGTCATTGAAGTATTCAAGGAACTGGTGGCGGATCAGTGGTAGGCCTTGTAGGTCCTTAACCTCAAAGTTCTTCCTCTTTTTGCCACCCCTTCCTTTGCTGGGTGCCTTGGGATTGAGACACTCGGGCTTGCGATGGCCTTCTTCTTGGATTTGACAGTGTCAAGATCAGCCATACCGAACTTGGAGGCAGCTTTGGAGGATTTTCCGGCACCTACACGATCAAAATAAGATAAGTATCCTTATCCTATTTTTGTGTAACTATTTATTTAAACTATTTATTATACAAAAACAGGATACTTACTTGACATGGTGACTGAGCCTGAGGATATCTCTTGTGAATCCTGGGTGTTGGTGTTGAATGTTCTTGTTGCAGGATTAAGCCTTCCAAAAGCAGCGAGTCTTTCTTTGGTAGCAGGTGATGGTACGAGATGTGAAACAGTGACAACTGTACATCAGAAACAAAAAAGGTGTTAGTGATCCTTATGCAGAAACAAGCTTATCTGGTGATCCTTCTCAGGATCCTCTATCCTACCATGGGTGCACCACTCCCTGGGCAGATCCTTCCCGTTTGGGATAGTGTCTTTTCTGACAAAGAAGAAGCGCCGCTTCCAGTTTGTATCGTTCTTGGTGGCTTTGAAAATGGGGTGCTCTTCACCAGCTTTTCGTTTGAATAAATATCGATAGGATCCAAAGGTAGTGAGATCATACATCTCAGCCAGCTCTGACATTCCTAGATTAATCCCTTCCTGCTCGATGATCCTTTCAAGGGTGTATAAAACCCTCCAGATCATCGGCATAGCTTGGATGTAGGAGATGCCGGTGAGGAGAAGAAAGATTGGGTGAATTGAGGGAAAGGATATGAGTATCCTATCGTAAAAGGAGTGACAGGGAAAGCTACCCAAGTCTCAGAGGTGTAGTCACTCAGAACGATAGGGTCGAAAGGTTTAAAGAAGGTATTCGCCGGAAAGCAGTGCCGGATTTTATCAACTTGAGGGTCAGTAAAGCAACACCTCTCATTGGGAGAATCCTTGATGATCCCTTGACCCTTCAGAGGGTTGTTCTTCTTGAGATCCTTGGCAGGAGATTTTCGGAGCATCATACTTGACGGTGGTAAAGAAAGAAAAACAGAGTAAGAGAAAGGAAAAGAAGAAGGAGAGAGGAATACCTGATTGATCTTCGGATACGAATATAAAGGGAGTTTCTCTTGAGTTTAAATGCTAATCGATCCCAATCTCTATCTCTTATTTATAATCATGATCTTGCAGGCTTGTCACTTCGGTGACGTCAAAAGGGTAACGGCTAGTTCGATAGTAACGGCTATATATTCGTTAGTTAGTTGCGGATAAGATCAACAAAATACAACTCGTTTATTTACATAATTACTCCTTATATTTTGGGGGCAATTGTTAGGGGAGGATTTTCTAGTAGCCCGTGATCCTCATGTGTTATCCTTTTAGTGATCCTAACTTCTGTGAGAGATAGTGATCCTCAGAAGTGCATCAGGATCAGGATCATGGATCACCCCAAGGATCCTTATACTAACGATTGTTCACTTTGAATTTCGTATTGTTTTGCAGGAGTAACAAGTTGGACTTGGTCTTGGCAACGTTACTAAGGAATATTCCACGGTTATTTCGCACGTATTTGACTGAAAATGGACGTTGTGGAGAACGTGGGAGCATGGCACGAATTGCGGAATGTTAGTTAGCTTAGTTAACTTCTATTTTTTAAAGGGGTAGCGAGCTAGTTTTAGACACACTTGGTAATTTTGGCTACACACATTCGTACAACAGCACTCTTGAGCATACAACAAAACACTTAGCAATTTTTACATATTTCTGCACGTTACACCATAGTGATCCTTGTACCTAGCTCGCTATTATCCGAAGTTGTAAAGAATTATTGTTCAATTTGAAGTTGGTGATCAGTAGTTTCCATCACCCGAGGTTTTTTATGCCGGAGATCATTCATTGATCAAGGGCTTTTTCCTCGTATAAATCTTTGTGCACTTGTGCAATTCATTTCTAAGTGATCCTTATTGTTGTTCACCAATTCAAGCATCATACCCCGTAACAAAGAGTTTGGTTGCATTATCCCCATCTGATTTTTGACCAAAACATATCCCTCTCCATATTCTTAAGTCGGTACGCTCCTTTCCCTGATTCTGATTCAATCTCGTAGGGTCCTTCCCATTTTGGAGCTAATTTTCCATCGGCATGACTGGTAGTATTCTGAAAAGCTTTCCATAATACCCAATCTCCAACTTGGAACCTTCTAGTCCTTATATTCTTGTTATATGCTCTGGATATCCTTTGTTGATATGCTGCCATTCTTAGTCTTGCTGCATCTCTTGTCTCGTCTATGGTGTCCAAATTCTGGCACAAAGCTTCAGGATTCTGCTCAGGATCCTGGAGGATAGATCTCGCAGTAGGTATCACCATTTCTGTTGGGATCACTACTTCTGCTCCGAATACCAAGGAAAATGGTGTCTGGCTAGTTGCATTCTTTACCGTTGTTCTATCGGCCCACAAAACAAAGGGTAGTTCTTCTGCCCATCTTCCTTTCTTGGTTCCCAATCTCTTCTTCAAGTTGTTAACAATTATCTTGTTTGAGGATTCAGCTTGTCCATTTGCTTGAGGATGTACCGGGGTAGATGTGATCATCTTGATTCCCCAACTCTTGCAAAAGTCAGTAGTTCTCTTGCTTATAAACTGAGAGCCATTGTCACAAATGATTTCAGCTGGTACTCCAAACCTGGTCAGGATATTCCTCTTTATGAAGGATACTACTTCCTGATCTCTGACTTGAACAAATGCTTCAGCCTCCACCCACTTAGAGAAATAATCAGTCATTGCCAACATAAAGACTTTTCCTCCTGGAGCTTTTGGCAATTTCCCTACTATGTCCATTCCCCATTTCATGAATGGCCAAGGGGAAGCTATAGGATATAGTGGTCCAGCTGGCTGATGTGGTATGTTACTGTGCCTTTGACATGCATCACATTTTCGAGCATATTCTGTAGCATCTTTCCTCATCGTTGGCCAATAGTATCCTGTTCTCAACACCTTCGAGAATAATGACATGCCCCCAGTGTGGTTACCACAATCTCCATGATGTATATCCTGAAGTACTTCTTTAATTTCGGGATTCTCCAAGCATCTTAGGTATGGTCCTGCAAGAGATTTCTTATACAAGACATTATTTATAATGGTGAATCATGATACCTTCATCCTGAATGCCTTATGATTTTCGTCTTTAGGGATGTGTCCTTCCTTGAGATATCTTATGATTGGAGCCGTCCAGGATTTAGGATCCTCCTCAGGATATTTAGCAACAGGATCCTGGACACTTATTACTTCTTTATCCTGAGGATTCGTTGCAGGATACAAGATATGTAGTATTGGTATTTGGGTTCCTTCCGGTATCCTGACCGATGATCCCAGGTTTGCTAAGGCATCTGCTTCAGCATTATCTTCCCTTGGTACCTGTTCAAGTGTAAAAACATCGAAATATCCTGCTAACTTTTTAAGGATATCGAGGTATTCGATTAATTTCTCACCCTTAACTGCATTGGATCCATTAAAATGATTAGTAATTAACAAGGAGTCAACATATACTTGCAAATTCTTGATATTCATATTTTTAGCTAGTTCTAATCCTGCAATTAAAGCCTCATATTCTGCTTCGTTATTGGTAGCAGGGAATTCACACCTAATAGCCTGGGGTAATATGTCCCCCTGTGGCGATTTTAGTAGTATTCCCAGTCCTACTCCTCTAACATTAGATGCTCCATTAGTGTACAATGTCCAGGATCCTGAGGATACTCCTAATTGTTGGACTTCTAGGTCTACCTCATCCTGAATGTCACTACTGAAATCAGCCACAAAGTCGGCTAGGGCCTGCGATTTTATGGCATTCCTTGGTTCATATACTAAGTCATAAGCACTCAACTTCACTGACCACTTTGCCATCCTACCGGACATCTCTGGTTTCCTAAGCACATTTTTAACAGGATAATTAGTTTTAACATGAATCCTATGTGTTTCAAAGTAATGTCTAAGCTTCGTTGATGCCATAACTAGAGCCAATATTAACTTTTCTAAATGAGAATATCTAGTTTCAGCATCTAACAAACTTTTGCTAACATAATAAACAGGATACTGCTGACCTTCATGATCTTTTACCAGGACAGCACTTACTGCATTCCCTGATACTGCAAGATACAGGGATAATGGTTCACCATCCTCAGGCTTCATTAGTAGGGGTGCAGTTGAGAGACTTCAAATCCTGCAAGGCTACTTCATGCTTCTCCCCCCATTCAAACTTCTTATTTTTCTTCAGGATATCATAAAACTCCTTGCATTTTTCTGATGATCTTGAGATAAATCTATTTAGCGCTGCTACTCGTCCTGTCAGCCTTTGAACATCCTACATGTTAGAAGGTGATTTGATATCTAGGATGGCTTTGATCTGTTCCGGGCTCGCTTCTATCCCCCTTTTAGTTACCATATATCCTAGAAACTTTCCTGCCCCCACTCCAAAATGGCACTTGGCAGGATTTAGCTTCATGTTATATTGATCCAGGATATCAAACGCTTCCTTAATATCCTGGAGGTGATCCTCAGCCTTTTTAGATTTTACCACCATATCATCAATGTATACCTCCATTGTGTCCCCCAGCTTATCTTTGAACATCATGTTCACCAATCTCTGGTATGTTGCACCTACATTTTTCAAGCCGAAAGGCATAGCATTATAACAATAAGTACCTTTTGGTGTCATGAAGGTAGTATCCTCTTGGTCCGAAGGCTCCATTTGAATCTGCTGAAATCCTGAGGATGCATCCATGAAGGTTAACATCTCGTGGCCAGCGGTAGCATCCACCATTGCATCAATATGAGGAAGAGGAAATGGGTCTTTTGGACAAGCCTTATTCAAGTCTGTGTAATCTACACAAACTCCCCATTTCCCATTCTTCTTTTGAACCACTACCACATTTGCCAGCCATTTGGGAAATTTGACTTCTCTGATCATCTTGGATTTCAATAGTCTTTCAACCTCTTCTTGAATAATTATGTTTCGTTCTGGAGCAAACTTCCTTCTCTTTTGCTGGACAGGCTTGAAAGACCTGTCAATTCCAAGCTTGTGAGTGATAATGTCTTTGGATATACCTGTCATATCCTCGTGCTTCCATGCGAATGTTGACATCCTGCATTTCAAAAAGTTAGTAAGCTGATCCTCAATATCTTAAGGGATATTGGTTCCTACGAGCACCAAGATATCCGCATTATCCTGGTCCAGGATAATTTTCTTTACATCCTGTTCTGAAGCCTCCGCAATATCCTGGGCTCGTATCTTTAATTGCTATGCTGCATTGGGCTTGGTTGAGGATTTCATCGAAGATGAATAACATTCCTTTGCCTCCTATTGATCACTTTCTACCTTGACAACCCCCCAAGGAGTAGGGATCTTGATACACTGATGATAGGTTGATGGGACGGCCTTCATGTCATGGATCCATGGCCTCCCTAGTATGATGTTATAGCAGGATAGTGAGTCCATCACACAGAAACGTTGTATCGAGTTGACCCCTTCAACATATACTGGTAACTTTATCTCTCCCACGGTATTCCTAGCTTCTCCACAGAAACCGACGAGTACAGTAGACTTCGAAGTAATGTCCATTGGAGATACATTCATCCTCTTCAATGTTTCCAGCTGAATTATATTGACAGAGCTACCGTTGTCCACCAATATCCTGCGTACAAAATGGTTAGCAACATACAATGTTATTACGAGAGCATCATGGTGAGGATCCTGCACAGTATCCCGGTCATCACTGTCGAAAGTGATCACTTTTTCAGTTGTAAGGGTGGTCATCCTGGCTGGTTTATCTCCCCTTTCAGTCTTGGCCTCCTTTGCATGCCTCTTGGCCGCAGAGTACGAAGTCCCACAAATGTCGGATCCTCCCGAAATAAAGTTGATTATCTTAACATCCGCAGGAGGTGATGCCGCTCGTTCAGGATCCTTCTCCGTATCCTGACCCTTATTCTTCTTTCTTCCTAGGAGAACCTTCAGATATCCCTTGCTCAGAAGATAACTTATTTCTTTTCTTAGAGCAATGCAATCCTCAGTCACATGACCAAAATCTTCGTGGAAGGCACACCATTTGGATTTATCCTTCCAATCAGCTTTTTGTTGTTTCTTTCGAGGCCAACTAGCTTTGTCTCCTAAACCCTGCATAGCATACATTAATTCTGGAATGTTAACAGAAAAACAATATTCAGATAACTCAGGATATTCTTCAGGATCCTCGTCTTCAACAGCATTCACTTTCTTGTTATCATTTCTACCATACGGCTTAGAGCGGTATGGTTTGTACGAGGATTCTGACTTCCTGTTAGTTGATGCGGTATGGTTAGTTGATTCATATGTTGAGGATGCATTCATCCTCTCTTGCATTTTCTTATCATCCTCCAGCCTGATATATCTCAATGCCCTGTTACGAGCTTCATCCAGTTTCCTGCAGGGATTCATCACAAGATCCTGGTAAAATTGGGAATCTTTCTGCAATCCCATCTTGAAAGCCTGCACAGCTGTTGCGACATCAAGGTGCGGGATATCCAAGGATTCCCGGCTAAACTTATTCACATAGTCCCTCATGGATTCCTGAGGTCGTTGAGTTATCCTGTAAAGATCACTGGTTAATTTCTCAAGACTCCGACTGCAAGAAAATTGACTATTAAATAAGTTAAGCAAATGAGCAAAAGAAGTAATTGAGCGAGGAGGAACGTTTAACAGCCATTTTAAGGCTGATCCTGTTAAGGTAGAGCCGAAACCCTTGCATAAGCATGCTTCCTTAAGTTCCGGAGGGATAGGATTCATTTCCATCCGTTCCCTATACTGGGCAATATGCTCCTCAGGATCCGTGGTTCCATCATAAAGCTTCATGTTGGCAGTTTGGAATCTTTTTGGGATTTCAGCATCACAAATAGGATGTACAAACCGAGATATCCTGTGGCTATCCTGGGATACTTCAGGAATTGGCTGAACCACCCAAGGTACACTGGATATCATATTCTTTAGCTTCTGAAGCTCCCTAGATAATGCTGATGTCACAGCTGTATCCTGCAAAGATCCAACACTGTTAGTGGCAAGAGTATTATAATAATTAGACAGGTTACCAGTCTGAGGATTCTGGCCATATCCTGAAACATATCCCGAGCTCCTCACAGTTGACATCCTGATAGATGAGGGTATTTCAGGAGTATGATTCTGGGAATGACTTGGCACAATATTCCCCCTATTATCCTTAGTATACACAGCCGAACTGAAGTTCAAAGTTCTGGGTTGTAGAGGAGTGACGATATCTTCAGTGGATCTGCTCGAGCCTGCTTTTAAGAGTTGTATTTCTCTTAGCAGCATTTGGTTAGTTTCCTGTTGCTGTCTCATTTGTTCCTGCACACTTCCAAATAAGGTTAGAATTTCATCATTAGAAGCTAAAATGGGAGCAGATCCCTGAACACTCCGGGTAGGGATAATATCCTGAGGTTGTGAAAAAGTTGGCATCCTTGGAGGAGGTGGTGGAAGCACCAAACCAGTAGTAGCAGAAGTTGTAGCAGACACAATGGAGGAGCTCATGCTTGATCTTGTGGCCATTGCAAATAATGTGGCAAAAAGTTTTGAAAACAGAAAACCACTTAATGATTTCACAAAGATTTTTAGTAAAGATAGCACCACTTGCCCCACGGTGGGCGCCAAATTATTTTGGTCAAAAATTACCGAAGCAATTTAGTGATCAAATTAGTGAAGTGAGGTAGTGTGCTAAAAAGTGTATTGGAAATATGCTGGTTATGTTGTTTGTAAAAACAGTTTTCAGGATTCGGCTCAGGATATTGAGTTGTATCTACGATCAAACTATGAGCAAAAAGTAAAGGAAATGACACGAGATGTACGAGGAAAGCCCTTGATCAATATAGATCGCCGGCATAAAACCTCGGGAGCTGACAATCGCAGCTGCCTAGTTCTTCTTATTGCTTCAAACTTCAGGATACAGTGCAGGATATTGACCAGATCGCTATGTGTTACAATGCTTTGTGTGAAAGTAAAAGTTGTGAGAGAACAAGTGTGAGAGTGTAGTGAGTGTAGCTGTGATGTCCTATTCGATCTTATATACCCATCTATATATAGTAACGAAATACAAACTAAATTCCTATAAACATGGGATGCTTCCGAATATTCCATTGTTAACGTTGTACACCGAGTAATGCGGCTTCAACATCTTCATTTGAACGACTTGGACCGAGTCTCCCGGAGAAAGGGTCTTTGTGAACGTTGGGCACCTGGACGCGTACTCCTGCACACAACCCGTTAGTAATCCTGAGGATACTATTCAGGATGTTACCAATATCCTGAATGAGCATCCCGGATATGAGCAGATATCATATAATCAAGATATAACTCAAGATATTTCCCAGGATATGGGCTTAGAATTTTACCCATAACACCCAGGATTCTCAAGAAGTATCCACAGGTTTCGTAACAATGTCAAGTAAGTATCCTGTTTTTTGTATAATTAAACGTTTAAATAAATAGTTAAATAGAAATAGGATAAGGATACTTATCTGTTTTGGGTGTGTAGGTGCTGGAAAGTCATCAAAGTCTGCTTCACGCTTTAGCATCACTCATCTCGACACCGTCCGGTCTGGAAAGAAAAAGTCTGCTGCTAGCCCCTCCATCATAGTCCCCAAAGCAACCACTTCAAAGGGAAGATGTGGAAAGAAGAGAAAGGCTGCCGGTGCCCTTGAAGGCATTCCTCTGATCCAGCATCAATTCAAGGAATACGTTGCTGATGTAAGAATAGCTGATCCTTAAATGTGATTCTGGTACATGATCCTTCCATACTGACAGTAAGTATCTCCTCTTTTGCAGAAATTTGCTGAAATCCGGGACTACGTTGGGAACGTTGAAGAGATGGAAGAGAAATACTCGGACCTTCAACAAGTGGTGGTGCTCAAGGATCACAAAATTGCCTTCCTCGAAAAGGACCTCAACGATGTCAAAACACAAGCGGTTAAAGCTCAGATCGACGCTGACTATGAGAAGCACGAGATCATGGAGGTTGCTAAAGTCTCCGCTGCCATTGCCATGTATAAAACCAAGTTGCAGATGGCCCAAGAAGCTCAGGATCCTCACTTTGACAGGAGCAACTAGGACATGGAAGGCTGGAAGGCTAGGCTGGCCGAGTTGGAGGATGAAGAAGAGGCTGACGTGGTTCTGGCAATTGAGGCGACCAACAGCAGAAAGGATCAGGGTGGAGAAGCAGGTGGAGCTGGTGAAGGTGATGCAGCGAAGGTGTAAGCTGCATGAATGGGCGATGATGGACACTTCTAGACATAGCCGGAGCCCATTTTCTTAAGTTTAGTAGTTTGTTTTATTGAACAATGATGGGTTGTATTTTGAACAATAGTTACTAGGTTTATGGATCAAGGATCCTCAGACAATAGGTAGGATAATAGGTGGTGGAGGGATCCTCTGTTTGGGGGATGAAGCCACTTGTTATCCTGCCGCCTTTAATTTCCTGCACTGTTATGACCACATGAACAATGGAAACCCTTTGCCAACCCATGTGGACGGGCCACGTTTTGCTGGTAGAAATGTGGGTTGGCAATTTTGACAACCTTAAAGGGTTGAACATTTTGTGAATAAATAAAACTTTAACTTTTTGACTTATCCTGTGTTGTTATCCTTATGAATCCTTTAGTTTCCAAGTGTTATTATATACTTTGTTTGAATAAGGAAAGTTAAACAAATTAGGTTTAAGAATTTTTGGATATGATCCAGGATCAAATATCCTATAGTCGAAAAAGATAAACTTTAGAAAGGTTATGCCATTTTAGAATCATTGGGTCTGTTGTCAAAGAATAAGGGTCACTTATATAAATGATAAAATCAAAGTAATTTGAGAATCATACCTGAGGATCCAAGTTAGGATCCTAACTCCTTAACAATTATGATCAGGATAATCAAAAAAGACAAACCTTAGTGGAAGGTAAGGATCAAGGATCCTTGCTTGTTTAACTTCAAAAACCTGAAATAGAATATAACTTGGGACTAGGCCAACATATAAGACAAGTCAGTGACTGGGGACAAGCCCAACAATTCTGGGGACAAGCCCAATATACTGGGGACAAGCCCAAAGGATAACTAGGGACAAGCCCAAAGGATAACTGGGGACAAGCCCAAAGGATCTTGTGTAAACTGGAGTATGGCCCTCACTGGCGACTATCCAAACTTAGTGACATGAAAATGCCAAAACCTTAGCTAATGTGAAAACGTTAGAAACCTTAGGAACGGATGTATGGTACGTCTACCATTATACGTAGGATCCCGGATATAGCCAGTACAATGAAATTATCAGCCCCTAAAGCGAGTACTGGTCCCATTGCGATGAACTGTACCAGGATCATCGTGCGCTGTTGGCGATACTGGGAATAGGCCCAAACTGGGGACTAGCCCAAAAAACTGGGGTCAAGCCCAAATAACTGGGGTCAAGCCCAAAAAACTGGGGTCAAGCCCAAATAACTGGATACTTCTGTGGAGACTTATCCTCTGCCAAGGATACTCAAACCTTCTGCAAAACTTAGAAACAAGTGAAAGGAGGATAAAGGATACAGGATCCTTATTCTTAAGTATATGATATATAAAAAGTTAAAGAGTTTGAGGTTAAATTATTACCATAACGAAGATCCTCCGTTGATCAAGAATTCTTCAAGGATCATCATTGGCTAAGGATCATGGATCCTTATTACATAAAGTATTTCTTCAAGTGGACAACATTCCAAGCTCTTGGTAACAAATCACCTTCCATTATCAGCAAGCGATATGCCCCCTTTCCTGCTTCAGCTTCAATCAAATAAGGGCCTTCCCACTTTGGTGCCAACTTTCCATCAGCAGGATTGGTGGTATTCTGAAATGCTTTCCTTAATACCATATCACCAACTTGGAATTTCCTGATCCTGGCATTCTTGTTGTAAGCTCCGGCCATCCTTTGTTGATAACTGGCCATCCTTATCCTTGCCAAATCCCTGAGTTCTTCTATAGTATCCAGGTCTTGAACCAAGTTTTCAGCATTTCCTTCAGGATCACGGATACTTGTTCTTGCAGTAGGAACCACCATTTTTGTAGGGATCACCGATTCTGCTCCAAATACCAAAGAGAATGGAGTTTGACCAGTAGCATTCTTGGGAGTTGTCCTATCAGCCCATAATACATAAGGTAGCTCTTCTGCCCATTTCCCTTTCTTGGATCCAAGTTTCTTTTTCAAGTTGTTGATGATGATCTTGTTGGATGATTCTGCCTGGCCATTAGCTTGTGGGTGGACTGGTGTTGATGTTATCATCTTAATCCCCCAGCTGTCACAAAAGTTAGTAGTTCTACTCCCAATAAATTGGGATCCATTATCACATACAATTTCAGAAGGGATACCAAAACTAGTAATAATATTTCTTTTGATAAAGGATATCACTTTTTTCTCTCTGACTTGAGCAAAGGCTTCAGCCTCTATCCACTTGGAGAAGTAATCAGTCATAGCATGCATGAATACTTTTCCACCAGGTGCCTTAGGAAGCTTACCAACTATATCCATTCCCCATCTCATAAATGGCCAAGAGGAGGATATATGATGCAAGAGTTCAGCTGGTTGATGAAGGACATTACTATGTCTTTGACAAGGGTCACATCTTTTAGCATAATTCACAGCATCCTTATTCATAGTAGGCCAATAATACCCTGTCCACAGGATCCTTGAGAATAATGCCCTGCCCCCAGTGTGATTTCGACAATCTCCTTCATGAAAATCCTTTAAGACTTCTTGGATTTCAGGATCCTCGATACATCTTAGATATGGTCCTGCAAGAGATCGTTTGTATAACATGTTATTCAATATTATAAATTGAGATACCTTAATTTTGAAAGCTCTGGGGTTTTCTCCTATAGAGATCTCTCCATGTTGGATATATTTCATGATTGGGAGGATCCAGTATCCTGATTGCGGAGCATCACTAGGTATGATCGCAGAATCTTCTCCTATTTTCATAGCCACATGATCCTCTATAGCAGGATTCAGGATATGGATAATAGGGATTTTGATATCACTGGGATCTTCAAGGATGATCCTAAATTAGCCAGTGCATCAGCTTCTGCATTCTCTTCTCTTGGTACCTGTGTCAAACTAAAAGATACAAAAGAGAGTGCCAACTCTTTGACTATCTCTAAGTATTTGATTAGCTTTTCACCTTTAACAACATAGGATCCATTAAAGTGATTAGTGATTAATAATGAGTCTATATGTACCTCAAGATACCTGATCCTCATATGCTTGGCAATTTGCAAACCAGCTATCAAGGCTTCATACTTAGCCTCATTGTTAGTAGTTTGGAACTCACAAGCTATAGAGTGGGGTATTATGTCCCCTTGTGGCGATTTTAGTAGTATTCCAAGCCCGGTTCCTTTGACATTAGAGGCTCCATCAGTGAAGAGTATCCAAGGATCCTTAGTCTCCTCTAGCTGTTGGACTTCTAATTCAGCTTCCCTTTGCAAGTCACTACTGAAATCTGCCACAAAATCAGCTAAGGCTTGGGATTTGATAGCGGTTCTAGGCTCATATCTTATATCATAAGCACTGAGTTTCACTGCCCACTTAGCCATCCTTCCTGACATTTCAGGTTTCTTGAGAACATTCTTGATTGGAAAATTAGTCTTAACAATAATGGCATGAGTTTCAAAATAATGTCTTAATTTAGTGGATGTCATGATTAAAGCAAGGATAAGTTTTTCTAAATGTGAATACCTGGATTCAGCATCAAGCAAACTCTTACTTACATAATAAACAGGATGTTGTGTACCTTCGTGATCCTTCACAAGGACCGCACTCACTGCTTTTAAGGATACTGCTAGGTATAAGGATAATATATCCCCCTTTTCAGGTTTCATCAAAGTGGGGGCTGAGGATAGGTAATCCTTAAGAGCTTTAAGGGCACTTTCATGCTTCTCAGTCCATTCAAATTTCTTGTTTTTCCTCAGGATGTCATAGAATTCCTTGCACTTTTCTAAGGATTTGGATATGAACCTGTTTAAGGCTGCGATCCTGCCTGTTAATCTTTGCACATCCTTAGCATTGGCAGGTGATTTAATGTTCATAATAGCCTTAATTTGCTCTGGACTTGCTTCAATGCCCCTCTTAGTCACCATATAGCCTAGGAATTTACCTGCTTTAACACCAAAGTGACACTTGGAAGGATTTAGTTTCATATTAAATTTATCAAGGATATTAAATGCTTCCTCCAAGTCTTTAAGGTGATCCTCAGCTTTTTTAGACTTAACCACCATGTCATCTATATAGACTTCCATAGTGTGTCCAATTTGATCCTTGAACATCATGTTGACTAGCCTTTGGTAAGTTGCACCTGCATTTCTTAGTCCAAATGGCATAGCAATATAACAATAAATACCAGTTGGGGTCATAAAGGCTGTATCCTCTTGATCAGATGGTTCCATTTGAATTTGTTGAAATCCAGATGAAGCATCCATAAAAGTTAACAGTTCATGACCCGCGGTAGCATCCACCATGGAGTCAATGTGGGGTAACGGGAAAGGATCCTTGGGACATGCCTTATTTAAATCAGTAAAGTCGACACATACCCTCCACTTTCCATTTTTCTTTTGAACAACAACCACATTGGCCAACCATCTTGGATACTTAACCTCTCTTATCATACCTGCTCGGAGTAATTTTTCTACCTCCTCCTGGATAATGGCATTTCTTTCTAGTGCAAACTTCCTCCTCTTTTGATAGATTGGTTTGAATGACCTGTCAATGCCAAGTTTATGAGTGATTATATCCTTAGATATACCTGTCATATCTTCGTGTTTCCATGCGAAGGTAGATTTTCTTCTCTTGAGGAAGGATACCAAATCCTCTTCTATTTTGCCAAGGATCCCTGATCCTATGTAAATCTTGGATTCGGGATCATGAGGATCCATAAGGATTTCTTTCACGTCCTGCTCTCTTGCCTCCAATACATCCCTTGGAGGATACTTTAATTGCTATTGCTCTCTAGGCCTTGAGGCTGGTTTCATTGATGAAGTGTAGCAGTTCTTAGCCTCTTGCAGATCGCTCTCAATTTTTACCACCCCCCATGGACTAGGAAGCTTTACACATTGATGATAAGTGGATGGGACTGCCTTCATGTCATGTATCCAAGGCCTGCCAAAGATAACATTACAACAGGATAATCAATCTATAACACAAAATGTTTAATAAGAATGTAATCCTTTGATATAAATTGGGAGTTTGATGTCCCCCAGAGTATTCTTGGTCTCCCCACTGAATCCCACAAGCACTGAGGATCTTGGTATGATATCGGATTCAGGAATATTCATCTTCTTAAGGACATCAAGCTGGATGATGTTCACAGAGCTTCCTCCATCTATAAGGATCCTGCGAACAAAATGGTTAGAAATAAAAAGAGTAATAACAAGACCGTCATGATGAGGATCCTGAATGTCAACACGATCATCCTCATCAAAAGTTATGACTTTATCCTTGGTAACACTGGATATTCGAATGGGTCTGTCTCCATTATCCATCTTGGTTTCCTTGGCATGTCTTTTGGCTGCTGAAAAGGAAGTACCACAAATGTCTGATCATCCGGATATGAAGTTTATAACTTGTGCATCTGCTGGAGGAGCTGGAGCTTTTTCTGGGATCCTTTCAGGATCCTGGGTTCTCGACTTCTTTCGTCCCAAAAGTTCCTTTAAATGCCCCTTTCTTAACAAGTAACCAATTTCTTTTCTTAGTGCAATGCACTCTTCAGTGAGATGCCCAAAATCCTCGTGATAAGCACACCATTTTGTTTTGTCTTTCGTAGCAGCTGGTTTATCACTTTTTCTTGGCCACCTAGCTTTCTCACCTAAATTCTGCATTGCAAGAATCAATTCATTGTTATCAACAGAAAAACAGTATTCAGAGATTGGAGGATAATCCTCATCATCCTCTTCCTGTTCCACTACATGCACATTCTGGTTATCAGACTTGTTGTAGGACTTGAACTTGTTGTTCTTGAAAGAGGATCCTTGCTTTTCCTGTTTTGAGGATCCTGCTAGTCTCTCCTGGATCCTTTTGTCATCCTCTAACCGGATGAACCTTAGGGCCCTAGTTCTTACTTCATCAAGATTCCTACATGGTGTCATAACAAGATCATCATAGAATAATGAATCCCTAAGTAAACCCATTTTAAAGGCTTCTACAGCCGTAGCTATATCCAGGTTAGGGATATCTAAGGTTTCCTTACTAAACTTAGTGATTAATCTCTAAGTGATTCATTTTGACCTTGAGTTATCCTATACAAATCACTAGTTAATCGTTCAAACTTTCTACTACAAGAAAATTGGTTATTAAACAGGTTAACTAGATTAGCAAATGAAGTAATAGAGTAGGGAGGAAGACTTAGCAGCCATTTAAGAGCTGATCCTGTGAGTGTGGATCCAAATCCCTTGCATAGACATGCTTCCTTTAACCTTTTAGGGATGGGGTTAATCTCCATCCTTTCTCTATATTGAGCTATGTGTTCTTCAGGATCTGTGGAGCCATCATATAACTTCATGGTTGGTATCTGGAACCTTTTGGATATCTCAGCATCACAAATAGGTGGTGCAAAACGAGATATCTTATGGCTCCCATCTGCAATTTCAGGAATAGGCTTAACCACCCCTGGAACACTGGATATCATATCCTTAAGCTTTTGTAACTCCCTAGCCATAGCTTGATTGATACCTGTATCCTGCATAAGGCCATGGTTAGTGGTATAAGAATTATTGAAAGTGTTACCTCCCGGCGGATTCAAGCTCGGAATCCCGGATGTGAATCCATATTGTCGAGGCTCTGGTATGATTGAAGGACTAGAAGAAGCAATGGTTTGCATTGGAATGAAGTCTCCTTGATGGATATCAGAACTTCCAGGTTGCAAACTTCTTTAGGATCCTTGATCCTAGGGAACATTGGATCCTTGATGCACTGTGAATGGGGGTCTTGGAGGATAATACATGGATCCAAAAACCTAAGAGGATCCTTGAGGCTGAAAGGAGGATCCTTGAATCTGAGAGGATCCTTGAACCTGAGAGGATCCTTGAACTTGCGAGGATCCTTAAACCTGAGAGGATCCTTGAACCTGAGAGGAACCTTGAACCTGCTGCGTCCCCATGTACCCTCCTAAGCTGACGAAGGATCCTTGATGCTGAGAGAAGGATCCTGCTGGTTGAAAATAAGATCCTAAGGCCTGAGACGTTGTTGAGGATCCGTAGTGCATTCCTCTTGTTCCACCCAAGTATTGGACATCTGGAGCTGCAGAATGCTGAGAGGTTATGACTGGAGTGTCGAAATTCAAAGATCTGGGCATCAATGGGGAATGATCCTCGGCCGATCTCTTCTGTTTCTTGATATCTCCAATTTCTTTGAGAATCCTTTCGTTAGTCTTATCATGCTGCTGTATGTGATCCTTCATCTGCAAAATTAAAGTAAAAAGGTCACTAGTAGTAGGAGTATAAGATGCAGAAGAAGTTGGAGGTTTTGAGAAAATTGGAGTCGGTTTCTTTTCAGCAGTCTTCTGGTATCCAGAAGATGGTGGAGGCAAAGGTGGAACGCCTTGGGATGAATTGACCGCAAACATTGCACTTGAAGTGGTTTTTCCTTGAGAAGCCATCTGGTTGAATGTGATGAACCAGAACAACCGAAATGAATGAAGTTTCTCAAAAATGAAGCACCAATTGCCCCACGGTGGGCGCCAAACTGTTTTGGTCAAAATTCAAGCAAAGATAATGCAACCAAATCTTTATGTGTGAGGTGTGATGCTTGAATCAATGAACAATATTAATGATCACTCAGAAATACAATGAACAAGTGACACAGAGATTTATGCGAGGAAAAAGCCCTTGATCAAGAGTTGATCTCCGGCATAAAAAACCTTGGGTGATGGAAACTACTGATCACCAACTTAAATAAAATAAAATGTGTGTTACAACTTCGGATGATAGCGAGCTAGTTACAAGGATCACTAGAGTGAAATGTGTAACAATGGTATGTAATCGCCGAGCAAAGTGTTGTGAACTGATCAGAGTAATACGAGTGTGTGTGTTTTAGCCAAAAATAGCCAAGTGTTCTAATCTAGCTCGCCATCCCCTTTTAAATTTAGTAAATATCTAAATAACTAACTATCCGCAATTCATGCCCTCCCCCCACGATCTCCATAACGTTCACCATGGTCAAGCACGTGCGGAATAAAAGAGAATATGCTCCAGGAATATCACCATGACTAAGTCCAAGCACGTACTCCTGTAAAACAATCCCATATTCAAAGTAGACAATCGTTAGTGTAAGGATCACTATAATGATCCTAGATCCTGATCCTACAATACTCTCTGAGGATCACCAATTCGGACAGAATTAAGGATCCCTAAACCCGATAGCAATTGAGGATCACTAATCACAGGAAAATCTTCCCCTAACACATATATCCTAGAAACTTTCCTGCCCCCACTCCAAAATGGCACTTAGCAGGATTCAGCTTCATGTTGTACTGATCCAGAATATCAAACGCTGCTTCAATATCCTGAAGATGATCCTCAGCTTTCTTCGATTTCACTACCATGTCATCGATGTACACCTCCATAGTGTCCCCCAGTTTGTCTTTAAACATCATGTTTACCAATCTTTGATATGTTGCACATGCATTTTTCAAACCAAAAGGCATAGCAGTATAACAATAAATACCCGTTGGTGTCATGAAGGCAGTATCCTCCTAGTCTGAAGGTTCCATCTGAATCTGCTGAAATCCTGAGGATGCATCCATGAAGGTCAGCATTTCATGGCCGGCGGTAGCATCTACCATTGAGTCAATATGAGGAAGAGGAAATGGGTCTTTTGGACAAGCCTTGTTTAAGTCTGTGTAATCTACACAAACCCTCCATTTCCCATTTTTCTTCTGTACCACCACTACATTTGCTAGCCACCTTGGAAACTTGACCTCTCTGATCATTTTGGACTTCAATAACCTTTCTACTTCTTCTTGAATGATGGCATTTCGTTCTGGAGCGAATTTCCTTCTTTTCTGTTGGACAGGCTTGAATGACCTGTCAATACCAAGCTTGTGTGTTATAATATTCTTTGAAATACCTGTCATATCCTCGTGCTTCCACGCGAATGTTGACATCCTGCATTTTAAAAAGTTAGTCAATTGGTCCTCAATATCCTGAGGAATGTTGGTTCCTACGAGCACTGAGATATCCGGATTATCCTGATCTAGGATAATTTTCTTTACATCCTGCTCCGAAGCCTCCGCAATATCCTGGGCCCGTATCTTTAATTGCTATGCTGCATTAGGCTTGGTAGAGGATTTCATTGAGGATGAGTAGCACTCCTTCGCCTCCTGCTGGTCACTATCTACTTTGACAACTCCCCAAGGTATAGGGATCTTGATGCACTGATGATAAGTTGACGGCGGAGCTTTCATATCATGGATCCATGGCCTGCCCAATATGATATTATAGCAGGATAAGGAGTCCATCACACAGAAGCGTTGTATCGAATTGACCCCTTCAACATATAATGGTAATTTAATTTCTCCCACGGTATTCCTAGCTTCTCCACTGAAGCCGACGAGTACGGTGGATTTTGAAGTGATATCCATTGGAGATACATTCATCCTTTTCAACATTTCTAGTTGGATTATGTTGACAGAGCTTCCATTGTCCACCAATATCCTGCGTACAAAATGGTTAGCCACATATAATGTTATTACCAGAGCATCATGGTGAGGATCCTGGACAGTATCCCTGTCATCACTACCGAACGTGATCACTTTATCAGTTGTGAGGGTCGATATCCTAGTTGGCTTATTTCCCCTTTCGGCCTTAGCCTTCTTTGCATGTCTTTTGGCTGCAGAATAAGAAGTTCCGCAGTTATCGGACCCTCCTTAAATAAAGTTAATTATCTTGGCGTCGGCGGGAGGTGATGCTGCTCGTTTAGGATCCTTCTCAATATCCTGACCCTTATTCTTCTTTCTGTTTGTTGATTCATATGTTGAGGATGCATTCATCCTCTCTTGAATTTTCGTGTCATCCTCGAGCCTTATGTTTCTTAAGGCCCTGTTTCGAGCTTCGTCCAAGTTCCAGCAAGGATTCATCACAAGATCGTGATAAAATTGAGAATCCTTCTGTAACCCCATTTTGAACGCTTGTACTGCCGTGGCAACATCAAGGTTCGGGATATCAAGGGATTCTCTACTAAATTTATTAACATAATCCCTCATGGGTTCTTGAGGTCTATGTGTTATCCTGTAAAGATCACTTGTTAGTTTTTCAAAGCTCCTGCGGCAAGAAAAATGACTATTAAATAAATTAACTAAATGAGCAAATGATGTAATTGAATAAGGTGGAACATTTAGAAGCCATATCAAGGCTGATCCTTTTAAGGTAGAGTCGAAGCCCTTGCACAAGCATGCTTCTTTAAGATCCGACGGGATAGGGTTAATCTCCATCCTCTCCCTATACTGGGCAATATGCTCCTCAGGATCCGTCGTCCCATCATACGGCTTCATGTTGGGAGTCTAGAATCTCTTTGGGATTTCTGCATCACAATAGGGGTGAGCAAAGCGGGATATCCTGTGACTATCCTGGGATACTTCCGGTATAGGCTGCACTACTCCAGGAACACTTGATATCATATCCTTCAATTTTTGAAGTTCCCTGGTCAATGCTGGGGTTACACCTATATCCTGCAAAGAATCAGAATTATTAGTAGCAGGGATACTGATATTGGCAAACATGTTACCAGCCTGTTGACTTTTGCCATATCCTTGACCATATCCTGGGCCATATCCTGGGCCATATCCTGGATCCCTCACGGTCGATATCCTGGCAGATGATGGTATCTCCAGCATGATGCCCCGGGACTGACTTGGTATCATGTTGCCTTGATTATCCTCGATAAATGTTGTTGAACTAAAGTTCAGCATCCTGGGCTGTAGAGGAGTAGTTGTATCCTCCACAGGTTTCCTGGAGTTTGACTTCAAGAGTTGTATATCCTTCATGATCGTCTGGTGAGTTTCTTGCTGCCTCTTCATTTGTTCCTGTATACTACCAAACAAAGACAGAATTTCGTCATTAGAAGCAAGGATATGGGTTCTCCCTGAATTTCCGGATCTAGAAACATTCTGAGCAGCAGGAATTTATCTCGGTGTGTGGCTTTCATTTCTCCTCTGAAAAGTTTGAACTTGTGAAGGTGGAGGAGGTAATGAACCAGCAGCAGCAGAGGTTGAAACAGACATGGAAGAAGAGTTCAAATTCGATTGAGAAGCCATTAGAAATAGTTTTGAAAAGAATTTCAAAAACAGAAAATCGAGTAATGATTTTAACAAAGTATTGATTAAAAATAGCACCACTTGCCCCACGGTGGGCGCCAAATTGTTTTGGTCAAAAATTACCTAAGCAGTTAAGTGATCAAATTAGTTTTGTGAGGTAGTGTGCTAGTAATACTTTGTGAAAAATATGTTGATTTGTTAGTTTGCAAAAACAGTTTCAGGATACGGCTCAGGATATCGAGCTGTATCTACAATCAAACAATGAGCAAAAATGTAAAGGTTGACACGTGATATACGAGGAAAGCCCTTGATCAATCTAGATCTTCGGCATAAAACCTCGGGAGCTGACAATCGTCGGCTGCCTTGTTCTTCTTATTGCTTGAATAACCAGGATACAATGCAGGATATGACTCAGATCAATGCTAAGTGGTACAACAATTACAAGTGTTGAGTGTTTATGCGTAATAGAAAGAAAAAAGAAGTGTGAGTTCGAGAGTAGAGAGTGAAGTGTGTGTTCCTATTGATATGGCCTTCTATTTATAGTTACAAATAACAAACTAACTCTCCTATTATTCCGGGATGCTGGGAATATTCCATTCTGAACGTTGGGGGCTGTTCCTACTCGTTTTCCATGTGCATATTAACCATAATTCCGGGATTTAAGCTTCCATAACCGTTACAACATTAGTATCTTTGACCAGCTTCCATAAAACATGCCTTTCTTCAATGTCGACCGTTACAAGAGCTATTCTTCCGCCATCAACGTCTTTATCCTGACCAATTTGAGCAGGTCTTCAGGATGACTTGGTCCTCATGAACGTTAGTCCCTTGTAACCAATGTTTTACAAGCCAATCATTAGTAATAGTCAGGATACTGCCTCAGGATGTTACCAATATCCTGACCCGGTATCCTGATACGGTATCCTGATCCGATATCCTGATCATATACAATTAATAAAAAATCAAGATATAAAGTCAGGATATGGGCTCAGAATTTCACCCATAACAATTCAGCTGATTGATAATGTCACACCCCCAAAATCCACATGCGGAGTACCACCACTTGGGGGCGCGACTGACCAGGATCCAGCCACTAATTATACTGAGCAATTTAATTAATAACATAAGTAATACTCACCAACCACAAGGTTAGCAAATATCATAGTCAAAGTTCAAAAGTTTTTAAGTTCAAATAGTAACGTAAGTAGCGGAAGCATAGACAGAACAATTTAAAACAAAGTTCAAAGTTCAAGTTTATTTAGCACCCAACACAGGGGTAGACGACCACTACACATCCCCAAGTAGCAAGCTCCTGAGTCACTAGGTACCTGCAAAGCATGCAGTAGGGTATCAACAATAATGTTGGCGAGTTCACGAGTTGTCCAGTTTTTAATTACCAAAAACTTGTTTCACCAGTTAATTTATCCGTTTATACATGCCATGGGGAGCTACCCCATAAGTAAGCGACTAAACTGTTTTTTCCAATACCGAATACTTACTTCACCGTACGTTTTCGCAGTGCCCCGTTTGTCAATGTTCTATCATCATTGACGGATGCCAGAGTCTATTAGTTCACACCCGTTCCCAGTAACAAGGGTCGGTGTGAGGCTGGTCCAACCTAAATAGCGCTATCAACTAATAACCCGTTCGCCTGGCCCCGGCGACTAATCGGTATTATGTAGTAGGGACTTGAGTGATAGAGTTTCGTTTAGTGTTGCTCGTTGCATTCCGTATAAACAGTAATTAACTAAGGGATAGCGTTGTTATAAGTTTCGTTTTCCCAAACCACCGGGAACGCATGCTTTAAAAGTTGTGAACTCACCTTGGGTTGCTCGGCAAATTAGTTTACTTGGTCAAACACGCTGGTCACCACGTCCTAACATGGTTACCAGTTTGGGTCAGGCTCGGATACAGTTAAATCATGTAGGTTTTACACATAACTAACACATAGCATACATGTCACGCTACTGGGCCTACTCTAATAATTGCACAGTTAAACAGTAACAGTTTACACTTAGTCCAGTCAACAGACAGCCCAAACCAAAACAAATGGTGGCCCAACAATTAATGTAAGTAGCCCAGTCGAGACAAGGTGGTCTCGACTCGAGAACACGCGGTCTCAAGTCGCAACCAGGAGATCTCAAGTCATGAATGTCTGGTCTCGAGTGGTGCTGGCATGAGTCGCAACCTCAGGGGATCTCGAGTCCAGTCTCGAGTCGAGATCACGAGGTCTCAAGTCGAGACCTTGCTGGTCTCGAGTCCCTGAAGTCTTTCTCGAGTTGTCACTTGATGGTCTCGAGTCGAAACCAGGGGTCTCGACTCGCATCCCTGCTGATTCTAGAACACCTGCCAGCATTGTACTATCCAATAGAATTTCATTTTTATGATTTGGTGTACTATCCAATTAAATTGCACAAACATGTTTTGTTGTCTAACATGATTCAAAACAGATCAAATACCCCATTTTTTCAAATATTCAAGTCACATTCAAACATGTTCTTCACTTATTCAAATATTTCCTATTATGTTCAAACAGGTTTTTATCACTTTACACATAGTAAATCAAACAGTTCCATCATCATCGACTACTAACTCTAGTGTAGCCAATCAATACAAAAACATGCTTGTATACGATTTATTATCAACATTCATCCATTTAACATTCAAAACCGCAAACACTTATTATGCTACCTATTCCTTCATACAAACGCACAATTTTTAAGCATATAATTCATAAACCATGAGTAACATCTTCCTACACAATCACCAATCAACACTTTCATCATACATTTTCATGTGTTTGACAAGAAACACTAACCCGTTGTTGTGCAACTCAAAAGGTGTGCAAGAAAGTGATAAGGTGGAGTCCCTGAGTGATGATTTCAAGCCGATCCAAAGGCCCTTTTGTTGCCAGTTGGTTCCGAGTAGAAGGGAGGAGGATGATGGTAGAACCTTAGGGTTTTAGTGATAGAGAGAAAGAGTAGGAGAGTGTGTGAGAGTGAGGGTAAAATGGGGGAGAGTGTATAGGAGAGTGTGTGTGGGCTTTGGGTTTTATACTCGTCTCGAGTGGGGTTCATCGGGTTTGTGGCCCAATCGGCCAAACCATTAACTGTTCACTCGAGATCACCGGTCTCGAGTCGGGTTTCGCGGTCTCGGCCCACTACATACATATATACTACATATACATTCTTAGTAAAAGGATCACATAGAACATCAAGACAACACGCAACTTTCATTTAATAACGTATATACACACAATGTTATTACAAGATATTTGCTCGGGAAAACCTAGAGTGTCACATTATCCCCAAGTTTTAAGAACTTTCATCCTGAAAGTTAAGGCAGCCACTGACAAGCTAGTATGAGTGAGAGCGTTTCAACGGGGTGTCACATCATCCCCCCGTTAGTTTGGAATTTCGTCCCGAAATTCGGTCGTAGCTTTAGTGCTGGGGGTTTCATTTGGGAACAACTGGGGATACTTGTGCTTCATCTGGTCTTCCCGCTCCCAGGTAAATTCTGGGCCACATCGCGAGTTCCAGCGGACTCGCACGAGAGGTATCTGGCTATGTTTGAGGGTTTTGATTTCTCGATCCGAGATCTCAATCGGTTTCTCAGTAAAGTGTAGTTGTTCGTCAAAAGTGAGTTCCTTGAAAGGAATGATGAGTGTTTCATCTGACAGACACTTCTTCAGATTAGACACGTGAAAGACGTTGTGCACCGCACTCAGCTCTTCAGGCAGATTCAATCTATAAGCAACCTTACCGATTTTCTCGGTAATTTTGAATGGTCCGACATATCGCGGATTAAGCTTGCCCCGTTTACCAAAACGAACCACACCCTTCCAGGGTGAGACTTTAAGTAGAACCCGGTCACCGACCTGGAATTCTAGTTGTTTCCTACGCTTATCAGCGTAACTTTTCTGACGGTCACGAGCTGCCGCCATACGTTGTCTGATCTGGGCAATCCTTTCTGTTGTGTCTACCACCAGTTCTGGGCCTTTGATCTGACTGTCACCAACCTCCGCCCAGCAAAGAGGTGATAGACATTTACGATCGTACAATGCCTCAAAGGGTGCTGCCTGAATGCTGGTGTGGTAGCTGTTATTATACGAGAATTCCACTAGCGGTAGATGCTTCTCCTAACTCTTGCCAAAATCGATTACACATGCCCTAAGCATGTCTTCTAGGGTTTGGATGGTGCGTTCAGACTGCCCATCCGTTTGTGGATGATAAGCGGTGCTCATGTCCAAACGTGAGCCAAAGGATTTGTGCATAGCTTGCCACAACTCAGAAGTAAAACGTGCGTCTCGGTCGGAAATAATGGAGGTTGGCACCCCGTGCTTGGACACTACTTCCTTTAAATAAATGTCTGCCAAGGTATAGAACTTGTCTGTTTCTTTAATAGCCAAAAAGTGTGCAGACTTGGTCAGCCGGTCTACTATCACCCAAATAGTGTCATTTCCGCGTTGGGATCTAGGTAGACCAGTAACGAAATCCATGGAAATTTGCTCCCATTTCCATTTCGGGATTTCTGGTTGTTGGAGTAGGCCTGCTGGTTTTTGATATTCAGTCTTGACCCTTGCGCAAGTCAAACATTTGCCGACATATGTCGCTATGTGGGCTTTCATGCCAGGCCACCAATATGTAGTCTTGAGGTCGTGGTACATCTTGTCCGAACCAGGATGTACTGAGTAACAAGACTTATGGGCTTCGTCCATCACGAGCTCGCGTAACTTTCCATAAAGGGGAACCCATATGCGCCCGGTTACATAGTAAGCGCCGTCTTCTTTTTGTTCTAACCGCTGCCTCGATCCTCACAGGGACTCAGCCCTGATGTTCTCTGGTTTCAATGCTTCAACCTGAGCGCCTCGTATCTGAGTAAGGAGGTTAGACTGGATGGTAAGCTGTAGTGCTCGCACGCGCTTGGGTGTGGTGTCCTTTCGGCTGAGGGCGTCTGCCACAACGTTGGCTTTGCCCGGATGGTACTTGATGGCGCATTCATAATCATTCAAGAGTTCGACCCATCGACGTTGTCGCATGTTTAATTCCTTTTGCTTGAAGATATGCTCGAGACTCATGTGATCGGTGTAAATGGTGCACCTGGTACCGTACAGGTAATGTCTGCATATCTTAAGAGCAAAAACCACTGCTCCCAGTTCCAGGTCGTGCGTAGTGTAGTTCTTTTCGTGATTCTTAAGTTGGCGAGAAGCGTAAGCAATAACTTTCTCGCGTTGCATTAACACGCAACCGAGCCCATGAATATACGCATCGCAGTAAACCACAAAGTTGTCGGTACCTTCAGGTAACGAGAGAATAGGAGCGCTACAAAGGTTATCCTTTAGCTTCTGAAAAGCGGACTCCTGAGCTTCATTCCATTTGTAAGCGATACCCTTCTGAGTGAGAGTCGTGAGGGGTTGAGCAATCTTCGAAAATCCCTTGATGAATCTGCGATAGTATCCTGCCAATCCCAAGAATTGACGAACTTCAGTCGGAGTTTTAGGCGTAGGCCAATTCTTTATAGAGTCGATCTTAGCTGGGTCGACATGAATTTCGTCCTTATTAACCACGTTCCCAAGGAAGTGGACTTCTCGAAGCCAAAAGTCACATTTAGAGAATTTGGCATATAGTTGCTCGTTGTGAAGGGGTTCGAGAATAAGACGCAGGTGTTGTTCATGCTCCTCTTGACTTTTCGAGTAAATCAGAATGTCGTCAATAAACACAATTACGACTTTGTCAAGGTAGGGCTTGCACACTCGGTTCATGAGGTCCATGAATACTGCAGGCGCGTTAGTCATTCCAAAGGGCATGACGAGGAATTCGTAATGACCATATCGAGTTCTGAACGCAGTCTTGGAGATGTCTTCATTACGGACTCTCAGCTGATGATAACCTGATCGCAGGTCAATCTTATAGTAGTAACTCGATCCTTGCAACTGATCGAATAGATCGTCGATACATGGGAGAGGGTAATGATTCTTGATGGTAACTTTGTTTAGCTCACGATAGTCGATGCACATCCGTAATGTGCCATCCTTCTTTTTAACAAAGAGCACTGGTGCTCCCCAGGGTGACGAACTAGGACGGATAAATCCTTTATCCAATAGTACTTGTAATTGCGTAGAAAGTTCCTTCAGTTCTGCGGGGGCTAGTCGATAAGGCGCTCGAGCTATGGGTGCTGCTCTGGGAGTTAGCTCGATTTGGAACTCGACCTGACGATGGGGAGGGAGTCCGGGTAGTTCTTCAGGGAATACCTCGGGGTAGTCGCGTACCACTGGAAAATCTTCAATCCTCTTTTCCTTTTCCTGTGTATCGGTGGCGAGTGCTAAGATAGCGGTGTGCCCCTTTCGTAAACACTTCTGGGCCTTTAAGAACGAGATGATGCCTGTGACTTCTCCGCCTTTGTCACCTTGAACGATGAGGGGTTTGCCAGAACGGCGGGGAATACGAACCATTTTCTCTTGACAGAGGATCTCAGCGCGATGTTTGGATAACCAATCCATACCTATAACGACGTCGAAGCTTCCAAGAATGACAGGGAAAAGATCGATGCTAAATGTCTGACCAGACAATACTAGTTTGCAGTCGTTGATAACATGTGAGGCCTCGATGTTTCTACCATTAGCTAACTTGACGATATGCTTAGAACTTAATAATGTAGGCGGGTGCTTAAGCTTCTTACTAATACGTAGGGATACATAACTAGCATCGGCTTCGGAATCAAATAATGCAGAAACATAGCGATCATCGAGTAGGAACTTACCCGCCACGACGTTGGGGTCATTCCTCGCTTCTCTAGCTCCGATCACAAAAGCCCTTCCTCTTGCACCAGTCTCAGCATTGTTGTTGTTTTGATCGTTGTTTCCAGCTCCTTGGTTGTTGTTGCCGTTCTGGTTCAGTTCAGGGCAATCCATTCGCATGTGCCCTGTTGCTCCACACTTATAGCATACACGGTTATTTCCTTGCTGCTGCTGTTGTTGGGGTTGTTGCTGGTTCTGCCTAGCTGGAAACTGACTCCCACAGTCTTTGGCTTCATGCCCCAACTTGTTGCATCGCTGGCACTGACCTTTGTTACATGCCCCATTGTGGTGCCGGTTACACTTGTTACACTTAGGGTAGTTTCCTTGATAGCCACCATGTTGCTGAGGGCCTTTGTTGTTTTCAGTTTTCCTTTGCTGAGTCGGGGCCTGAGTGGGGTTAGCATCCTTGCTTTGGTTCCCTTCCCACTTACGCTTGTTATCACCAGAAGTTCCATCTGTAGCATTGATCCTTTTGGGCAGCTTGCCCTGTTCCATGGCCTGATCAGTGAGTTTGTGAGCAAGACGGACGACCGGCTGAATGGTATTGAGGTTGGCTGAGGTCACATGGCTCCAAATTTCTGGGGCCAAACCCTTGATGTACAACTCGATCCTTCGATACATAGATCGAGACATGTTTGGGCAAAGAGCAGCATAGTCGCTGGACAGTTTGGTGAGGTCTCAATCTCTGACCCAACCATCTTAAGCTCAAAGTACTCGTTTTCGAGTTTGTGGATGTCATCCCTGTGACAGTACTCTTCTTTGATCATATCCTTAAAATCTTCCCATGCAGTAGCATTAGCAGTTTCCAGACCAAGCATCTGGATCTGTGCTTTCCACCATGAAAGCGCGTTTCCTTCAAGTGTGCCAGTAGCAAACTTCACCCAGTTAGCAGGGGGACACTCGCAGACAGCGAACACAGCTTCGACCTTCTCGATCCAGTGCAGAAGACCTATGGCTCCCTCAGTGCCATTGAAAGGGAGAGGCTTGCAATCCATGAAGGTTTTGATAGTACAAACACGTGGTTGCGCAGGCGCATGCTGACCTGTTGTGAGAAGTGAATCGAAATAGGTTTAGGGGCGAAAAGACGATGCGGCGGTAGGATGTAAACATCCTAAAATAACGAGTTTACCTCCAGGGTGAGCTGCGAAAGCTGCAGCCACCGTGTTGATCAGGTTAGTGAACTGAGCCTGAGTCATGTTAACGTTTCCTCTCTCGCGTCCACTCATTGTCTTCATAACCAGAAAACATAGTGTGAGTGTGATGTCGTAATATAGCGAGAATGAGATAGAAGAGGTAGGTGTATCTATCTAACTATTTAAACTAGTACATATAGCAGAACAGAAGGCATAAAGCAAGCAAGCAAGTAAACACTGGTCCGAGCTATGAGGTCTAATCGGTTGAGTCTTGTACTAGGAGTGTAGTGTCGTCATGAGTCACGGGTTATAGTTTTGTTTTTCTCAAAAAGATTCCCTTTTTTAATACCATGTTCACTATAACCAATGGCTCTGATAAAAATCTGTCACACCCCCAAAATCCACATGCGGAGTACCACCGCTTGGGGGCGCGACTGACCAGGATCCAGCCACTAATTATACTGAGCAATTTAATTAATAACATAAGTAATACTCACCAACCACAAGGTTAGCAAATATCATAGTCAAAGTTCAAAAGTTTTTAAGTTCAAATAGTAACGTAAGTAGCGGAAGCATAGACAGAACAATTTAAAACAAAGTTCAAAGTTCAAGTTTATTTAGCACCCAACACAGGGGTAGACGACCACTACACATCCCCAAGTAGCAAGCTCCTGAGTCACTGGGTACCTGCAAAGCATGCAGTAGGGTATCAAAAATAATGTTGGTGAGTTCACGAGTTGTCCAGTTTTTAATTACCAAAAACTTGTTTCACCAGTTAATTTATCCGTTTATACATGCCATGGGGAGCTACCCGATAAGTAAGCGACTAAACCGTTTTTGCCAATACGGAATACTTACTTAACCGTACGTTTCCGCAGTGCCCCGTTTGTCAATGTTCTATCATCATTGACGGATGCCAGAGTCTATTAGTTCACGCCCATTCCCAGTAACAAGGGTCGGTGTAAGGCTTGTCCAACCTAAATAGCGCTATCAACTAATAACCCGTTCGCCTGGCCCCGACGACTAATCGGTATTATGTAGTAGGGACTTGAGTGATAGAGTTTCATTTAGTGTTGCTCGTTGCATTCCGTATAAACAGTAATTAACTAAGAGTCCCATACAGGGGAGAAAATAGTTTTGTATCCCTTACAAGGGATAGCGTTGTTATAAGTT